>NC_081405.1:569605297-570205297 GCF_030272615.1 Cryptomeria japonica
TCTTGTGACACCATAGGACCCCTTAAGACACCAAATCAAGTCCTTCTCTCTCTCTCTCCCTCTCCTCCTCTCTCTCTCTCTATCTCTCTCTCTTTCTCCCTCTCTCCTTCTCTCTCTCTCTCTCTCTCACTCTCCTTCTCCCTATATGACCCTAACGACACCAAATCGTGTTGCTAGGGGTCATATTGTGTCCTACGACCCTGTAAGACACAATATGACCACTAATGTTATGATTTGGTGTCCTTAAGGGGGTCCTATGGTGTTGTTAGGGGTCATATGGTGTCTTGTGACACCATAGGACCCCTTAGACACCCAATCATGCCGTTAGGGGTCATATTTACACCATAGGACACCTTAAGACACAATATGACCCCTTATGACACAATATGACCCAAAGCGACCCAATATGGTGTCATTAGGGGTCATATGGTGTTCTAAGAGGTCACAAGGGTTCATGGGACACGATATGACCCCTATGGACACCATATGACCCCTAACAACACCAAAACATCTTGTTAGGGGTCATATTGTGTCCTACGACCCCGTAAGACACAATATGACCCCTAATGTTATGGTTTGGTGTCTTAAGGGGTCCTATGGTGTCGTTAGGGGTCATATGGTGTCTTGTGACACCATAGGACCCCTTAAGACACCAAATCATGTCGTTAGGGGTCATATTTACACCATAGGACCCCTTAAGACACAATATGACCCCCTTATGACACAATATGATGCAAAGCGACCCAATATGGTGTCATTAGGGGTCATATGGTGTCCTAAGAGGTCATAAGGGTTCATGGGACACCATATGACCCCTATGGACACCATATGACCCCTAATGACACTACAGGACCCCTTAAGACACCAAATCATAACATTAGGGGTCATATTGTGTCTTACGGGGTCGTAGGACACAATATGATGCCTAATGACATGATTTGGTGTCTAAAGGGTCCTATGGTGTCATTAGGGGTCATATGGTGTCCCATGAACCCTTTTGACATCTTAGGACACCATATGACCCCTAATGACACCATACTAGGTCGCTCTGGGTCATATTGTGTCCTAAGGGGTCATACTATGTCTTAAGGGTTCCTGTGGTGTAAATATGACCCCTAACAACATGATTTGATGTCTTAAGGGGTCCTATAGTGTCACAAGACACCATATGACCCATAACGACACCATAGGACCCCTTAAGACACCAAATCATGTCATTAGGGGTCATATTATGTCTTACATTGTTGTAGGACACAATATGACCCCTGATGACATGATTTGGTGTCGTTAGGGGTCATATGGTGTCCATAGGGGTCATATGGTGTCTTGGGACACCATAAGACCCTTTAAGACACAATATGACCCCTTAGGACACAATATGACCCAAAGCGTCCCAATATGGTGTCACTAGAGGTCATATGGTGTCCTTAGAGGTCATAAGGGTTCATGGGACACCATATGACACCATAGGACCCCTTAAGACACCAAATCATGTCGTTAGGGGTCATATTGTGTCTTACGCTATTGTAGGACACAATATGACCCCTAACGACACAATTTGGTGTCTTAAGGGGTCTTTATGGTGTCACAAGACACCATATGACCCCTAACGATACCAAGCGACCCCTTAAAACACCAAATCATAACATTAGGGGTCATATTGTGTCTTACGGGGTCGTAGGACACAATATGACCCCTAACGACATGATTTGGTGTCTTAAGGGATCCGATGGTGTCGTTAGGGGTCATATGGTGTCCCATGAACCCTTAAGACACCAAATCATGTCGTTAGGGGTCATATGGTGTCCATAGGGGTCATATGGTGTCCTAACGGGTCATAGACCACAATATGATCCCTTAGGACACAATATGACCCAAGGCGACCCAATATGGTGTCATTAGAGGTCATATGGTGTCCTGAGAGGTCATAAGGGTTCATGGGACACCATATCACATAACTATCATTAGCGGTCATAGTTGTGGGTCGTAAGACACAATATGATCCCTAACGACATGATTTGGTTTCTTAAGGGGTCCTATGGTGTCCCAAGACACCATATGATCCCTAACGACCACCATAGGACCCCTTAAGACACCAAATTGTGTCGTTAGGGGTCATATAGTCTCTCTCTCTCTCTCTCTCTCCTTTCCTCTCTCTCTCTCTCTCCCCCTCTCCTTCCTTCTCTCTCTCCCTCTCTCTCTCTCCTCTCTCTCTTCCTCTATCTCTCTCTCTCTCTCTTTCTCTCTCTCTCTCTCTCTCTCTCTCTCCCTCTTCCTCTCCTCTCTCTACCTCTCTCTACCTCTCTCTCTCTTCTCTCTCTCTCTCTCTCTCTCTCTCTCTCTCTCTCTCTCCTTCTCCCTCTCTCTCTCCCTCTCTCTCTCTCTCTCTCTCTCTCTGTCTCTCTCTCTCTGTCCCTCTATCCCTCTCCTTCTGTCTGTCTGTCTGTCTGTCTGTCTGTCTGTCTGTCTCTCTCTCTCTCTCCTCTCTCTCTCTCTCTCTCTCTCTCTCTCTCTCTCTCTCTCTATCCCTCTCTCTCTGTCCCTCTATCCCTCTCCTTCTCTCTCTCTCTCTCTCTCTCATCTCTCTCTCTCTCTCTCTCTCTCTCCTCTCTCTCTCTCTCTCTCTCTCTCTCTCTCTAAAATATGACCAATAAAATCCAATATCTGATTTAATCAGATATTAGATTTCTGCCATGTGGGTAGTTTACTTCATAAATGGCGGCAAAGGGAAATTCTTTGGGGACCGCAAATTTTTATACAAAAGTTGGATATCGGATAAAATACAATATCCAATTTTTATCCAGTATCCAATTTATCCGATATCCGATTTTTGTACTCAAATTTTCAAATTTCAAATTTTGGCTAGGGAATGCTTTGGTATTAGGCTTGGAAGTGACAAGCCTGGAAAGTCAACTAAAAAAACATGTTTTTCAGTATTCCTTGATTTTCCAGACTTTACACTGGTGGCTGGCGACTTTTTTTGTAGACAAAATTCATAAAACGAAAAGGGGTATTTTAAGGATGTTCCCATCTTTCCAACAATATAAGGCTTCTCTTATTTCGACTTTAGTAAATAATTATTATTTATTTTCTATTTGAATTTTGACAATAGTCCCTGATTGATATACTGATTGAAAAACACTCATAACGTTCAAATGATATAACATTTCGTGAAACCGAAACATGCATCACATCCTATGCTTCATCTACTATAGGAAAAAATTTAAAAAAATTAAATTTCATAAGGTTTTGAGCAAGTTAAGGTGGTAAGACGTAGGCGTTTCTGAATTTCTGAAAGCTGTAGTAAAATAATCATAAATAATTATTTAATTCATAAAAAAAAAAAAAAAATATGTGTCACATCCGGACATGAGTCTAATACTTATATTATAAATATTATAAAAAAATATTAAGATTTTATTGTGATTAGGGTGGTCAGACATATGTCTACTTCTTATTTTTTTCCTAAAATTTTAGTACTACTGCATTGAAATTTGAAATTTTCATCAAATAGGTTTTTTTTTTTCCAAAAAACAACTAGTAGCTTAGAAACTACATTCAATTTTCTATATATTCTCTTCTTACATATTTTAAAAATAATGTTCACAACTTATTCAAATTTTCTTATCAAGTTGCATAACTCTGATTTTTCTGAAATTTCATTTCCACTTAAGGGCCTATTTTGGCACACCATGATCCTGCACATACCCATGGAAAAGAAAATAACTTATTGGAACTCTCTAAGGACTTAAAGAAAATCACCCCTCCTAAGTTTGATGGGAGGCAAATTGGCGAAGGAGCTGAGAATTGGTTAAATAAAATGGAAAAGTATTTTGAACTAAGGGATTTTGGCGAAACAACCAAGGCCTTATGGGGTTCCTATCAACTCACAGGGGAGGCAGCCAGCTGGTGGACAAACACCAAGGAGCAAAATGGGTATAGTAGGGATATGATCACATGGGATCAACTTTTTCGTCACTTCTGAAAAAGGTGGCTCCCTCAATTGTTCTTTGATGGGAAGGTGACAGATTCCACAATCTATGTCAAGGGCCCCTATCAGTCCAATAATATTGGGATAAGTTTGCCAAATTGCTTAAGTGTGTGCCTATGTACTAAAAAGATGAGGAAGGCCAAGCAAGGATGTTCATTTTGGGACTGAATACCAAGATAGGGGCAGAGGTTGACATGCATGAACCCAAAAATATGAATGAAGTATGTGAAAAGTCCTTAAGGGAAGATATGAAGATTCAAACACTAGCAGGATAGAACTATAATGGGAACCATTCATTTAAAAGGAAGCAGGAATTCAAAGGGAACACAAACTTCAACAAGAGTCAAAGGGATAATTCTTCCGAAAGAAGACCACCCCCTAATCAATATTAGAGGAATGGAAATAACATGGGCAACTATAATAGGAACAACCAATAGAACAGGATAACTTATCCGCCCAGGGCCAATGAAACAAGGAACGATCCCCCTAGGAATCAAGGTAGGAGGGGTCCTCCAGGTGGATGCTTTATGTGTGGGGGAAACCATTTTGCTAGAGAGTGTCCCAAGATGCAAGGTCAGATTAGGGCCAATCAACCCCAACAAGGGCCCCAACAAAGGATTCATGTAGCAATTAGGAACCGAAGAGGAAGATACCAGAATGTTCCCGTGGAAACTACACGTACACTATTTGAACAACCAATTTCAATTCTAATTGACACTGGGTCATCTGAGTGTTTCATCTCACCTGAATTAGTAAGAAAAATTAATCAAATGTAGTCATCATGGACGGTTCAATATGGGGATAAGGCAACTAGGGAAGTAACTAAGTGTTTGCCGAGGGCAAGGGTATAATTTCCTGAGTTTGAAACAAGGTTAGATCTCTATGTGGCACCCCTAGGATTATATGATGTAATTATTGGAATGAGTTGGTTAACAGACCATCAAGGTAATGTAGAGTGCTATAACAAAGTTGTGGAATGTTTGGATGATGGAGGAAAAAGGGTCAAAATCCAAGGAAAGTTTAATCCCATTAATATAGAAACCATATCAGCCATGCAATTAAAGAAGGAAAGAAGGAGAGGAGGCAAAATCTATATGGTTGAAATTGATAAAGGAAAATAGGAAAACACCCCAACCCTTGAAATTACCCCTTTCTTAAAAGAATTCAAGGATGTATTTCTAGAAGAATTACTCGGCTTACCTCCTAAAAGGAACTTTGACTTTTCTATCGAAATACTACCGAGAGCTGAACTAGTATCAAGGGCACCTTACCGAATGAACACAACTGAATTACAAGAGCTCAAAATGCAATTAGAGGAACTCGTAGCTAAAGGATTAATAAGGCCAAGAGTATCACCATGGGGAGCGCCAGTCTTGTTTGTTATTAAGAAGGATGGAACGTTAAGACTATGCATCGACTATAGGATGTTGAACAAGGTCACAATAAAGAATTGGTATCCCTTACCTCGAATAGAGGATCTTTTTGACCAAATGAAAGGAGCAACAGTTTTCTCAAAGATAGACCTCTGATCAGGATACCATCAACTCAGAATTAAGGAGGAAGACATTCCAAAGACAACTTTCAGGACTAGATATGGGCATTATGAGTTCACAGTAGTTCCTTTTGGTGTAACCAATGCCCCAGCCACATTTATGAACCTAATGAATATTGTACTCCATGACTACTTGGAAAAATTTGTTTTGGTATTTCTGGATGACATATTGATTTACTCTAGGAATGAGGAGGAACATTTAGTACACCTACAAATTGTTTTGTAAAGGTTGAAAGAACATAAGTTATATGGGAAATTGTCAAAATGTGCCTTTTTCAAGGAAAAGGTTCACTAACTTGGGCATATAATATCAAAGGAAGGAATAGTAGTTGATCCAGATAAGATAAAGGCAATAGAATGGCCAATCCCTAAAAACATTCCAGAGGTAAGAAGCTTTATGGGGCTAGCAGGTTACTATAGGAGGTTTGTGGAAGGATTCTCTAAGATAGCAAACCCCATCACCTCATTACAGAGGAAGGGTAAAAGGTTTGTGTGGACAGAACAAAGTGATAAGGCATTCCAAATCTTGAAGGGAAAACTAACTTCAGCACCCATTCTAAAGGTACCAGATCCGAATGGACACTTCACAGTCATAACTGATGCTTCTATTGAAGGTTTAGGAGGAGTACTTGTCTAAGATGAAGGGGTAGTAGCTTACGAATCCAGGAAGCTAAAGACTCATGAAGTCAATTATGCACCCCATGAGTTAGAGTTAGCAGAGATTGTGCATGCCCTACAGAAATGGAGACACTTCTTGCTAGGGAAGCCCTTTGAGTTAAAGTCAGATAACCAAGGACTAAAGTACATCTTTACCCAACCCCACTTAAATGCCAGACAAAGAAGGTGGTTGGAGTTTCTAAGTGAATATGATTTTGAAATTGAATATATTAAGGGGAAGGAAAATAGGGTGGCAAATGCTTTAAGTAGGAGGAGACACTTAATGACTATAGCAACATTCAAAACTTCTTTGAAAAGACAAGTAATGGATGAGCAGGAACATGACCCATGGTATGAGCGAGTCAAATTGACATTAGAACACGATCCAACCGATCCCAAGATTGAAGGGTATACATTAGACAAAGATGGGTTGCTCAGATACAATAATATAATCTATATTCCTAATTCAAGAGACTTAAGGGAAGTAGTCTTGTCAGAGGCTCACAATGCCCATTACTCAGGGCACCCGGGGGTTAACAAACTTTATGCGGACCTAAAGAAGTTATACTTTTGGCAAGAGATGAAGAATGACATAGTCAAGTATGTGGCTAAATGTTTGGAGTGCCAAAGAGTAAAGGGAGAACATAGACATCTAGCTGGATTGTTATAGTTACATGATGTACCTCAACACAAGTGGCAAGTTATTAGCATAGATTTTGTGCAAGGGTTGCCCACGTCACCTTCTAGGCATGATACAATAATGGTGGTAATTGACAAACTCACTAAGGTGACACACTTTATACTAGGGAACCTGACAGATGATGCACCTACCTTGGCTAGGTACTTTGTTAAGGAAATATTTAGGTTGCATGGAATGCTAGAGAAAATCATATCAGATAGAGATGCTAGATTCACTTCAAGGTTTTGGACATCTCTTCAATCAGCTCTGGGAACTCAACTAAATTTTAGCACTGCATACCATCCCGAAACCGATGGTCAAACAAAAAGGACAAATCAGATTTTGGAAGACCTACTCCGCATGTATTGCATGGACCAACAAAAGAAATGGGAAGAGTACCTACCTCTAGTAGAGTTGGCTTACAATAATACATGTCAAACATCTTTGGGAGTGACACCTTTCGAAGCATTGTATGGTAGACCATGTCAAACACATTTGAGTTGGGATAGTCTTGAAGATAGAGTAATTGTTGGACCAGATATGTTCAAGGAAATGGAAAAGAAAACTAAGGAAATTAGGCAAAGATTGAAGGAAGCCTCAAATAGGCAGAAAAGTTATATAGGCAAAAACATGACTCCAAGGGAATTTGAGGTGGGAGAGAAAGCCTTCCTAAGGGTTAGGCCACACAAGAGTTCCATAAGGTTTGGGAAAAGGACCAAGCTTGCACCTCGTTATGTTGGACCCTTTGAAATATTGGAAAGGATTAATCCAGTTGCATACTGGTTGGCCTTACCTCCCTACTTGAGCCGAATCCATGATGTCTTCCATGTATCACTTCTTATTAAGTATGTACCTGATGCGAAATGCATTTTGAATTGGGATGCTTTACAGGTCCAGGAAATGGGAGGAATAATGATAGAGCCATTCAAAATCTTGGAGAGGCGCCAGTGCCAATTGCGCATCAGAGAGGTTGATCAATGCAAAGTACAATGGAACCAGTATGATGAAAAGAATGCCACATGGGAAGATACTAGGGAGATGCAACAGTTGTTTCCTTTTTTGTTTTAAACTAATCATGAACTATAGACTCTTTTTGGATACATTCAATAAGTGCATCAGGATGATGCACAAATTAAGGGGGGGAGGATGTCACAACCCTCCTTTATCACTTTTTTATTTAAGTACAATTCTATTATATTTTGGTTAAGCTATTTAAAATGATTGAATAAATGTTATAAAAGAATAAAAATGAACACACACACACCTGGATAATATAATTCAAAAGGCATTATTTTTATTTATTTATTTTCCACTCCCAATTATGGCACATTTTGTAGTTAGAATAAGAAGCTTCTAGAGGAATCTCCACCACCTTGCATGTAACTCCCCCACTAAGTTTCATCAATTTGCATGAGTCCAATATTGGAAAAGAATCTCCTTTTTAATTAAATTTTCTAGATAGTGGAATGGAGGGATTTTTCTTATAAAATTGTATGCAAGTTTCAAATAAGGGAGTTGATTATGTTTTGGAGGAAAATTTCCCAAGTTTTAGTAGTAGGATCTTCTTGGTAGACTCATTTTCGTTGCACGATTATTAAGTGGTTCTTGAAGATTTCTCTCGAGTTGCAAGGAAGGGCCTAAAAAGGTTAGCTAGAGGATTCAACTTCGAGCTTCAGTAAACCAAGTTCTCTCCTTTTGTCATATGAAGAATTTGTATTATCAAAAAAAAAAAATATATAGCTTCTAGATTCTTTGGTTGAATATAGTTTTCTGAAAGAAATCATTTCTTAGTTGCTAGATAGGAAGAAATTATATTTTGCTTTCTTTAAAGAAATGTAGTGATATAATTCTTTCTCTTTTTAAATACAAATGTAGATTTCTCTTCCATATTTTATTTAATCTATTTAAAGGGTAGAAAATCAGATTTTTGCTTTTCTGTTTTCTCTTGAAAACTAGAGATGATATTGAATATAAAAATAAATAAATCTCTCTCTGTGAGTGAATAAATAAATATCTCTCTCTATGAATGAATAAACAAATCTCTCTCCCTGTGAATGAATAAGTAAATCTCTCTATGAGTGAATAAATAAATCTCTCTATGAGTGAAGAAATAAATCTCTTTGTGAGTGAAGAAATAAACCTCTCTGTGAAAGAAGAAATAAATCCCTCTCTCTGTGAATATTAGTTGAGAAATAAAATACAAATCCCTCTGTGTGAGCTTGGTATTTCTCAGCATAAACATCTACCTACTTTGATAATCTATGCATCGCTGGAGCAAACTATTTCCCTGTTTTATTTTATTTCTCTGTTAAAATTTCGTCCCTGGGATTAAATTGTTATTCTCACTCTTACATTAAATTTTTTTTTTATATACACATACCTATTTATATACTCTTCTTTTATGTAATTTAATAATCTGGAATGAAACTATATAAATATATAGTATTAATAAATTGATGCAAAGTAAATTTTATTTGTTTCGATGCACGAAACAGTACTCCGTACGGATTATCAGACCGTCGCAGGTGGGGAGCGGAGTTATTACCTCCGCAAGGGAGTAGTATCGTAACAGTACCCTTCACTAGCCTGTGGTCAATGCTGCAGAAGTGTCCGTAGGGTAGTGGAGGGGACACATGGGGTCCCACTCCCACTTGGCCCTTGCAAAAGCCATTTCAAAACCAAATTTAAGACATTGTTATTTATTAAATTCTTTTTTTTATTTATTTTAGTAATAAAATTTAAACTTAGGTAAATTTTTAGATTTATAATTAGTTTTAACAAATTTATAAATTGTAAATTAAATTATACCAAATTTTATTCCTTTTAAGATTTGCTTAGTAATTAATCCATATTAATATAATTTGAAGTTAATCCTATTTTTGGGACTAGTGACTTTATAAGCAATATTCTTGCATGTAACTTACACTACCTTCGCCTCATACTAGTGACTTTATTGGTGTTTCCATCTCAAAGCAAGTTACACATTTAATTATTAATACACAAGTTTCCTAATTGTCATTATTATGCAAGTTATATTTCAAGTTTTGAATAATAAATAATTTTAGTTATGGTTTTTATTCCATGTAATTCATCAAGTAGTTGTTCAATTAATTAAACTTCGCAATGTCTAGTTATGTACATTCATTTCATGATTATATTTTGAGCATGATGTTTTCATAAGCTCTTAGTTAAGAAAACTAAACAAAGGAAGATGGAAAACCAAAACCTAGCAGCATTCGGTATATACAGTGCCTCTAGGTCACGCTTACGGGTAATGCCATCGTGTTGAACTACTGCACTTAATGCCTAATAAAGTTGCATCAACGACGTCTGTGGCATCATCCCTATAAATCATCGGGGAGTAATAAGGGACACTTGGAAGTTAAAATCAAAGGGGCGGGTAGTCCCTCTTGGATCGATAATCTAACAAGATAATCCTTAAATGATTTTACATCCATTGAGTTAAACCATAGTAAACCCCCTTTAGGGTTGGTTAAGTAAAATGCTTTTATGAAATTGATTTATTCTTGAAGAGATATTGGTGATTGACAATTTGGTCAAGGGCGATGCTTATGATAGGTGTTAGGATGTAGTTGTTTTAGGCCACAAACAATAGGCCATCTTGAGCCTTTGTTTAAAGTGCTACCACCATGGGTAGCAACCGTAGAGAAACTGTCTGGGACATTGACCCTAGAAAGGGTTGCGTAACCACTAATCAGTTTACATCAAACCATAGAGTAGAAAATAGAACTACATGCTTTACGCATTGATCCCGTGCCGAAGCGGGTATGTAGGCAATCTTGGTATGGAGTTGTCCCTCATACTCGGGCATTTGTGGGTGGGGTCTAGGCTTGGTAAAAAGAAGGTTTGAGTAAGAATCCTAATTTGAAAGATAAGTATAATAAAATGGAAAAAGTAATTCAATGCATACTCGGAAGGAATCCTGTATGGATTTGCTTGACTTCCTACGGCTTTAAGCCAAATTTCGAGGTGGAATTCAACCTTGAATTATGTTATTTAATTACTCCTAAGGATGGTGACCTCGGTGTACTTCTATTAGAAGAGTGTAGTACTTAGGGAGTGGCTCAGGACCCGAATGGTCCCGATGAGTCTAAGTCTCTGTCCAGAGCACCTCCTATCCCGATTGGATAGATGGCCTACCGTGTATGGGTAGATGCCTATCCCGTATTAGATAGATGAAATTTTATGTCTCGTATGGACAGATGCCTAACCCGTATGGTTAGATGCTCATCCCGGATGGATGAATGCCTAATCCAAACGGATGGATGCCTAGAGTATGCAATTGAATTAAACACAAATGATTAAATTAAACAAAAAAATTAAAATAAAGAGAAAAGAAGAATGGTAAAAGTTGTGGGTTAAACATGGTGGGTTATTACAACGATCAACAAAGTCTCCTATGTTGACTATAAATCTAAGTGTGATACATTACTTGCAGAGATTGGTCGCTTATCTACACACTCTTAGATTTATTAGGCATTTTGCCTAATTACCAAACTTTTTGTTCATGATATAGTTATTACATTAGAAAATGTACATATTTAATAGTATTACATTTTTTCTTTGAATACTGCATTATGTACAACTTTTTCCTATATTAAGATAATTCTACTTACAAATACAAACAATTATCTTCTATGCATACATGACTACATATATATATATGTATATGTATATTTCTTAGATAAACATCAGGTTGCATAAAAATTACAGTCTTATCTCTTTGAAATTCTTTCCTTGCCACATAATCTTTTTTACTCTCATGCTTATTACTTTTGCATGTACTATTATAATCAAAGTTTGCCAATAAATAGATATGTTTATATGTTTATGCACATCTAACTATACAAGATTTCAAACTCTTTGAGGAAACTCGCTCTTGCATTGGACAATACGTTTAACTGTATACTCATCTATACTGGTTAATTGCCTTGCAGAATAAATTTGCTTTCCTTGAGATTCCTCTCATATATATGTACTTACTGCTCATGCTTTCCTCTACAATAACATATTTACATTTATCTCAAAATTCCACTTGTCTATTTCTTTCATGCATTAATAATTATTGAGCAATAATTTTCTTGAACTATGCACTTTCTATAATCTTGGCATACTTTCCAATATCTCTTTTACCTTCCATTCTCAGCTTTAATTACTCTCTTTGTGTATGATGGAAAGATTGTTATTTATATTCTTATATACAGAGTACATACTCATGTATGCTAGTTACTCACCTTCCAGAATACAAAATGATTTCCTTCAAATTTGTTTCCTATAAAGGTATTTACAATTCAATGCACTTTCCTATACATTTCATTACTTGCATTTATATCTTTGTTTCCACTTTTTGTGTATCATATGTATATACTTCAGTATATCTGCACACATATATAAGTATCTATAAATAAATAAGTATTTGCATAAAATTTATACATATATGCACATATATATCTTTTTTTTTCTGCATATCGATTTGTACACATATACAAGAATATAATTATTGACATTTATAGAATTTTATATATATACATGTGTATTTCTATATGTGCATATCTATATATATAGATGTCTATATATTTGATTGATATGTATATATACATACATCTGTATGTAACAAAAATTACTATATCTGTGCATATGTATATTTCAATAATGCCTTAAAGGAAGTCACTGACGAGAACACAACTACACAAAAGAATAGTACAGATTTGATAAACCAGTTTACAAAACCCATACATTTCTAAAAATTACTCAACCAACCTTGTATATACTAACTAACACAGAGTTATATAATTTTACATATATACACGTGTATTTATATATGTGCATATCTATGTATGCAGGTATTCACATACTTCATTGACATGTATATATACATCTGTACATATATATCAACAAAATGACAACAATAAAACTACACAAAAGAACAGTGCAGAATCAATTAAACATCATAAAAGCAATTTACAAAACCCATACGTTTCTAAAAATTACTCAACCAACCATGTATACACTAACAAACACAAAGTTATAACCCATTAATGGGTCCTGGAGGGTTAGTCCCCTATCAGAATCAACAAAGGACGAGGTTAAATGGGAACCGCCAGCAAAGCAGTGGATTAAAATTAATTTTGATGCGGCCTCTAAGGGGAATCTGGGTATCTCAGGAGTGGGATTAGTTACAAGAGATGATAAAGGGGTTATCCTATTCAAGGGGGCTCGACGAATACAGAATGGGACAAATAACGAAGCGGAAGCACAAGCGGCACTAATGGCTACGGAATTGGCCATAAACATGAAAGTATCAAAATTACATTTGGAAGGGGATTCCCAAGTGGTTATCAACGCAATAGCAAAAGGTAAAACCCCCTCTTGGAAACTATCTCATTGGGTGGAGATAATACGTGAAAAACTCACCTCTTTTGAAGCTTTTCGGGTTTCCCATGTCAGAAGAAGCGCTAACGCAGTGGCAGACCTTCTCTCAAATGATGGGTGTGATATGACATGCCAAGTGGCCAAGTGGTGGAAGGGTAATGGTAGTGTATGGAAGTGGTATTAATGCAGTTCTGGAAGATACAAACCAGTAAGCACGCTAGACAACTCGCAAGGATGAGTAATCACTATCACTGGCATAATAGTTAATGTGGCAATTCAAAAGTATAGAGTCTTGGTTCGAGACAATGGCGGCGGGCAGGAAATCTACTATGAAATCTCTTTCCATTAAATTCACAGATCATGCATTGATTCCTAGTTGCAAATGACGGTGGAGTTATAATTAATTTGAAAGTTGTGCAATGCATTCGCCAAAAACTGGATTAATGAAGGTTGTTTATGTCTTTGCAGTTTAAATTTTCTGGTTTAACAGGTTGTGAGCAGTTTCAATGGAGGCAAATTTCATGCTCCGAACTGAGAAGAAATTGGTCCCTTTCCTGGGAATGATTTCAGACAAGCCCTTGCAAGGTCTTTTCAAATACAAGGAAGAGAAGTTGTGGAGTGTTGCTTGGTTAATTCTGGGGGAGGAATTGGTGCATATCCATTTTCGGTACAAAACAAATATGGAGGTTTACTCATTGATAATGGCCTGGGCATGTGAATTCGCGCCTAAAGTGGAGAAAATCAAGCTAACAATGAAAAAGCTTGTTGATGGGGATTACCTAATTAGTCTAGATTCTATTCTAGAATGGGTGATCCCTCAAACAGGAATCCGAATCTGGGAAGGCGAAGCAGAGGAGGAGATACTTTCGTTTGTCAGGGGACCAGAGAGTCGTTTAAAGGAGCAATGCAAGGAACAAGCTCGCATTGGCTGGGAAGCCATGAAGCTCTATGTCAAGTTGATATGAACAGATGAGGTCCTTAAGTCACTTAAGATGGTGGCATGCATGGAGGTGGGAAGAGAGCTTGGGGACCGATTCGAGGAGGGGAGAGCGGTACAGTTTCTAGCTAGCCTGGAAGGTGACCCAAACTTTGGGAACTAGACTGTATTCCAAAGACGAAGACTGAAGCGGCCAAAGGGAAAGCCTTGGTAGATATCGATGATGAGGAGAGGAAGATGTCGAGCCAGAGCGACTCGGATTAAGCAGTCAGGGTGCCAAAATATGTGTTTTTTTTGCTTTCTGCCTTTGTTGGTTTTAACAAAAACTTTTATGGATTACTATAATATGTCGTGCATGAATGCACAGTACTGCGATACATCTTTTTTTGTTTTCGCTGGAACATTGCATTGTAGTTTTGAACTGATTTGGGGCTGATGTTGATATCTGTTTGGCCTTGTAGATTGTAGCTTTTTCCTTGAAAATTAATATATCCAAAATTACCAATCAAAAAACAAACAAACACAGAGTTATATAATTTTATATATATACACGTGTATATATATATGTGCATATCTATGTATACAGGTATTCACATACTTCATTAACATGTATATATACATACATATATATATATATACACACCTGTTCCTATGTATAGTTATATATATCTGTGCATATGCATCTCGCAATGAACTGACCATCACCAAACTAAACAAAAAAACTAGTACCACATAGATTAAGCAATTTTCAATTCCCATTCATTCTGAATACATACTTCAATGCTTTCTCTCTTCACTTATGAAAATTCTAACATACCTCTATTCTCTTCGAAATATTAGATATCTATTGAGCCTTCCACTCAAGAAGGCGATGCTGTCAAGTCGAGAAGAAAGCAAACCAATAGAACTTACTATGCAAAGAATAGAGGGAATATCTCCAACAAAGGCCAATTCAAGCGTCATGCACAACAAACATCTGATAGTAACTCAGAAAATTTATTACAACCAGAAAGCAATGACCTTGAGAAAAGTAATGTGCCTCGAACACATTCTACTACTCCTGAACTTTCCCTAAAGACACCTTCATTCCTACATGCATTATCTAATTTCTGAAAAACAATTGATAGGTTGGAGGTCACAGAGGCATGTACTATTTGTAAAGAAAACTATATGGGCATGACAATTAAAAAAATCAAGCATGTACTTATGTGTATGAGATGTTCTGCTGAAAGAGGCCTCCACCGTTTCTCATTATCAAACAATATGGACCCAAGTGAGAAACCTTCTATTTTAAAGTGTCTTTCTCAAGTGGAAGAAATGCTCATAGCAAGGATTTCCCCTTTTTTGCAAGTTACACATGCAAGGGGAGGACAATATAAGTATTCTGGATACACAATTAACTTCCCACAAGATATTTTAGAAATTGCATTATCATTGCCTCACCAAATTCAACATTTAGAAATCCTTATTGTCAGTAGAACTAATCTACAAGGATTAACCTATGACTGTTATGTCAATAGATTTCACCTCATGAATGCATTGACTTACAAAATAAAACATGACCAGTACTACAAAGATGTTGTCATTGATTTAGATGTAGTATAGCTATTAGCACAACACAACACTAACATTTCAGAGCTTTTTCATTCAGTACCTTCGCCTCAAGAAGATTCTGTACAAGAAATTCCTACTGTGGTAAACATTAACAATGAAGAAGAAATAATAGAAAACTCTTCTTCATTCATTCCACAACTTCCATCATTAATACCTGAACTTGATGCCATCAAAAAAATCCTACATCTAGATAATACCAACAACAATGTTGTTCCTTGGCCACAAATCAGTACATCACCGATCAATGAGTACAATACAAAAGGCCTACTTTCAATGGAATTCTCCACACTCTTCCCTAATGGAATGGCTTTACCACTACAAGACAGAGAAAGGCATGTACATTTACATGAATATGCTTTGCACTTGATCAAATATTATGATCAAATATTTGGACAACATGTCCATTTTAGATATTATATCTACAACCTTATGATGAGGCATCAATCTCAACAATCAGCTATTGTTTTCATTAAGACAAATCTAGAAGATTCTCTTCCACTAAATCTTCATGGTCTAAGAGAATACTTGCAGAACACACCATCAAATGAATTACTAAATTATATCATGCGAGATGATGCCTCTTTGCGTGGTACACATGCATTTTGGAGAAAATCCTGGAGAGACCTTACAACAATGATAGAACAGTTAGGTGCGCCTACATTGTTCTTTACCCTAAGATCAGCTGATACAAAATGGCTTGACCTACATAAGTTGTTCCTAAAAAATAGTCAAGTACTGTGCACCACAACAGAAGATAGTCTATTGAAAATTTAGTCAATAATCCACATATAACATCTTTATACTTGCACTTAAGATTTCTAATCTTTCGTGATGAAGTCATTGTCAAACACCTGCATGCCACTGACCACTGGGATAGATATGAATGGTAACACCGGGGCTCTACCAATATTCATGGCTTTCTTTGGTTGCCACAAGCACCTAATATTGACAACCTTGATTGGTCAAACCATGCAAGAATCCAATCAGTTAAGAACTTCTTTGACCAGTACATCACAACATGGAATCCACCCACTGAAGAGGATCGCTTAAACAGACAATATATGCCTACCATTTCAGAGCCGTGTCTTTCAGATATAGAAATCATATCCAGATCAGAGCCTTGCATTGATTACACTAAATTAGAGAATCTTGTTCAGCGACATACAAAGTGTTATGAGTATACCTGCTTGAAAAAAAAAAATCAACACTTGAATGTCGGTACAAAGCACCTTGGCCTGAACAACATGACTCATCATTGACATTAGACCACAATAATAACCCGTAATACAAGCCAGCAAGGAATGATAGTCATCTCAATGTTCACAACCCAACGATGCTCACCATATGGAGGGCTAATGTTGATTGTCAACCAGTATGCTCCAAAAAGGCAGTTCTACAATATATCTCAAAATATGCATCCAAAACTGAACATAAATTAGAAAGGCATACTGACATGCTAAAACGCATTTTTGGATCAACAAATTCCGAAGATACAATTCTGTTGGCATACCAAAGATTCATGATCGGAATTGTTGCTGATAGGGACATTAGCACTCAAGAAACTGGTCACATGCTGCTTAAACTCCCATTGATCTCTCGCACATGTCAGTTGGTGACCCTCAATGTTGGGAAAAGAATCTTCCAACGTATAGTAAACTATGATGAAGGATCATAGACATTCATTTCCTTTGTTTCTAATTACATGAAAAGACCATCAGAGTTAGCAAACCTAACTTTGCTCCATTCAGCTTAGCAATATACTTACTCTGAACAACGCAAACCATGTAAATGGATGAGAAGAAAGGTACTAGAAATTATAAACATGTACCCACAGTACAAATTTACCTTCAGAAGATAACACCACTTTTGAAAGTTTCTATTGGACTGAATTACTTTTCTACAAACCATTTTGTAGCATCCCTCTACACATAAGTACCTCAACTGATGAAATTATAATAAATTGGAAACATCTTTAGAGTATGCATTACATCCGCTGGCATGTAAATGGCAATGAAGAACACATGACCATAGAAAATAGCGAATACCTGCAATCACAAGACATTCCACAATTTACTAATCAAGATCTCTATGAATGGGAGTTCTTGTCACAGATGGGAGCATCAAACAACTTTGACGTTGCTACTCTTCAAATGCTTGGCAAATGTGATTTTGATCTTAATTTTAATTGGAGTACTTCAATACCTAATGAAATGCTCCATACAAAAGTATCTCAATTCATTTCGGTGGAGAAAAGCCAATCATCCCACACCCTTGCCAACCTACATTCAAATGCACCCGCTAACTATGAGCTTGCAACAAACCAAATTACTACAGTTGATATTTTAAAAACCCATGTTGCATAGAATTCGAATTTCTCACCATTATGTTTAATTATTCAAGGCACATCAGGTGTTGGAAAGTCATTTCTTATTGACTATATACATAGACAGTTAAATTCCCATTTAGATCTTGGACAATACCCATTGCTTGTACTAGGACCAACAGGTATTTCCGCATATAATATCGAAGCTACCACAATCCATGTTGCCCTCTGTATACCTATTCAAGAATGCAAACCCTTAACAGGTCATTCATTATTAATGTTTCAAGAGAAATGCAAACATTTACATTACATTTTGATAGATAAAATAAGATTTGTTTGCCCTCAATTACTGATAAAGATTGATAAGAGATTGCGAGAAGCTTTTCCCACCAAACAACATGAATTGTTTGTAGCCATCTCAATCATCTTGGTTGGTGATCTTGCACAACTTTCCCCAGTTGTGGATAAATCATTATATGCATCCCACTCAACAATGCTAACTCTATGGCACACATTCAATAATGTTGTCACCTTGGATGTTTCATTTTGACAACAAGGTACAAGCTCTTCATAGATGCAATTCCCTAAAATATTGCTTAATATATGCAACACAACACCATTGCAAATAGACTGGGAAAGCCTACAAATGCGGTTAACCCATTCTTTGACTCTTGATCAGAACAACCAATTCAGCCAACAGAAGCATTTGTTAGCAACAAATGTATCTTCAAGTGCACACAACATTAAAATGTTGAAACAATTGCATCACCCATTGCATGTGCAACAACAATCATTCCACATCAGAAAGATAAAACAAACACATCAAGAAGAACAACTATCATTTGAAATCCTTCTTTCTATAGACTAGGAAGTAATGCTTATTGCAAATTTATGGATAGAAGTTGACCTTGTCAATGGTGCTTTGGGTCAAATCAAAATGATTGTCTACGATGCAGGTTCTAAACCACCCGATTTGCCAAAATATGTGGTGGTTCTCTTCCAACATTATAGTGGCCCATCATGGGATCCAACAAATCCAAAACATGTTCCCATATCACCAATTACTAGAGGAAACCACACACAAATTCCATTATAAATGGCATGGGGTATTACTATTCACAAATCACAAGGTCTGACACTAGACTTTGCAACAGTTGACATTGGGAAAACAGAGAAACGAGGCCTTACATTTACAACGCTTTCTAGAGTGAAATCAATTAACCCCCTGCCGATTCACCTGACTTTCACCTACAAAAGGTACTCAAGGTTGCAAGATGATGCATCAACCATTCTAAGGAAAAAAGAAGAGGATCGTTTGCTAAAGCTTTCCCACATCACGAAAGAAAATTACTTCCAAAACAAACATAATCAGGTACTCAAACCACAACTTCATTGCAATTTTACATACTGGATATTTTCTATCAATTGATTCAAAGCATTACAATATTCACACTTTGTAGGATCAACATCAAATGTAACCAATATTAAATTCAGTATAAAATTGAACGAGGCTCTTAGAGGTGAAAACTCTACACGAATGAGGTACACCTCTATCATCCACTATTTGTTCCACTATTTAACTACCTTGCAAATATACTTCTTCTAATATTTACCAAAATTCTTTTTTGATACAATTTTATTTATCACAGGTATCAAATGGAAGCCAACGAAGCAACCTACAAAACAAAACAAGCACATTAACCAAATACAACAGCAATAAAATCTGTAAGTACGTCCAATTACAATCATTAATATTCTACACCTATTGAATACATTTGCAATTTCATAATACACTTTATTACTCACAAGGAAATCTTCATACAATCACAATTTCCTAATACAATTTATTTCTCATAGGTTTAAGATGATATACATCAGATGGATATACATGTCTACAATACAAACCATTTAGATTAAGTTCTCTTTCTCGTCAACTTCTTATTTTGAGAACAACTATAAACATTGACTAGGTTTTCTACAGTGTCAATACTATATACTAAATATCAATAAAATTACTCAATTTAACTTTAATAGCATTCTCTCATTATGATGCATTAACATTTCCAGGTTGCCCCCGTTTTTAGATTTCACCTTTTGCTGGAGATCACCATCCAATAGACTAATGTCATTAGTATCAAAGGTATGTGTCCTCTTTTTTTTTATTTGCAAACTAAACTACTTTCTGTTTTAATGAGATTAGATTGCAGTTCATTAGACGCAGGGTTGTTGCATAATGGTAGCATTTTCCATGCTTTGCCACCTCCTCATCATCAAGTAACTGTTACATAATGCCATTAAATTGCAGGGTTGTTGCATATTGGTAGGGTTTTCTATGCTTTGCCACTTCCTCATTGTCAAGTATTTTACTCAATCTACAATACAAACCCTTTTTCTCTGCAAGGTAAATGCCTTTCTGTTTTATTAGTGCTTGTTTGTTCATTTCCTCCAATTTGAAGTACTCATACAATTTATTCCTCACAGGTTTTTGATGATATAAATTAGACGCATTTCAACAAAAGGTTGTATAACATGCTACCGTTACCAACATGGGGGATGGAGGGTGGATAACAACCTTTTTCTGGGTCCAACAAATACTATTGGTTGGGATTAATACAGCCTACAATACAAACCATTTAGAACAAGTACTCTTTATGGTGCTTTAATTCTGTTGTAAAAAATACTCTTCATGGGAATTTCTTTCTGTACATCATGTTGCATTCAGGAGCATGGGGGATGGTGGGTGGACAACTTTTTATTTTGGGAACAACTATAACCATTGGTTGGGTTTTGTACAGTGCCAATACTATTTACAATATATTAAAAAAAATATTCAGTTCCAATTTTATTGCATTGTCTAATTATAATGTCGAACAAAAAAGATTCTTGTAATTTTACAATTCCTTTAGAATCTGACCTATTGGCCTCTTGTTGTGGGCATTCCCTCTGCAACTGCTAGTTTATTGTCTTAGAGTGTTATATAGTCTTGACTTTTAATATTCAATTTTAAGTTTTAATATTTTATTTTTTGAAAAAAAAATCTTTAATTTAATTTAGTTTAATTGATTTGTTTGTTACTACAATCTATTTTTTATATTTATGTGATTCATTAAGAAAAGTAAAAATAGTCCAAGGGGTTGAGCTTAACTGGTTAAAACACTGGGTTCTCACTGTGGAGACCCAAGTTCAATTCCCAATAGGGACATCTAAAGTGGAATTCTAAGCTGTGACTCTTGGCCTTCCAAAGGATGGGGAAGGTCTTGGGTCAATCTAATCAAAACATAATAATAATAATAATAATAATAATAATAATTCAAAAAATATTGTGGCTACGACCTATTACCTATTAAAAAAACAAGTAAATATAAATTCTTTATGACATTGGCCAATGTTATTGGTATTTGTTTATCATAGTGGAGGATTATACCATGTTGTAATATTTTGACTCATGAATTGCTTTACAATATGTTGTAAAGGAAATTGGGGATCTAACATTTGAGTCTTTGTGTAATAATTATCATAAAATTTGGTAATTTATTATTATAAATATTAGTTTAAACTAGCAGAGAAAAGATATAAACAACACATAACAACTGAAAGCAAATTAAGACTAGCATATATACCTTAACTTTTAATTTAATCTATATAAAATATGCCAAGAGATATCTTTCTTGAGGTACATATTTTAACTTTAGAGTTTAAATTTCATTAAAAATAGGTGCCTCGAGAAGGATATCTCTCAACGAATTTCATATAGATTAAATTAAAATTTAAGGTATATATGCTAGTGGCAGTCGTGTGGAGCAACGCGGAAAACATAAAATAAATCAACATATGATTATATAGTATCTTTTTTATTAAAATAGATTATATTATAATAAATTATTATACTATTACGCAAAGATGTATGAATTTTTTTGTATCTATTATGACTATTGTTTATAATATATATCTGTTGCATGATCAAAGGAAATACTAAAATATATGGTTAGGGTTAGGGTTAAGGTTAGTGTTATGGTCAGGGTTAAGGTTTGCATCATGTTTGAGTTAGGTTTATAATTACGGTTAGGGTTTATGGTTAGGATTATGATCATGGCTAAGTTTTATATCATGGTTAGGGTTAGCATCAATGTTAGGGTTTGGTTTTGGTTTAGGATTATGGTTAGGGTTAGGGTTTAGGATTAGAATTAGGATTCTAGTCAGGGTTAGGGTTAGGGTTTACTGTCAAGGTTGCAATTAAGTTTAGGATTTACATCAAAGTTAGTGTTAGGGTAAGCATAATTCCAATCAGGGTTAGGGTTAGAATTATAACTAGGGGTATGGTTAGGATTAGGATTTGGTTTATGTTTATGTTTTAGATTAGGGTTAAATTTAGTATTATGGTTAGGGTTAAGGGTCATATCATGGTTAGGGTTATGATTAGGGTTAGGGTTTATGGTTAGGGTTATGGTAATGGTTAGGGTGTATATCATGGTTAGGGTTAGCATCTAGGTTAGGGTTTTCTTTTGGTTTAGGATTATGGTGAGCGTTAGGGTTTATGCTTATGATTAGGATTATAGTTAGGGTTAAGGTTTATTGTTAAGGTTAAGATTATGGTTAGGTTTTAGTATCGGGGTTACAATTACGTTTAAGGTTTACATCAAAATTAGGGTTATGGTCCAATTACATTAAGATTAGGATTAAATTAGTATTAAAGCTCAATTAGGATTAGGATTTGGGCCAGATTAAGGTAAGGAATGGATGAGGATTAAAGTTCAATTTGGGTTAGGGTTAAGTTTAGGGTAGGATTATTACTAGGGTCAGGGTTTAGGATTAGGGCTAGGTGAGCAATATAATTAGGGTTAGTGTTAGGATTATGATTAGGGTTATGGTTTGGGGTTATGGTTTAGCTTATTCTCTATATCATGGTTGGGGTTAAGGTTAGGTTTATGATTATGTTTAGGCTTAGGATCATCCACATAGATCGATGCATGTTCAACACTATAAAGGTAGGCCTCTACACTCAACATAGGGTCATAGTTAGGATAATGACCAAGGTTAGGGTTTACATCATAGCTAGGGTTATGGTTAAGGTAATGGTCATGATTAACATCATGGTAAGGGTTAGGCTTAGGCTTAGGATTATGATTTACATCATGCTTAGGGTTAGGGTGAGGATTATGGCTAGGGCCAAGGTTTAAGATTAAGGATAGGGTTAGGGTTATGCTTATGATTAGTTTTTAGAGTTAGGAATAAGGATTATTGTTAGAGTTAGGGTTTAGGGTTAGGTTAGGCTTAAGGTTTAAAGTTATGGTTAGGTTTATGGTTTACATCATGGTTGGGGTTGGAGTTAGGGTTAGGTTACAGTTAGGCCTAGGGTTATAGTTATGGTTAGGATTACATATGGATGTTGAAATGTGGCGACTGATTAGTAAAGTTTTTGTTGATGAAAACCAAAATTGTAATAAAACCCTAAAAAGGCCGACTTTGTTTGTTGCCCTAAAAATGCATGTTATAAGTGGCTAGGATGCTTAAGGCATTAGAATTCAGATGTACTATTTTTGTTGGATAATAAGAAAGATTGGACGGCTGTGTATGGTGGACCTAACCCATTATGGGTGAACCATGTTAAATCTCTATGTTATCTATGTCCTGTTTTATTTCTTTATCTTTTGTATTTAAATCTGCATATAATTGTTAGTTCATATTTGCTTCAGATCTACTTGAAATCCTAACAATTGGTATCAGAGCGAGGTTTCCTATAAATTGGCAAGACTTTCAGATTTGAGTGGGAGCAATGGAGGATTCCAAATTCAATGTCAAAAAGTTTAACGACTAGAATTATCCATTATGGAAAATGCAAATGGAGGATTACTTGTATCAAAAGGATTTGTGGCAGCCATTAGAAGGAAACGCAAAGAAAGCAACCACAATGTCAAATGAAGAATGGGACGTTTTAGATAGAAAGGCACTGGGATCCATTCGATTGTGCCTTGCACCGTCTATAGCTTTCAATATAATAGAAGCAAAAACGGCTGTAGATTTGATGGCAACATTGGCTAAGTTGTATGAGAAACCCTCAGCTTCGAATAAGGTATTTCTTATGAAGCATTTGTTTAATTTGAAAATGAGTGAGGGAGGATCTGTAGCGGAGCACTTAAATGAATTTAATACAATTACCAGTCAATTGTCTTCAGTAAAAATTACTTTTGTAGAAGAGGTTAGGGCTCTCTTGATTTTATGTTCTTTTCCAGAAAGATGGAATAGCTTGGTTATGGCTGTAAGTAACTCTGTCTTTGAAAAAACTACTTTGGTATTTGATGATATTGTTGGTGTTATCCTAAGCGAGGAAATGCAAAGGAAAGCACATGTGAGACTCCAACATCATCAAGTAGTGTTTTGAATGTGGAGACCAGAGGAAGATCAAAGGAAAGAGGAAAAGGCCCTTGGAATGAGAAGTCATGAGGGAAGTCAAAGAAAGGACGCTCTCAATCTAGAGGAAAGAAAGATTGTTGGTACTGCAAAAATCCTGGTCATCTAAAGAAAGAGTCTTGGTCTAAAGAAGGAGACAAAAATGAAAACGACAGTAAGGAAGCTAATATTAAAAGTAATAATTTACAAGATGCTTTAATCTTATGTTTGGATAATGTTAATGATTCCTAGGTAATAGATTCTGGGGCTTCATTTCATGCTACACCCCATAGAAAATATTTTCTATATTATGTTCAAGGTGATTTTGGACAGGTATATTTGGGTGATGATGAGCCCTATCAAATTGTTGGAAAAGGAAAGATAAAGATCAAGTTGCAGAATGGTAATGACTGGTTTCTGCAGGAGGTAAGACATGTTCCTAACTTAAGAAGAAATTTAATTTTTGCAGGGCAACTAGGTAGTGAAGGTTGCATAGTTACCTTCTCATACAGTATCTGGAAGGTCAATAAAGGATCATTAGTAGTAGCTAAAGGTGCGAAGGTAGGTACATTATATGTGTGTACTGGTAACACTTACTCTACCTTAGCTGGTACAGATAAAGTTACTGTAGGGACAACAACAATAGATGTTGCAAGAACAAATTCCATAATGTGGCACCATAGGCTTGAGCACATGAGTGAGAAAGGGATGAAAATCCTTCACTCTAAAAATCTATTGGCAGGACTAAAGAAGATTGATTTAGAGTTCTGTGAAAACTGTGTTTATGGCAAACAGAAAAGAGTCAGATTTCTCAAGGTTGGGAAAGAGAAGAAGAGTGAGAAGTTAGAGCTTGTGCATTCAGATGTATGGGGACTGGCTCAGGTATCATCTATTGGTGGCTCTTGTTATTATTAATGAATCAACTAGAAAAACATGGGTATATTTCCTAAAACAAAAATTATATGTTTTTGAAACTTTTAAGAAATGGAAAACTTTGGTTGAGAATGAGACAGGAAAAAGGTTGAAGTGTCTCAGATCGGATAATGGAGGTGACTATTGCAGCAAGGCATTCGAAGATTACGGCTCCTTAAATGGGATTAGAAAGCAGAAGACAGTTCCAAGAACTCCACAAGAAAATGGTGTTTTAGAGAGAATGAATAGGACTATCATGGAACGTGCGAGGAGCATGAGATTGCATGCTGGATTGCCCTTACATTTTTGGGCAGATGTTGTACATATTGTTTTCTATTTTATAAATAGAGGACCTTCAACCCCTTTGGATGGTGGTATTCTAGAGGAGGCATGGATTGGTAAAAAGGTAAATTATTCTTTTCTACAAACCTTTGGTTGTGAAGCTTTTGTCCATGTTGATAAAGAAAATAGAACCAAGCTTGATGCTAAATCTCAAAAATGTACCTTCATTGGATATGGGATAGAAGAATATGGCTATCGGTTATGGGATTTTGAAAATAAGAAAATAACTAGAAGTAGAGATGTTATATTCAATGAGAAGGTTATGTATAAAGAACAGGTATAAGAAAAGAAGCATGAATAGGACAAGCAAGAATATGTGGTGTTGGATGAGATTCCTGAAAATGAAATGCCACAGGTACCTGATGCTCAGCAACAACAGAATGTCCCGCAAACTCCTGCAAGTGTTAGACGTTCTATGAGGTCAAGTAGACCCCCTGAAAGATTTTCTCCTTCTTTGTATTTTATATTATTAACTGATTCTGGTGAACCAGAAGAATATGAAGAAGCAATGCAGGTGGATGCCAAACAACAGTGGGAGCTAGGCATGAAAGAGGAGATGGACTCCTTGATGAAAAATAAGACTTGGGACTTAGTCCCTTTACCTACAAAAAAAAGATCCTTGCCTAACAAATGGGTTTATTGGCTGAAGGAGGAGGAAGGAGGTCAGAAAAGATATAAGGCCAGACTTGTGGTAAAAGGTTTTGCATAGAAAAAGGGTATAGATTATGATGAAATATTTTCTCCAGTTGTAAAAATGACTTCAAGTAGAACTGTACTTAGTCTTGTGGTTGTAGATGATTTACATCTTGAACAATTAGATGTGAAAACAGCTTTTCTCCATGGAGATTTGGAGGAGGAAATTTACATATTGCAACCATAGGGATATGAGGTCAAAGGTAAGGAGAACGTGGTGTGCAGGTTGAAGAAAAGTTTGTATGGCCTAAAGAAAGCACCTCGATAATGGTATTTAAAATTTGATAGTTTCATGGCTGAACATGGTTATCATAGATGTCATTCTGATCATTGTGTATATTTTAAGAGATTGGATAATGGCAGTTATATTATCCTATTGCTTTATGTCGATGACATGCTTGTTGTTGGGTCTAACATGGAACACATAAATGATGTTAAATATAAATTAGCCAGGTCATTTGCTATGAAGGATTTGGGTGCAGCTAAGGAAATTCTGGGTATGAGGATTACACGAGATAGAAAAAATAGAACCTTGAATTTGTCCCAAAGTGAGTATATAAAGAAGGTGTTGAAAAGATTTAACATGCAGGATGCAAAAGCAGTTAGTACACCTTTGGCTAGTCATTTCAAATTGACTAAGGAGATGTGCCCAAAGGCACAGGAAGAGGTAAAGAAAATGTCTAACATCCCGTATTCATCAGTTGTTGGCAGTCTAATGTATGCAATGGTATGCATAAGGCCAGATATTGCACATGCAGTGGGAGTTGTAACCAGGTTTATGAGTAATCCGGGTATGGAACATTGGAATGCTGTGAAATGGATTCTTCGGTATTTGAAAGGAACCACTACGAAGGCATTATGTTTCAAAGGATCTAATGTTTCTTTGAGTGGATTTGTTGACTCTGATCTGGTAGGTGATATTGATTCATGGAGGAGCACTACAGGGTATGTTTTTACTATAGGGGGAATTGCAGTCAGTTGGATTTCTAGGCTGTAAAAGGTTGTTGCACTTTCAACCACTGAAGTTGAGTATGTTGCTACTACAGAAGCCAGCAAGGAGATGATTTGGTTACAATGTTTTCTGGAGGAATTGGGTCAGACATAGGAGGATCGCCCATTGTATACAGATAGCCAGAGTGTCATTCATCTTGCAAAGAACTCTACTTTTCATTCAAGGACAAAGCACATTCAGCTTAGGTACCACTTCATCTGGACTGTTTTAGAGGAGGGTCAGTTACGGCTTGAGAAGATTCACACAAGTGAGAATCCTGTCGATATGTTCATGAAGGCAGTTCCACAGGAGAAGCTGATTTCTTCATCAGTTTATGTTGGTCTTCTTGATTGATAATTGTGGAATTTATACTAGTTGAGTCCTAGTGTTTTATCCAATGGATGTTGCATGTACAGTGGTGTCATGTAGTATCAGTCTCCAAGTGGGAGATTGTTCGATGTGGAGCCTAATCAGTCTCCAAGTGGGAGATTGTTGAAATGTGGCGACTGATCAGCAAAGTACTTTATTTGTTGCCCTAAAAATGCATGTTATAAGTGGTTGGGATGCTTAAGGCATTAGAATATCGATGTATTATATTTCCTCGATAATAAGAAAGATTGGACGACTGTGTATGGTGGACGTAACCCATTCTGGGTGAACCACGTTAAATCTTTGTGTTATCTATGTCCTGTTTTATTTCTTTATCTTTTGTATTTAAATCTACATATAATTGTTAGTTCATATTTGCTTTAGATCTGCTTGAAACCCCAACAATGGATAGGGTTAGGGCTTACATCATGGTTAGGGTTAGGGTTAAGGGTTAGTTTTACAACTAATGTAAGTGTTTATATCATTGTTAAGGTTAGGGTTAGGATTTGCATCATAGTTAGGGTTAAGATTATGATTATCGTTAGGGTTAGGATTATTACTTGGGTTTGGGTTTAAGGTTTAGGTTATAGATAGATTTAGGGTTATAATTATGGTTATGATTAGGGATAGCATACACATCATGGTTAGGATTATCGATAGGATTAGTTGTAGGGTTATTTTTAGGGAAATGGCTATCCAACCCCTAGGATGCACCAAGATATCAATACCCTTCATATATCATTAATACATTGTAATAGATGTTTGCTACATCCTAAGGGTTGTATAGCCAAATATTCCCTATTTTTAGGGTTAGGGTTTAAGGTTATGATTAGGTTAGGTTAGGGTTAGGATTAGGATTATGATTAGGGTAATGGTTTAGAATTATAGTTAGGAGTATGGTAAAAGTTTTGGTTTACATCATGGTCCAGGTTCGGGTTAGAATCAAGGTTAGGATTATAGTTAGGGTTATGGTTTACATCACGATTAGGATCAGACATAAGGACTAGTGTTAGGATTATTGTTAGTGTTTACATCACAGTTAGGATTAGGTTTAGGGTTAGGGTTATGGTTAGGATTTACATCATGGTTAGAGTTATTGTTAAGATTATGGATATGGTTAAGACCTAGGAGTATGGTTAGGTTTAAGGTTCAAATCATGGTTAGGGTTAGGTTTAGTTTTAGGGTCTGGGTTATAGTTAGGTTTAGGGTTATAACTATAGTTATTGTTACGATTTTGATTTACATCTTGATTAGGGTTAGGGTTAGTCTTAGGATTTGGGTTACAGTTAGGTTTAGGGTAATAATTATGGTTATTGATAGGGTTTTGATTTACATCTTGATTAGAGTTAGGGTTAGCATTAGTATTAGGGTTAAGGTGTCAGGTTGGGGTTGTATAACAATTAGGGTTATGGGTTACATTAGCATAAAGATTCAATTATTGTTGAGGTTCAATTAAGTTTAGATTAAGGATGGGGTCAAGGTTAGGTTTGGTTTAGGGTCAAGGTTAGTACAGGATTAGGGTTTAGATTCAAGGTAGGGTTTATCATGAGAAGGGTTAATTTTAGGTTTAGGTTATCATAAGAGTTAAATTATAGTTATGGCTATAGTTCAATTAGGATTATAATTAGTGTTGTAATTAAATGACATCAAGGTTAGAGTTAAATTATATTAATGTTCAATTAATATTAGGATTTGGGCTATATTAGGGTTAGGATTAGATTAGGCTTAGAGTTCAATTAGGTTTGGAGTTCAATTGGGGTTTGGGTTAAGTTTAACAATATTGTTTAATTATGATTACAACTAAATTAGGATTAGGGTTAATTTTAGAGATAGGGTTCAAGTTGTATTTAGGGTTTAATTCCAAGGTTAGAATTAAGTTTAGGATTAAGTTATGGTAGGTTTCAATATGGTAAGATTATGTTTAGGGTAAAGGATATGATACAATTATGGTTACTAATATAGTATAATGCTTGGGGTAAGGATTGGGGTTCAATTAGATTTAGTGTTAGGTTTAGGCCTATGGTTCAATAAGGAATAAAGTTAGTATTACAATTTATTTAGGGTTTAATTAGGGTTAGTGTTAGTGTTAGGATTCAAAAAGGGTTAGGGTTTGAGAATAAAGCTTGGTTCCAAGGATAGGATTATATAATAAAGCTTGATTTTAAGGTATGGTAATGGTTTAATTAGGGTTTTGTTAGCATAAATTTTAAATTAGGCTTAGTTTTCAATTAGGTTTAAATTAGCAATATTGTCAAGGTTATAAGTTGGATTATGGTAAGTTTTTAATTATAGTTAGAGCTAGTATTAGAGTTCAATTAGGGTTAGAATTAGGACTGAAATTCAATTAGGGTTAGGGTTTGGGCTAGAATTTAATTGGGATTAGGGTATATTTAAGGTTAGGGTTCATATTAGGGTTGGGATTCAATTAGTGTTAGATAAAGGTTTAAGTTTTATGTAGGTTTTAATTCTATGGTTAGAGTTATGCACATGTTTAGATTGAGGTTGGCATTCAATTAGAGATATTAGGGTTAAGGGTTAAAAGGTTATAGTTAATTAAAGTTACGATTCAATTATGATTAGGATTTGATTATCGAAAGGGTTTAATTATAATTAGGGTTAGGATTAGAGTTAAATTAGCACTAAATTAGGTTTAGAGCTCAAATAAGGGTTTAATTATAGTTGGGGTTAGTATTAGATTTCAATTAGGGTTATAATTAGGCTTATAATTCAATTATATTATGATTAGAGTTAAGTGAGAATTAAAATTTAATTAGGCTTAGGGTTTGGATTAGAATTTAATTAAGATTAGGGTTTATTTTAGGGTTTCAAATGTTGGAAATGTTTAATTCCAGGGTTATAGTTAGGTTTAGGGTTAGGTTATGACCAATTTTCAACTAATCTAGTAAGATTAGGTTTAGGGTTAAGGTTACACTACAATTAGGGTTAGTGTTGTAGTATAATTCTTGGTGTAAGGATAATGATTCAATTAGAATTAGTGAGGGTTAGGAATAGGGTTTAATCAAGTCAGATTTAGTTCTAGGGTTCAAGTAGGGTTAGGGTTCAATTTAGGATTAGGACACAATTTTGGTTAGTTTAGGGTTCAAGTTGTAGGTAGGGTTTAATTTTAGGGTTAGGGTTAAGTATAGGGTTAAGCTTCCATTATGATAAGATTAGGTTTTTTGTTTAAGGTTATGCTACAATTAGGTTTACTATTGTAGGATAATGCATTCATAAAACTTATTATTATTTTCTTATGTAATATTAAAAAAATCTTCATTATTATGTACTTATGATTTTTTTCAATATTTCATATGTTTATGAAATGAAATTCGAAAAAACAAAGACATTATAAAACATATTAAAATTTATTATAATAAAAATAACCTTATAATATAAATTTAAAATATACACATTTTTCAAAACTTTAAATTTTCTTTTAATAAAAATTATCTTCATTGTAACATTTATTCTAGCCCTAAACTTAATAAAATTAAAAACTAACCCTATTCCTAATGCAACCCTAACCCTAACTATAATTATACCAAAATCTTACTTAAATGCTATTAAACCCTAACCTTATTAAACCAAAATTTTAATTGAGGGTTTAACCTTTTCCAAAATAATTTGAAATATTTAATTAAATTTTAAAAGAATATCTAAATAATAAAAAAAAAAATATATTATACATGATTATTATTTGAACCTTTTAAAAATTTAAGTATTTTAGTTAAAAATTTGTAGAAAACTATTTAAATGGAACTAATTTTTTAAATTTTAATACAAATAAATTTATTCAAACTCAACTAAGAGATAAATAAGATATAAATCTTTTTGTTGATCTTTGTAAATAAGATAAATAAGATATGATTAAAATTTAGAAACATAAAAGATCTTTTTGATGATGTTTCAAACTTGAAAACTAAAATGTAATTTTGGTTGTTTTAATTTAGAAACATTATATTTTTAATCTAAAACATATAAAATATTTTTGATATTTCTAAATTGAAAATTAAGATTCTTTCGTTCTTTTTCTTATCAAAATATTGCTTTTATTTTTAATATTAAAATTATTTTCTTCATTTTTCTATTAGAATATTTATTTTATTTTATTATTCTCTCAAAAAAAAATCAAATTATTTTTATGAAACTAAGATGAATCTAGTAAATATTTACATAGATTATCTATATGTCATTCCCTAATCACTCAACTAAGATTGAAAAAAATATATGATCTAAATAAAGACATAAATTTCATCAATGTGTGCAATCAAATATGTCTTATCACTGATATTCAAGTGAAAGATATCACCTTTAGTTTGATTACCAGTTGCAATTTCTAAACCAGTTTTATTCATGATTTTGCATTTTCCATTCTTGAATTATAATTGAAATCCTTTTCCCACTAACTGACTAACACTCAAAAGATTATGCTTTAAACCTTCAGCATAATAAACATTGTCAGTATTATGCTTACCATCCAAAGATATAGTGCCTCTTCCTTTTATTAAACAAGCTTTATCATCTCCAAATCTTACTAGACCTCCATTAATTTCCTGTAATGACAAGAATTTGATTTTATCACCAGTCATATGATGGGAGCATCTACTATCAATTCCATTCATCTTTTTCTTCAATTTTTGCTGCTAATGCTTGTTCTACGGGTTTGATATTAGGTGTCGGTGGATATTTTTTTAATGCAACAAATGCCCATCCACTATCTATTGGATCTTCATCTGAATCATCTGTAACACCTTCATTTGCATAGTAACATGACTTATCTTTGTTTTTCTTAAATTTGTATCTTTGATATTTAGGGTTAGGCTTATATGTTCTCTTTGCTTCCTCTCTTAGTCTTGCATGTCTATCAGTACACCTAGAAGCCATATGACCAACTTTATCGCAATTAAAACATTTGAAAGGTGCTTTACCTTCATACTTACTCCCTGCTAGACCTTTAGGCATCTTCTTTGCAAATAGTGCTTCAAGTTCTTCAAGTTCTTCATTTTCTCCCTTGATATCTTCAAGTTCTTTTGCATAAAGTGCTTTCCAATCAGATTTGTCAGATGATGATGATGATGCTTTGAAAGCTATATCACTTTTTACTATCGCAACAAGACCAAATTCTTTAAGCTCAAATGCTCAAAGTTTTCCAACCAAAGTATCTCTAGAAACTGAAATATTAGGCATTGTTCTCAATTCATTAATAGTTGTCACTTCCATTTTGTAAGCCAGTGGAAACGCTATTAAAAATTTAAAAACAATTTCATCTTCAGTTAAAGATCCTCCACAACATTGTATTCCTAAAATGATTTCATTAACTCTTTCCATAAATCCAAAAATTATTTTATCCTCTTCCATTTTTAAATTTTCATACCTGACCCGGTAACATTCCAGTTTTACAATTTTGACAGTGGCATCTCCTTCATTCAATGTTTCCAGTTTATCCCAAATAGTTTTTGTAGTAGATCGGTCTGATAATCCCATGATTTGCTGATCTGATAATGCGCTCAAAAGTACTTCTCTTTCTTTGCAATCATTCTTCAAGTCTTTAGCCAATGTTGGTGGATGAAGGTGATTCGGAGTAGGACCAACATAGCCATTCTTTGTAACCTCCCATATATCTCTTCCAATGCAGTTTAGATGTGTTTCCATTTTAATCTTCCATGTACCATAGTTAGCTCTATCAAGTTTAGGAATTTCCTTCCTGAAGATATTTGTTGCCATAAGATCTCCTCAAGCTATTAGGCTTCTGCAAAAACATGACTAGGCTTTGATACCAATTGTTAGGAATCGGGAAGGACAACTGGGACAGGGGGTGAATCAGTTGTCAATAAATTACAACCCAAAACAAATTATTCCAACTTAAAACTCAATGCGGGTAAAATAGATTAACACTTATATTAATTCTGGTATAAATGAATGCATGAAACATAAAGAGAAACAATATCCACAACACATGACACAAATATCTTTACATGGAAACCCTATAAGCGAAAAAACCATAGTGGGAAACCTTACCCTCAATCAGATGATACTACTGCAAATAGTAAGTGAATACAATAATGGGGTCTGCACATGTAGAAAGGCCAACCACCTAGAGCTCACTGCTCAATCACAAAATAGGAGTCACACTGACTACAATTTGATGGTTAAATCCATTAATAATGTACTGCTTTAGTATAGCATCTGCAATGTTGGATTCAGTACCGGTTTAAGCTCTGACCATGAGTGCCAAACACCTTCATAACCTTTCCTTCAACCTTCAGATAATATCTACATTATTCACACAAGGATCAACTTATTTTCGCTCTACAATGATCTTCAATAAGATCTTACAATTATTTATACAAAACCTAAGACCTTATCATAAGGTCAACTGACTAAAGATATTACATTTTAAATCAATTACAAATAAGTCTTGATGTAATACAATATGTCGGGCTCAATACATTTACACAATAATCAATCAATAAACCAATTCCAAAACATGTCGTGCTGATCTGGAACATGATATATTGTACCGGTCCATAACCTAAACTTATCTACCAGTAAAGGGAAATATATGAACACAATTAGTCCAATAAGAAAAACACAAAATCCAAACATTCAATCCATGTCTTCAACATGACCAAATTATCTCCAGATGATAACAAGTCATCATCACTGCCGGTGAACCATATAACCTGTCAGTGAAGCATATACCGGTGACTGTGCATAAGCCAATATCCATGTCGGGACCAAAATGTGCCAGTTCAACAATAAACCAATATAACCAGTGTGTCAAATCAACAATGTAGACCTCAAAGAATATAAGTGTTGACATCAATGATGAAACCAATGCAACACATGACGAAGTCATCCATAATACCAACAAATATGTGTTAATAGAAGACTATATTAGAGAAAGAAGTAGAAGAAAATGAGGACAAGATGGAAATGTTGATTAAGGGATAGAAGAATTATGTTTCAAAGTTTTGGTTTTCTAATCTTAAAATGAAATACTTATTTTTAACCAATTTTTTAAATGATTTAATATAATGAAATAATAAAGAATTCAATCAATTAATAAATTAATAAAAATGCCATAGAAGACATAAGCATTGCATGCAAATTTATTTTATTCTTTTTAAAATCAAAAGAGATGGAATAAACTAGCTATTAATTTAACTAGAACCAACCTTTCTTTTATAAAACATTAGATAATGAATAGAACAAAGGTGTTCAATTTAGCTAACTATAATCAAAGATAGAAAAACTACTTAGGTTATATTGTAATTGTTTCTAGATTAGATTATGTTAGTGATTTTTTATCAACATTTTGAATCACACTTTGAATCATCATTAGTATGATAATAGAGATCCCCAAGTATATGGATTATGGAGGGGGATCCAAAATGTCGATGAAAAAAATTAATAACACAATCTAATCTAGAAGCAATTACAATTCTTACTATGGATTGCGGAAACTCGATATCACTAACTAGGATTTTATTCTTTTGTTGCAATGAAGAATGATTGATTAATTGATATTTTGTCTAATTAGGCCATTAAGCATGCATGAATGACAATAAAAACTAATAAAATAAAATTAAAAAAATATAGGAGGTAACATAAAGTACCAAAAATATAGACACATAGCTGAAAAATGAGGGTTTTGTGCTAGACTAAAGTGTTGGGTTCCCCTATCCTAGAGTTTCATATGTTAAAGAAAATGTCAAAATCTATAAAAAGAAAACTCAAAACTCTTGTCTCCTAAAAATATAATTGAAATAGGTGAGTCTAAGTCGTAAGGTGCCCCTATCTAGGATTTTTTCTCCTAAATTTGCAATGATATCAATCTCTGTCTTTATAAATACCATATTCGTGAACCTTAGCACTATCATAGAGTTTTGGATCTCTACCTACACAAGCACAAAGGGAGGAAAAATGATTGTGGCTATATAGGATCTTATCATAGTCAACCCATTGTTGTGTTATTCTTACCTCAATGAATAGTCAAATAGATGTTGAAATAAAGTGTGTACTCTAAACCTTATGTAAAATATTGTAGCAACTATTGATATGCATAAAACATAAAATTAAACCCTATTCAAGTGTATTAGAGTGTATCCCTATATGAATGAACCAAAAGTGGTGTATAAACCAACTAAAGAGTGCATAAATTCATAAAGGACCACAAATATAATAATAAATTCTAGATTTGAAGATTAAAACTTAGAAATGTAAGGACAATATAAATTCATACCAAATCATTGAGGATAGATACAATTTAATCAACAATCATTAATCCTTATCATCATCCAACATCCCTTGACAATTAAATCATCTTTCAATAATGTTGAAAACTTGATATTTTAGATAATGTTTTAGATTTGTAGAGTTGAGTCATCAATTTCATATAGCTTTGTTGTCATTTCAGTCATTAGTTTATATGAGAAAATATGTTGGCTTATATATGACTCACAAGGCTTATTTTTGATAAAAATATGAAAGACAATAATCAAATATAAAATCAAGACAAAATTATACAATGTTAAGACCGACACATGAAATATTTGAATTTTAAAATATTTTGGCAAGACTAAGGAGTTGGGCAGCCTAGTAAAACCAAAATGGGTACTCTAAAAGGGGGATGTGAGAATATAGACTTGTGATATTAGATCTTGTCTTAATTTTAGTTTCTGACAATGAATACAGTACAAAATAAAATGACAAAAATTTAAAATAGAATTGGATACATCTCTCTGAGTTGGTGATGAAGTCAAGGCTATAAATGGTCCTAAAATAATCTAGGGTAATGGACACTAAACCAAGTGATAAGGAGAGTGTGAATTTGGGATCATAATTAAGGATCACAATTTATGACAATTTAGTTACTTAATTAAGGATCATAATTAGGGATCAGAGTTATGAAAGAAGAGCAAATTGCCACTAACAAAATGTGAGTTTATATAAATAAGGATATATTTAAAGGAAATTTATTGAAACTAGATTAGGTTTTAAGAACATAGGACAATGAGGGAAACATTGTCTTGTTAGTGTAATCGGGTCTTTGCTTGATTAATTAAACAACATTTGTTTAATTCTTTAAGTTCCCTCTAATCTATTTTTACACTTAAGCTAACATTAGGTGCATAATAATTAATTCTTTTATTAATTATTATGTGAAAGCCTAGGTTTTCCCTTTTAGGGTTTCTTCACCTATTAGAGGTTATTTTTCTTTTCCTTGTTTGATTATTTTTTAGCATACTTTTTGTGTATAGTTTTTTTTCTGTTATTTTCCTCCTTCCTTCTCCTTGTAATAGGTTATTTAGCTTGCAAAGATCTTTACGCTCCTATGGTGTTGTATTTATCAACTCTCACATGGTATCAAAGCTTCAGATCTGCAACTATCTGTTCTTTTTTTGAGAACTTTTGAATTAGAAGCAGATTTGGGGTTTCAGGAAGTTTTTTTATGCACTTAGGGATAGGCTTTTTTTTGAGTTCTTTGGGCCTAAACAGACCTCACCATCATTCTCAGAAGGCCAAAAAACCCCTATAGTCATATAAAACTTGCCTAGTTTTGACTCCTGAGCATCTGGGGGTAATTTTTCTTCAGTACCAGGCCGTACGGCCCTGGCATGCTGTTTGAGAAAAAATTTCAAATAAATAATTTTGAAATTTTTACGGCATGCAGGCCGATTTTTTTTTTTTGAAAAAAAATATAAATAAATAAATCAAAAATCAAAACTTATTGAAAAAAGGCCGAGAAGGTGTTGAGTTCAAGGATCGCCAAGAAGAGAAGGCATCAAACCTATTGAGAGAACCTAATCAAATGGCAATCTATGGATGATTTTGAAGCTACATGGGTGCTTGAGATATAGTTTAAGAAGCTAGGCACTGATCAGAAACTGATTCCCAAGGAGGGGACATGATTTTCTTTTGTTTGGGAGAATGGTGTAGGAGCACCTAGGACTTAGGCTAGTAGTCTTTTCTCAATTTTGGCTTGTACTGACCCTAGCCAAGTGAAGTAGTGAATAAGGACTCCAGGAGGGTCCAAGAGTGAGTGTGATGAGTCAATGTAGGCCTAGTAGAGTTAGTTTCTTCCTAGGTTTGTATTTTGTGCTAATAGTGGTTTGAGTAGGTAGTTGACCTTCTTCATGGTCAAAAGTGTCAAAACTTGGTATAGGAATTAGGGAGGGTTACATTAGTCTTAGAAATGTTTTAAAATTCATGTGTGATGACTTAGAATAGGCCTCATAGGTTGAGAAGGCCAAAAGGTGGAAAAGTGCAAAGTTGTAAAAAGTTGTCATGGCAACTTTTGTCCTAAATTGGTTAGCAATGGAGTTAGGGAATTATCCAATACCATAGGATGAATCCACATGTGGGGAATACTATAAAAACCCTCTCTTGCATGGTTACCAAGGTTGGAGCTATTGTTTTGTAAGATCAACAATCTAAAACTACTCATTTTCAGACTAGTTGGCACCATTTTGGCTTGTTTTGTTTATTTTGTAAATGCAAATAGATTGAATCCATTGATCCTGTAATGGATTGAGTTTCTTTGGTGTGTTACAGAGTTTTTAGTTCCATTTAAATCTTTGTAGATAGTTTGTATTAGTGTTTTCTTGCTTTGGTTTGTAAACAACCAGTTTTGTCTAGTATATAGGAGTTTTATATAAAATGGTTGCCCCATGAATTCCACACGTGCTACCATCACGACATGTTGGGACATGAACGGAAACCACTTGTATAGTGTACATATGTAGGGACAACTTCTGGAGATGACATTTGATATGACTGTCACATTGTTCTAGGCGAGTCCAAGAGCAACCCAACTAGAGGAGACAGGGTGAAATTGAAGTGCAAAGTGTAGGGATGAATGCCAAACCACCATCTAAGATTTTGGAGGGGTCCATGAAGTTAGTACAGAGTTTCCAATGCAAGGGGAAGTCTTGACAAATTAATTTGTTGCCCAAACACCAACTTGACCAGTCACTATCGGTTAGAAGGCATAGAAACCCTTCAAAACCCTCATTTTTGGGTTAGGACATTGTACGGTGGAGTAAGGAACCAAAACCACAAAAATCACTTGAGGTTCGATGAATCATTGAAGAAAATCGAAACTTGTTGTGGGGTCTTTTGGACTATTTTCCTCCAAGCCCTAGAAAACTAGATTTTGGAGGCCTAATTGGGGCTCTTTCCTTGTAGCCCTTTTCTAGGCAAAATATTGAAATCGGTAAGAAAGCTAATAATTGAAAACCTCAAATGGACCCAAAATGAATTCAAAACATGTTAGTAGCCACCTCCACACCTCTACATCAACTCACAACAATAGGAGGTCAATTTGACAAGTTGAGGCCAAGACATCCATAATGAGCACGTGCGAAGCATTGTGAATTGGTAGGGTTCCTAGCTAAGACACTTGAAGAAAACACCTTGAAGTGGATAAGAAGAAATCCCTAGAAGATATTGAGAAGGAATTGGAGGTCTAGAGTGCAACTAGGCCTAGAGAATTGTTGGAATTGAGCAACACCAACTAGGTGAAGTGTTAGCAAACTAGGTGAACCCCATCACTCCTACCCTTGTGGAGTGTCATTTCTTCTAGACATTTAGTTTAAATATAAGACATAACCATTTAGATGTTCATATTCTAGGTATCAAAGGATAGCAATTCTTCACTGTTTTTCAAGTTGTCAGGTTAAAGAGTTATCTTTTGAACTATGACTATCTTGCCAAGCCAATGTTTTACCAAAGAACCAAAGAAATGTGGTGCATTGAAATGATATATTATGCCATTATTCAATCGATAAATCTCCCTAGATTAAATTTTAGGGATGCATTTCCAAATTGCAACAACAAATAAATGTATAAATAGGGTCTTATAGATGAGGAATATTAAATTTATAAGTGATAAAATGGGAAGGGAAATCGAATCTATGAATGGGAGTGGGGTAGGCATGTGACAATGATCTAAGAGAGTCAATCAGAATGATCAATCTATTGTACTAGGCCCTAGGGTATAGAGGTGTACATTATGATAAATATGAGAATGATCTAGTCTATCAATTTTGATGTCCATAGTAGATTTGTAATTTTACCAAGTAAACCACTCTTGTTGGTACTTAAGAAAATTACTATAAAAAGGTTTTTCCATGTGACAAAAATAATGACAAACATACAAGGAGCGACACTCTTCATGAGACCATTTGAATTAACTAAGTCACTTGTAATCTTTATGGTGTTCTACATGATTGAAGAACCCCACATAGAATCATTATCATCTAAAAGGAGATTCAAGTTCATCCATTCACAAAGAGGTGTATAATTCTTAGAACCATTTGAGGCATATCTAGTACAACAGACTAGATTATGTGTATGGATAAATATCATTGCCCATATATAACAAGAAGTAAAGTTTTTCATTTAGAAATTATGTGTTAAGTTAATAAGAAGCTTAAATAAAATGGCTTCTTTCTAAATAAATTGTAAGGCACACTCTAGCAATGCATTGCTTAGCTTAACTTCCTCAAGGGAGGTGACATCGCACTGCCACTTAACCAAGGTACAAATCGCACTATATTTTCTTTCTAAGAGAGATAATCTTCACACGATAGTGTAATTCATGGTCAATATGGTGTTCAAATTTATATCTAAAGTGAAAGTCATGTAGAGATTAAAAAGAACTAATGCCAAATTAGAGTCTTCATTATTATCCAATCTAATGTGGCGAGAGGGAGTTTTGGATGGGATTGGGGGAGGGAAGGGAAGAAGAAGAATAGAGGGCTTGTAAAAGAGAGATTGAGTTTTAAGGAGCAGCCATGGTTAGGGGAGAGGATATGGGAATTAGAAGGGAATTAGTATGGTACTTTCTTTTTTTGAGAAAACTCCACTCAACAACCATTGTAAGATGAAGAATTGACTTAGAAAAAGGGAAAAAGGAAGTCAATGAAGAAATACAATTAAAAACAAGAACCAAGAAGAGTTATTCAACATTAAATTTAAGACTTGTTGAGCTATTGTAATGTAATATCTTTCTTACTTTGACATATGTTATTTCTCATCTTCCTTATTTTATTATTGGCTTTTATTTTTAAAAAAATCAAACTTGAACAAACAAGCTTACTATATTCAGACACCAAGCTTACCATATTTAGACTCTAGGTAAGTGAGAGGGATACTATATTTAGGCTCTAGGTAAGTGAGAAGGATCCGAATTCTACTCAACCCCTTAGCACATGAAATTTTTTTTTTATAAAGCACGCTCTTCGTTCCACACTTTGCTTGAACGAGAAATGATTTAAACCGTTGGTTTGACATGAAAACAACCCGTGTGATAAAGCTAACAATTTCATGGCTTACGTTTGAATGGAGGAAACTTACGTAATATGTCCAAAGCTAACAATTTCATGGCTTACGAGAACAAAGAAAAAACAAAGACCAAATCTGCCGATTCATTACATGTCATAAGGAAAGAGGCCCAATTTTTCAAAATAGTCGACATACTTATCAACTGTACGATCTTCCACCACTACCAGAGCTTAACGAGTCTTTCTCCCTAACATTGGCTCATAATCTACATTTTCTACATTTTGAATCAAGTTACCCATAGGGAATATTCATTGTGCATGTCCCTATCAAATAAAAAGTATATTAAAAATTGTTTTCAACTACATCATGGACCTTATCAATAATAGTGCAATCTTTTGGAAATATTGCTATTTGGTTTGTTTATTAGTATCACAAGATAGTAATATTGTTATTGATTGTTGTCTTTTAACAATTAAAATATGGGATTTGTGGCTATACAATTAATTGAAATAAGTGTTCATGATCAATTTTTAACAAACTGTCATCTTAGGATCTAGTAAAAAAAAATGTATTAGGAAGCCTAAACTCAAGTCTGCCCAAAACTCTCTAGAAACCCCTACACATAAAGCCATGGAGTCTCATATGGTGGAAATAAAGTGGAAGAATCCCTCACCCAACAAGAAGGTGAAACTCATGGCCAAGAGGGCTAAACTCACTATCGATGAAGTGGGTCATGAGGATGAAGCGACTGACGAAACTCACTATCCATGAAGTGGGTTATGTTTTGATTCTAGTAGTTTGTGATTATTGTGCTTTTAATGTGCTGCTACTAGTCTTTTGGTTTTCCGTATGCCCCCTAGGCTATTGTATTTTGGGATAGCACTCATATTTTGCTTCTTTTAGTATAAAAACCAAACTGTCATTGTTGCTTGTTAAAAGATTTGACATATCAATTTTTTACAACTAATCATAACCAACCAACACAAACATTAGCTACTAATGTGTTTGTGATTAGTTCTCAACAAACTGCACTTATTGCTAGTCATATAGATACAACCGATAGTAAATCAAACAACAACTACTACAAATCAAATAGATACAACTAATCTTTTTCACAATCTTCATTTGATGCGGTCTAATTTAGCAATTAGATATTACATAATAGGAATCATAGCCCAGTTTAAATGGTTTCATGGAGCAGTATCATTTACCTTAGTATACTAATTTTGTAGCTAGGAAACTAGAGGTCTAGGGTATTGAGTTCGATAGATACCCAAAGCTTTGTATTTTGTAATATCATGCACAGAAACATCATTGTGGGAAACCGTAGGAAGTTATGAGCTTCATGATGATTCAACTTTTCATCATATGAAAAAAAGAAAACAAAAAGCAAATATGTCCAAGAACAATGTTTTAGTCATGGCACGACTTGAGGCAAATGCACTTTAGAAATGCACTTTAGAATAGCTGCAATATGAATTTATGCAAGGTATTATGTCATATTTCTTCATTGTAATGCATGTTGGCCTGTTGTAATTGTTCATAGTTTGCAAGTGTTTTGTTGTGTCTCTTCAACCAGAGTCACTTACTGACCCATTGCATTTGTTTCTTGATTTGTAGGATCTTTCTGCTAGTAATATGTTCTAGTTTATTGTATTTTGTATTTAACTACAACTGAGATAGTTGTCGTTCTTTGTAATTCTACTTTAATTCAATATTAAAAAAAATAAACATCTGCACAATCATTATATGTCACAGAAACAAGGCTATAGCTATTCTGGTTACTTTCGTGTTTCGGAACTAGATTAGATGCCTCCATTAAAAAATGAATAAATATGGATTTTTTTCAACTATTGGGTATTGTTTGAAGAGTTTGCATTTGATATTGTTGTCAATTGTGCCTCCTCTTCTTTTAAACAAGCAATATATGGGATTTGTTGTATGCATGCATATCTTTAAAATGTGAAGGCAGGGTGTATGCAAATACTTGCAAGTTAAAAGACTCTTGAAACAGTTGTTGCTCTTTGATGTATAAGACCTTGTGATCTTTGTGTATTGTTAAGGCTCATGTGATCTTTAGTGGAATTTGATAACTACTTTCATTATTTAGAGAATGAAAGTCAAGGTAATGATAACTAGTTTCATTATTTAGAGAATAAAATTCACCTTGAAAATCCATCAAAGAGTAATTTTTCCTCATACATTATATTGTTTAATGAGGTGATCAGTCTCCTCCACTAAAAGATTTTAAAATAGATCAATCTAATTAATCTTTATGTGTGCGAAAGTTTAAGCAAAAGATATAAAAACAATGAGACAAATTTTGGAATCCTACAAAAAAATATATAACTGCATCCGAGAAGATAGATAACAAAGAACATTTACCACAAAAACCCCATTAAAGCTACCCTCAATCTTACAAACTTGGCAAAATTTGAAGGATGGGTGCACTAGAAAGTTTAGCTTGACATTTTTATAATAATAAATTATCAAATTTTATGATAATTATTACACAAAGAGTCAAATGTCAGCTCCCCAATTTCCTTTACAACATATTGTAAAGCAATTCATGAGTCAAAATGTTACAACATGGTATAATCCTCCACTATGATAAACAAATACCAATAACATTGGCCAATGTCATAAATAATTTATTTTTACTTTTGTTAATAAATCACATAAATATAAAAAATAGATTGTAGTAACAAACAAATCAATTAAACTAAATTAAATTAAAGATTTGTTTTTCAAAAAATAAAATATTAAAAATTAAAATTGAATAATAAAAGTTAAAACTATATAACACTCTAAGACAATAAAAAATTACTAAACGACCTTTCATTCACATTACCTAATATCCACTAATCATCTTTTTTTCACTTATAGAGCACACTTTAATCCATTGCACAAATTAAATATTCAAATAAAAAAATAGAAATATTTCCTACCATTCATCTTCCAATATTCTATAATAGAAACATGCTTAGTGATTGCTTGGAGGAGATGTGATGTTTTGGTGAAGTGATAAATAATGAATTGCAGGGTTCCACGCACCACTAAACGTTAAATCAGTGTGCTGGAAATTAAATGCAAAATCTTTTTTCGCAGGAAAATCAGAGTGGTCACATCGAAATCCATATGATAATGGATTCCACGACAATGCGACGGTGTATATACGAGGGAAGACAAACAATAGTGGAAATTAAAATTGAAAACATGTATGTTTAATTGGAAATGAAGTGTGGGCCCGGATTGGTGCAGAAAACTGTTAGAGTCACATTCGATTAGGACATGTCTATTCTGGTTCCAAAACGGTAGTACGGATTGATTAACACGTGTGTTAGTCGTGCATTTTATACCATCGATTTTTCAATAAACGGTTTCGATTGACTAACATGTCACTATCATGCTATACGAAAGGTTCATTTTGGAGCCAGAATAGCTTCGGCCATTCCATTACGTTACGTACAAATTTCCATCAAGTATACTCTATGCTTCACTTTTTTGTGCGGCTTCTATGAAATTTGTCAACAACGAAAAGTATGGAGAATTGACAGACGATATAATTTCAATCGAGTTTTCAATCATTCATTTTGAAAAGTTAACTTGTTCATTTCATATATAGAGACACCTTCGATGTAATTAACATCATTTTTACGTGAAAAAAATTTAAATAACTGTGAGGTAGTGACTACTATTGGTTTTTTAGTATTTAATTAAATAAATTATTAAATTGTTTTAATCATAATTATTACTCAATTTTATTATCATTTAAAGAATAATGAAGACATCAAGGAAAAATTTAAGAGACGGTTCTCTCCCCAGACCTACAAAGAAAAAGCATAGAGGGAAATCAAAATTTAAAATCTAACCTTGGGAACTTGGATCTAGAAGAAGGGGAATGGATAGAAATGAAAACAATGTAATCTAATCTAGGAAAAGATAAAATTCTCACAAATTAAGTTAGGAAGAGCTTACCTTTCTTAAAAATGAAGCTAAAGCCATTTGAAAAGGAAATAGATAGAATATCGGTAGTTAAGTGAGAAGAGCTTAACCAACATAATTTTGACAATAGAGGAAACAAAAAGGAAAGGAAAGAGAAAATCAAGAAATTTTCTCATGAGTCTACTCAAAAGGAGGATCAAATAGAACAAGAAAGAAAAATAAAAAATTGAAGAAGTTGGGGGCATTCAAGACAAAGGAGAGAATAACATGAAATCAACATACCTGGAATTAGAAGCGGTAAATGAACTCATAATTTCACAAACCCTACAGTAACAAGTTGAGGAAACTACTAAGGAGAAACAAAAAGTGATTATGCAAAGTATGGATTTGGATGAATTGGAAGAAGAAAACTAGGAAGCTTTGTTTGGTGTCAAAGACCTTCAAGAGGAGATGGAAGAAGAGGAAGAAAATAGGAGAGGTCTTTTAAAAAATATAGCAAATAGAAGAAAACTAGATTGTGACATAACATCAGGCAAGAGGAAAGGTAGAAAATCCTTATGGAGCTAAGATCTAAAGATGGAGAGGCAGAGGATCAAGCCAAAATTACAATACTTTTGAAACCAGAGATGGGTATCACCCTTCCCTAGGGGCCGCGATTCGCCTAACGTGGAATGTTAGGGGCTTAAATGCTCCTAACAAGTAACAATTTCTTAAGCGTTGGATCTTTGCATCAAAAGAAGACATCATGTTTCTACAAGAGATTAAATTAACCGATGATGAAAGGAACCTTCTCCTCAAGAAACATGATAATTAAAAATCAACATGGGTCCAATCAAAAGGAGCCTCAAGGGGGCTTGCAATTCTTTGGAAATTAGGGGGGTTTCCTATGATAAAATGGCAGATGGGAAGAACTGGATTTGAGGGAGAATGAAAATCTTGTCCTTCAACCTAATTTTCACATTAATGATTGTATATGGGCCAATCTCCAACATTATAAAGAAGGAAGTATGGGAGGAGTTGGAAAATTTCCTTTATGCCTATCCTTCTCCTCACAATATTATTAGAGGGGATTTCAATGTTGTACTCTATTTAGCAAATAAAATAGATGGAATATAGAGAATCAATGAATCACAATTGAACTTTAAGGGATGGGTAAATAGAAACTACTTGTTAGAAATTGAATTAGGAAAGGGTATATATAATTGGAACAAAAGGCATCAAGGATTTAGTCATATTGCTAATAAGTTGAATGGGTTTTTCTTCCAAGGGACATTTATACATTTCCCTTTGGTCTTAAAGCCTCTATCACGCCATGTTCTTAGTCTAATCATTTCCCAGTTTAGTTAATGATATAAAGGGGATATGAAACTAGTATCTTATCCCTTTAAATTTGAAACTATGTGAATGAGAGACATATATTTTTTCAATAACATGGAGAATTGGTGGAAGGAAGAGCAATTATTTGGCTCCAAACTCTTTTCCTTTGTAGCAAAGTTCAATCCATCAAGTAGAAACTTATCAAATGAAACATAGAGAATTTCAAGAATTTTTTTCCATCAAAGAAGGGATTAGAAGAGGAAATGGAACGGAGAGAATTTAAAGGATATTTGAAAATAACATTCCAAAAAGGATTGAACATTTATGACAATAAGCATAAAATTAAAATTTAAGCATCATAAATGTCAACTATTTTAATTTAATATTTATTTTCACTTACACAAGTTCAATTTATAGTTCTACACAAATATTTCACAATAATATCTATGTCCATTTTCTCTTCTAGTAAAACTAATTATTAAAATATATTTGTAAATCAACTAATATTTTCTTAAAGAAAAATATATGATTAACTATTCATTTAAAATGGTTGAGTTTTTATTTCCTGATTAGAAGCCTTGTCATTTTGTATTTAATTTATAACCTAACCTTAAAAAAGAAAACTTGGCTTTCCCAATACAACTAATGAATTTTTTCTAAAAAATTAATACAAAATAAAGACTCTTTATAGATTATGATATCTAGCTTTCAAATATATAACTTCATTTCTTTCTACAGTTATAAAAAAATATAAATCCTAATCAAACTTCACCATAATACAAATATTCTATCATCTCAATATAAATATAATTACATATTTGAAAACTAGATTTAAAATCTAAATTTTCAATAAAAACATCCCCTTAATTTAACCAAAAAGTCAAGTCAATTTCTTGCATTTATAAATAGAATTTTTTTTTGATATATAATATTCTCTATATAAAATATAAAAGCTTTTTAAAATCTTATACTTTTATGCTAAAGATATATTTGATCTTTTATCTCACTCAAATGAAATGTTTCCATTCAATTTTTTAATTGAAAATTTATAATAGAAAAAAGTTAAAATCATTATTTATTTAAATGAAAAAACTACAATTTAAAAATTTAAAATAAATTGTTAAAATAACAATAATAATAATAATAATAAACTACTCCAACTCCACCATCTATAAGTACTCTTCGAACCTTCTTTTGGTGAATCAAAGCTTCCAAGTGTAAGGGATCATCATGCATGGGTCTGTCTATAGGTATATCTTGTTCAGTGAATGTGACTTTTGAAGCTGCCAAGTTTCCAACCATGGACTGGAATGTGTTCTCATAAATATCTTTGGCAACAACTGAATCTTGTAATTCTTTGGCAACGACTAATTTATGGGCTGGCGAGATGCACAGTAACTCAAATAATGAAATTTGAGCTAGAGTTTGTTTCAACTGATCCACCATATTGTAATCACTAGTTATTGGAGGGGGATTTGATGGCACCCCTTGTAATGTGACCTTTGATCTTCTAGCGATGACAACACAATCTCTGCTCTTGGGATTTATTGTGATTCTAGCCACCATTTCATCTCCTGCACTAAGTGTGTTTATGACATAATCAAATGCGACATTGGTATAGTTGGTGGTGTTGTTTTGTGTATTGGAACTAAAAGCATTTCCTTTGTCATGCTTGACAAAAGGATCCTTGAAGATGGTATGATCTGTGTTTGGTGTTTTATTGGCATTCACAATAATGTTGCCTTGATCAATGAGATCTTGTATGAGGTTCTTCAGCTTGTAGCAACTTGTTGTCTTGTGACCTTTATTGCAGTGGTATTCACAGAAATCATTGTCATTCCACCAAGCAGGCCTGAATGGGCCCGATTCATATGGCCTAACTTTTGGTAGAGTTATGGCATTACTTTGCATTAAATTTTTGAGTGATGATTCAATAGGTTCACCAAGGCGTGTAAAGTTTCTTTTGAGTGCACCTACCCTTGGTGGTCTTGAATTGCTTGACTAAATTGCATTGGTGTTGTTTATCTAAATTTTATTCTTATTGGCAGAATCAACTAGTCCTTGTAGAGATACTACTAGTTGAACTCTATTTACGAAACGAGTATCAACAACTCCGTCACTTGTGACATTTTTGTTCCAATGCCAAAATTTTGGCTTTTCATTGATTGTATTTGTGATTGGACCATTATCTTTGTGGTGTTTCAGTATGCCTTTCTCTAATAAGCCTCTTTCACACTTGATGCTTTTCTCAATGATATCCTTAAAAGTGCTTAAGCACTGCATTTGCAATGGATACTTAATTTGAGGCACAAGGTTTTCATTGAAAATCTCTACTTGTTTAGCTTCAGGGATATGACTAAGACATCTGCAGTACAGGCCCCTCCATCTTCGCAAGAATGTAGCGAAGGTTTCTCCTTCCTTTTGCTTTGTTGCACATAAGTCCATCAAGGTAACTAGATTATCTATATTCAATGCAAATTTTATATGAATAGCTTAACCAGTTCACCCCATGAAGCAATTTTGGGTGGGAGGTGTGAAAACCATTCTAATTTTGTCCCTCCAAGACTTTTGGAAAATAGTCTCATTAAGTGTGTATCTTCGTGGGCTACCTCAATACATACTGTGAAGAGTTCCCTGACATGATCTTGAGGATCATATTTCCCTCTATACTTGTCAAACCTTGGAGTTTTAAAATAGGGGGGAAACGGTGGCATGTACAAATTTATAACAAAAGCATATGGATGAAGGTCCTCCATTGTATAGCTCTTTTTGTTATTGATTGTTTGCATACTGGTCATCTGCTTCTAAATATTCTTCATTGGTTGAGTTAGGATCTATGTTTGACTCAATGGTGTATTAACTTGATAAACATTTCCCACAAAAGGGATAGTGTTGGAATATCTTCGAGCTTGCTGAAATATGGACTGACCATGTAATTGTGCACCATAAGTCCTACTGGGTGGTGTATAGTATCAAAATTGTGTATTGACATCTGACTAGCTGAGCTAGTTGTTCCATGATTCACATTTTGGCCACTATAGGTGGATCCATAGGAACTGAAACTGAATGTTGAGTTATACTTGCTGAAGTAGTGTTTTGAACTATTGTAGCTTTCATTGTTACATTGGGATTTGTCTGGGATGTAACATGAGTACTTGTTGATGCCACTATTGACTGTATTGAAGTTGTAGTTGTGTGAGAGACGCCTTGGTTTGATGTAGCAAGCGCTGCTTGAGTCTATGTAACAATAGGCACTGGAGTAATGTTTTGATTCAATGTCACTCCTGGCGGCAATATTGTCAAAATTTCCACCTCTAGAGGTAAGTTGGCTCCATTTTGGACTAAAAGTGAAAGATATTTGTCCGTGTCATTGTTCATGAGGGCATTGAGGATCATAAGCATTGCTGGATCTTGTTGGGCTGCCTCCAATTCTTATTTTGTCAGATTGTGTTGTATCTCATCAATGGAAGGCAGCCTGTTTGTGTTTCTTGGTAAGGTTGCAGGTCTTCGACCCTGTGTTTGTTGATTTGTGGACAGATTCATATTCCATGTAGAGTTAACCGAAGGGTCGTTGTTAGGATCCATCTGATGTTTTGCATTTTGAGAACATGTTAATGGCATGAATGTTATTCCAAAGTGATCTTGACTCTTTAAGACTCTCTAAAATGCGAATGCAAGACTCAACTACATGCAAGGACACACTATTGAGGTTGTTGGAGAGGAGCTTTCTCTTGTATTGTAAGCTTCTCGAGCATTTGCCGAATTTCTTCTTGTCTTCTTTGCTCCTTCATTTCGATAGCAAGGTAAGCCTCTAGATTCACTGATCTTTTGATTTCTCTGTTTAGGACAGCTTCGATTTCTCTATATGATGGAAGATCAATTCTTAAAGCCCAAACAAAATCGTCTAGGCTATCAAATATTTCTAATTGACATGAAAACACGCTCTTCGTTCCTCACTTCGCCTGAACGAAGAGAGAAATGATTTGAACCGTTGATTTGACATGAAAACAACCCGTGTGATAAAGCTAACATTTTCATGGCTATGTCCGTCATTCCACTTCTCTTCACGAGAACAAAGAAAAAGCAAAAAGCAAATTTGCAGAATCATTACATGTCATAAGGAAAGAGGCCCAATTTTTCAAAATAGTCAACATATTTATCGACTCTATGATCTTCCACCACTACCCGAGGTTAACAAGTCTTTCTCCCTATGATATGCTCATAATATACATTTTCTAGCCCTTATACGTGGCCCTAAGTCTTACCCACCCCCTTTGATTCAAGTTACCCAGCGAATATACGCTGCCCTAATTGTAACCAACCCCTTTTGAATCAAGTTACCAGCGAATATTCATTGTGCATGTCCCTATCAAATTAAGATTATTAAAATTAAAAAACGTTTTCCACTACATCATGGACCATATCAATAATAGTGCAATCATTTGGAAATCTTGTTATTTGTTTTTTTATTATTGTTATTAATTGTTTCCTTTTAACAATTAAGATATGGGATGTCTGGCTACATAATTAATTGAAATAAGTGTTAATAATCAATTTGAAGCAAATTATCATTTTCGCTTGTTAAAATCTTCTGATGTGAATGTTAGGATCTATGATTGTTGCACGCATATGATTAACTATTACAACGATTAAATTGAAGGCCTTCAAAATCTATTTGAAATGCTTAAATAAACACAACAATAGTTAAGCGATGAATTTTAAAAAGAGAGAAGGAAGAGAGACGACAAGAACACAAGTTGATAACGAACTTGACCAATATGGCTACGTCTTCGGCCCCCTCTCCAACATACTGACCAATCCTTGATTATGTTCCAACAACGGTTACAAGGTCTTCAACTTGGACATGTTTCAAGTCGCTTTATTACAATGAGTACAAAGTCCTTCTCCTTCAAATGCAATAGCAAGACACTAGTCTTCCAGTGCATACAGATGAACACTCAAGCTCTCTGAAAACTTCTCATAAATCATCATTAACTCAAACTCTTCACTTCCACCTCTTTTTATACAACATTTTTGCCCAATTTGTCTTAAAACCAAATGATTTTAAAAATAATCCATATCTCCTATTTAAAACATGTAATCTTTAAAAATCCCCCCTCATTTTAAAACAATCTTCTCAAAATAAACCTAAGCCTTTTAACTAGTGGCCCTTATAATTTTGGGCTTTCCAAAATATATTTCTCTCAACTATTATTCTTATCAGGTTTTATTTTGGGGCTTATATTTGTTTATGTTCGGTTTAATATGGGGACTTGGGTTTGGCCCAAGCCCTCCATTCTTTGTTTACCATCCGACAAATCTCTAAAAATATGATTTTTTCCCTTATCAAACTAAAAATCGTGGGCAGCATAGTAGTTTGGAGTGGCAAATGGAAAACAGGGGGTCAGGGGTTCAACTCCCACAAATCCCTTCTTTAGCAGTTTGTTAGTTGTTAAAACAAACCCTCCTCCTAGATTAGTGAGCGGAGATCTTGTAGTAGACTGGTGGAGCATAAAAATTGTACATGGGTGGTCATAGGTTTGACCCCCCAAATTTTGTTTTTTTGTTGAAGAATAATATCAAACTGTTGGTCGAGCATATCCTCCTAGATCAATCCTTCCCACTGGAGAGATTTTGGACCTCTAAAATCTTGATTACTTGGAAAGTAAATGAGGATACAACTCCCTCACTTTTCCAACCTCCATCCATTGTGCTTTGCCAGGATGCATTCTTCTACATCCCACTTTAAGATACTCAATAACACCTCTTTTTGAAGATTTTGACATTTCTTTCAAGAATGACATCCTCTGGTAGCTCTAACATATAATCAGGTGAAAGGTCATCAACTGATGGGACCTGAACATAAGCCTTTTCATCCAGAATCATATGAGGCTTGTACAACTTCAGATTTTCTACATTTACAACTAAGTAAATTTGCATATATGGAGGAAGATTTAGGTGAAAGGCATTGGTACCGATCTTTTCAAAGATCTCAAAGGGACCATATATGATAGGCTTAAGCTTTTTACCTTCACCTTGTAAACTTTCCTTTCTGATATGTAACCAAATGCGGTCGCCAACCTAAAAATGATGATCTGTGCGATGCTTGTCATGTCAAGCCTTGTATTTGGCATGGCTCTTTTCCAATTGAGCTTCTATTGCCTAAAAAACTGCTTGTACTTTTTGAATGAACTTCAAAACCTTCTCTGAATCATGACGTCTGTCTTGAACATCATCTTTTCGAAAGGTACAATCCATTGGAGTTCACGGCAGATATCCAAAACATGTCTCAAATGGAGACCCTTTTGTAGAAGAATGTGTTGCATGGTTGTAGGCATGTTGCACATAGTGTAAACTCTCATCCCATTGCTTGGGATGTTTGTTGTAGTAGCATCAAAGCAACTATACAACTATCCTATTTACCACTTCTATCTGTCCATATGTCTAAGGATGGAAAGTTGTAGTTTTCTTTAGCTTTATGTCCATGAGATCCCACAATGTAGAACAAAATTCTCCTAGGAATCAAGAATCTCGATCTGATACAATGTAAATAGGGATCCAGAAATGGAGCCATACATTTTTGAAATACGTATGATCTGTTAATTTAGTTGTGACATGTTTCTTACAAGGCATTAGAACATACTTTTTGTTGAACCTATCAACTACTACAAAGTGATAGTCATGTCCCTTTTTAGACATGGGAAGTCCTCCACCAAAATCCATCGAAACACTTTCTCAAGGTCGAGATGAAACAATAAGAGGTGTGCACAACCCCAACTTCCTGTTACTAGGTTTATTGGTTGGACGCATTATACATCATTTGATATATTTAGTTATAGTTTCTTGCATGTGAGGCCAATAACAATGTTTTTGCAACTAATTTATTATTTTTCTGATGCCGAAGTGTCCGGCAATCAATGATATGTGAGCATCTCTAACTACTTTTGCTTGTGAATTGTTGGCATATGTGCAGAGTATGTTGACATGATGATATTGTGTTGTCATTGATGTCAATATGCTAAAGAGTGAACCGTAATATGTTGAAGAGTGAACCGGTTTATTAAAGTTAAGCAACTAGAAAAGTGAACCCGTATAATGTTGTGAACCGGTATATGTGCAAAAGGTGAAGCGGTACGTTTGTCCAAGTGAACCAGTATATGGAATGTTTTCTATCAAGGTTTAATATGGTATGACTATCGGTTGGTAGTCCCATATTTAGGGTTTCCGGTTGAAGTGTTTCGAGCCTGTGTGATTCAACTGATGGCATTGTGTGACGAGTTAGCATTGTAATGGAGATCAGATCGTGTTGCCATGTCATCCTTGTGCGCATGAAGGATCTTGCATGAAGGGGATTGATCCTATATACCTCGGGAATGTGTGAAGTCCCTACAAATGGTGAAGAACACGTGATGGGTTATCGCCTCCAAGAAGCGGTGAAGAACGAACGATGGAGATTGTCTTGAGATTTGTTCAAGATCATTGTATTCAAATGCAAAGTGTTCAATGGTCAAGATTGAACTGACTGAATTGCTCAACCTAAATGTTTAGGGTTTAGGGTTTATGCTACTGACCTATCTATTTCCTATAAGGTCGATGTTGTGTTTCATGTTGAGTTTGTTGGTAAATGTTGTGTGTGTTTCTAAGTGTAGAGATACGTGATTCTTGCTAGACCAAATAAGACAATTGATACCTGCAAAGTGTGTGTGCAGAAGGAAGGAATTAAAACGGATCTACATTCGTATTGAGTGCTATTACCAGATTATTCTAATACCTGTTGATTTCTAATCACTTCAACAATTGGAAAATCCCTTAATAGGGTAGCTTTAACCAGCTTGCTGTAAATCCTTTAACAGGGTGACTCAAAGCCATTGAGTTCATAAAACCCTCTAACAAGGTAACCTTTAACAGGGTTTAACCCTTAACTGGGTATCCTAGCCATCCCTTAACCGAGTGATCCCTAGCAAAACCTGTTGTAACAGTCTTTAACTGGACTAGGCTCCTTATAGAGCAGACTTCTAAAGAGTTCAAAAACAGCTTATGGGTATTCATCCCCACCATGGTTTTTCCCAATTGGGTTTCCACGTGAAAAATATGTGTGTCATGTGTGATGCCTCTTTCATGTGATGCTTTGTTATTTCCTGTTTAGTGGTGAATCATGTAGTTCTAGTAAATTATTGTATCTCTGATGATAGATTATTTGTTTATGCATAAGGATGAAGTAGAAATGAGGGATTAGATTGTATGGAAAGCTAAGTGTTGCCGGTTTATGTCTTTCACAGTCTCATTATATTTAACTGGTTGTAATCTGGTTTAGATTGGTATTAGTATTTGTCTGTCAAGAGTACTGTTTGCAGTCAAACCGGGTCAGGAAAAGTTTTTGTGTTTGTACTGATTCACCTCCCCTCTCAGCACCAGTTTGGTGCTCACTGTTCATCATTGAGTTATCAATTGGTAACAGAGCGTCCTCCAAGTCCTTTGTGTTGTAAGCTTAACTGCTTGAGGGAAAGATCCTAGTGTAATGATGAAGAGGGAAGGTCCAAAGTTCAACAAAGATAACTTTAAAATATGTAAGGACATAATGAAGATATACATGAGAAGCATGGGTGCTCAACATTGGAGCTATGTTGAGAATGCTTATGTTATCCCTACCGGTACTCTCACCGATGACCAAAAGAGAGAGATTCAGGAGAATGGGCAAGTCATGGAAGCCCTAATTAGTAGTTTATCAGACATTGAGTTTATTGATGTTTAGGACAAAGATAATCCCAAAGAAGTGTGGGATGCCCTTGAGAATATCTATGGCGGTGATGAGCATGTGAAACAAGCCAAGGAAGAAAGCCTTAGGGGAAAGTTTGAAGACATGCGGATGGTTGAAGGAGAGATCATTCAACAATATGGAATAAGAATCAAAACTGTTGTTGGAGATATCAAGAGTGCAGGTGATAAAATGGAAGATTCCACTGTTGTTAGCAAAGTTTTGAGATCCTTATTACCGATCTATGCAATAAGGGTTGCAGCTATTCAAGAGTTGAGGTATGTAGATAAGACAAAGGTATCCCTGGACTCCATCATTGCAAAGATAACTGCTTATGAGCTAAATAATTATGATGGCAGTATTCAAAAGACTGAATCAGCCTTCAGAGCATCTACTGCACCATTCGGAAAAGGAAAAGAAACTAGTACCAATGATGAACCAAGACAGAACAGAGAAATGGATGATGAGGAGATCCTGATGGAATTTGAAGCTCTTCTTGCTAAGAGACTTCCTAAGGGAACCGGCAAATACAAAGGTAAGCTCCCTTTGAAATACTTTTCTTATAACCAGATAGGACACATTGTTGTTAATTGTCCTAATGGTGATAGCAAGGACAAACTGGAAAAGTTTAAGAAGTTCAAAGGAGGAAACCGGAGAAACTATTTTGTAGCAGTTGATGAACGTGTCACTGATGAGGAATCATAAGATGAAGAAAATGAGGATATTTTGTTTGTAGCAGTCAAGGAATATGCGTCAGACAAGAAGGCTCTTGTCTCCCACTTTGATAATTCTAATGAGTGGATTATTGACAGTGGTTGTTCTCACCATATGACTGGTGACCAGAGTAAGTTTCTATCTCTGGAAGAGTATGATGATGGTGTGGTTCATTTTGGTAATGATGCACCATGTATGGTAAAAGGCAAAGGGTCCATCTCTCTAAATGGAAGAAGCAGTGCTGATAATGTGTATTGGGTAGAAGGTCTAAGGCACAACCTTTTGAGTGTTGCTCAACTGAATAATAATAGACTCACTCTGGAATTCAAAAATGGAGTGTGCAAAATCAAAGGAAAGAGTGGTGAACTGATGGCTACCGGTATGCAGACCAAAGGTAACCTATTTCAGCTAAATGCTAATGTTAGTACATGTCTTATGGCTAAGTTTGAGGATAGCTGGATATGGCATAGGAGACTCTACCATGTAAACTTTGAAAATATTGTGAAAGCCAGTAAGATCAAGGCAGTTACAGGATTGCCTATGTTGAGCAAACCAAAAAATCTTTTGTGCAGAGAGTGTCAACTAGGGAAAATGTCTTCCTCAACCTTCAAAGGTAAACCTTTTACTACAGACAATTTACTCGATCTTGTGCATACTGATTTGTGTGGTCCTATGAAAACTAGGAGTGTGCAGGGAGATAGGTATTTTATGATTCTTACTGATGATTGCTCAAGAATGATGTGGGTCACATTCTTGAAGGACAAATCTGAAGCTTTTGGAAAGTTCAAAGCGTTCAGAGCACTTGTAGAAAAAGAAAGCGGTAAGAGGATTAAGTGCTTAATAACCGAACAAGGAGGAGAATTCACTTCTGGTGAATTCAACAAATACTGTGAAGAGAATGGCATCAAGAGGCAACCGTCTACCCCCCGGACTCCACAGCAGAATGGCCTAGTAGAAAGAAACAACCAGACTATGGTTGAAGTGGCTAGAACTATGTTGATCCAAGGAAAGGTTGCTCAAACCTTTTGGAGAGAAGCAGTGAGCACTACAGTCTACACAATGAACCAGGTACTCATCAAGAAAGGAAAGGGTAAGACTCCTTATGAGTACTGGACCGGTAAGCCACCAGTAGTAAGCTACTTCAGAGTGTTTGGTAGAAAATGTTATATCAAGAGGAGTGAACATCAGAACAAATTCAATGAAAAATGTGATGAGGGAATATTCTTAGGATATTCCACCAAGAGTAAAGCTCTCAAATGTTTCAACAATAGGACTCAGAGAGTTGTTGAAATCATCATTGTTAGGGTTGATGAAAACTCTGAGAAACCTGAGGAAACTGGCAGAGAGCATGTAGGAGATTAATCGGTAGTAACCTTCTGGGAACCGGTGGCAAATCAGCCTAGTACCAGTAATTGTGCTCCTACATCGGTGGATGCTGATGCTGATGAAGATGAGGATGAAGAAGAAAAGAAAGAGGAATCTGTTAAGAATATACCTAGGTATGTAAAACTCAATCATGATCCAAAGTAGATCATAGGAGACAAAGATGTAGGAATTACTACAAGAAGAAAGGTCAAAGAAAACTCTTGCATGATCTCTGACTTTGAGCCTAAAACATTCAGAGAGGCACATAAAGATGAAGACTAGATCAAGGCAATGGAAGAGGAACTTGATTAGATAGAAAAGAATGGTACATGGTCTTTGGTACCTAGGCCGGAGCATAAAAATGTCATTGGAACCAAATGGGTCTTCAGAAATAAACTGAATGAGGATGGCACAGTGGTAAGGAACAAAGCCAGACTAGTATGTAAAGGATATGCCCAAGAAGAAGGAGAAGACTATGGAGAAACCTTTGCTCCAGTAGCAAGATTGGAAGGAGTCCGTATGCTTCTTGCATATGCAGCTTTTAAAGGATTCAAGGTATACCAAATGGATGTAAAATCTCCATTTCTAAATGGAATACTTGAAGAGGAGGTGTATATAGAGCAACCAGATGGGTTTGGCCTATCACAAGACAGTGACATGTTGTGTAGGCTACATAAAGCCATGTATGGACTGAAGCAAGCACCTAGAGCATGGTATGAAGGCTTTCACTCTCATCTTGTGAAGATTGGATTTGAAAGAACAAGTGAAGATAGCAATATCTAATTGAAATCAGAAGGAGATCAGATTCTGATCTATGAAGTATTTGTTGATGACATAATCTCTGGTGGAGATGACAAGATGAGTCATGACTTTGCATATGAGATGAAGAAGGAATTTGGGATGTCACTCATAGGGGAGATTAAGTTCTTCATTGGACTGCAGATTCAGCAAATGAAAGATGGAATCTTTATTACTCAGTCCAAGTATGTCAAAGATGTGTTGAAGACCTTTGGCATGGAAGACAGCAACCCAGTTGGTACACCAATAGTGACCGGTTGTAAACTATCAAAAGAGGATGACTCGACATTGGTAAATGAGAAGGAATATCGATCAATGATGTAGTGCATAGCAGACCGGACATTATGTAGTGCATAGCAGACCGAACATTGCACATGCAGTGGGTATTACCGCTCGGTTTCAGAAAAGCCCAAGAGAATCCCACTTGGTAGCAATCAAGTGGATTCTTAGATATTTGAAAGGAACTATTAACTATGGATTATGGTATCCATACAATGATGATTTCAACCTGAAAGTGTTCATAGATGCTGATTGGGTTGGTAATGTGGATGACCGTAAAAGCACAACTGGTGGTGCATTCTTTCTCTATGGTAGACTAGTCCCATGGATGAGTAAAAAGAAGAGTTGTATCTCTCAGTCTATAGAAGAAGCAGAGTATGTTGCAACTTTTATGAAGTGCACCTAGACTATTTGGATGAAGGATGTATTGAATGGCTTCAAAGTTCCTGTATCTAAACTAGTAAGTATATTTTGTGACAATACAAGTGTAATTAACATCTCCAGAAATCCGGTTTTACATGCTAGACCCAAGCACTTTGAACTCAAGTATCATTTCTTGAGGGAAAAGGTTCAAAACAAAGAGGTGGTATTGGAACATGTTTCCAGTAAGGAGCAGTTAGCAAACATATTCACCAAGCCTCTACCAAAGCCTACATTTACCTATCTGAGAGGTGAATTAAGGGTGCTGCCCCTTCAAGACGTAAACTAAAGGTTTGTGCTCCACATCAGTCAGATCTTACTTAGCTATATCTTTTCAGGATTGATGTGTTGAAGGATGCTACTCCTTAGGGGGAGCAGCATAGTGGAACAGGGAAGCTCGTGCCTCCACTTTGGCATTGTTGTCAAAGGGGGAGAAGATGTGAAGTAGAGAAGATATCTGTAGTATTAAGGAGAAGATGTGATGCAGAAAGAGAGATATCTTTGTATATTGCCATCAATGCCAAAGGGGGAGATTGTTGGCATATGTGCAGAGTGAACCAGTAATATGTTGAAGAGTGAACTAGTTTATTGAAGTTAAGCAACTGGCAAAGTGAACCAGTATAATGTTGTGAACCGGTATATGTGCAAAAGGTGAAGTGGTACGTTTGTCCAAGTGAACCAGTATATGGAATGTTTTCTATCAATGTTTAATATGGTATGACTACCGATTGGTAGTCCCAGATTCAGGGTTTCTGGTTGAAGTATTTCGAGCCTATGTGATTCAACTAATGGCATTGTGTGATGAGTTAGCATTGTAATGGAGATCAGATCATGTTGCCATGTCAGCCTCGTGCGCATGAAGGATCTTGCATGAAGGGGATTGATCCTATCTACCTCGGGAATGTGCAAAGTCCCTACAAATAATGAAGAACGCGTGATGGGTTATCGCCTCCAAGAAGCGGTGAAGAACGAGCGATGGAGATTGTCCTGAGATCTATTCAAGGCCGTTGTATTCAAATGCAAAGTGTTCAATGGTCAGGATTGAACCAACTGAATTGCTCAACCTAAATGTTTAGGGTTTAGGGTTTATGCTACCGACCTATCTATTTCCTATAAGGTTGATGTTGTGTTTCATGTTAAGTTTGTTGGCAAATGTTGTGTGTGTATCTAAGTGCAGAGATACGTGATTCTTGCCAAACCAAATAAGAGAATTGATACCTGCAAAGTGTGTGCAAAAGGAAGGAACTAAAATGGATATGCATTGGTATTGAGTGCTATTACCAGATCATTGTAATACCTGTTGATCTCTAATCACTTCAACAGTTGGAAAATCCCTTTATAGGGTAGCTTTAACCAGCTTGCTGTAAATCCTTTATAAGGGTGACTCAAAGCCATTGAGTTCATAAAATCCTCTAACAAGGTAACCTTTAACAGGGTTTAACCCTTAATCGGGTATTCTAGCCATCCCTTAACCGGGTGATCCCTAACAGGATCGATTCCTAACAGAACCTGTTGTAATAGTCTTTAACCGAACAAGGCTCCTAATAGAGTGGACTTCTAAAGAGTTCAAAAACAACTTGTGGGTATTCATCCCCACCGTGGTTTTTCCCAGTTGGGTTTCCACGTGAAAAATATGTGTGTCATCTTTGATGCCTCTTTCGTGTGATGCTTTTTTATTTCCTGTTTAGTGGTGAATCATGTTGTTCTAGTAAATTATTGTATCTGTGATGATACATTATCTATTTATGGATAACGATGAAGTGGAAATGAGGGAGTAGATTGTATGGAAAGCTAAGTGTTGCCGGTTTAGGTCTTTCACAGTCTCATAATGTTTAACCAGTAGTAATCTGGTTTAGACTGGTATTAGTGTTTGTCTATCAAGAGCTCTATTTGTTGTCAAACTGATTTAGGAAAAGTTTTTGTGTATATACAGATTCACCCCCCCTCTCAGTACCGGTTTGGTACTCACTATTCATGATTTAGTTATCAACTCACCTTTAGGAATGGATAACATTCCTAAATTATACACTAACTTATTATGCATTGGATACTTCTTTTCTTCTACTTGTTTGCCTGCAATTAGAGCTGCATAAATATCCTTAAATTTTCCATCCATGGCATATTGTTCCTTGAAACTTTCGTGAATCATGGAACTTCCCTGAAGAATAACCAAAGCATTCATGATAGGAGGCCTGGAAAGCATAGCTACTACCTTATTATGGACACCCTTCTTGTACTTAATGACTAAGTGAAATTGTTGAAGGAATCCCATCCACTTAAAGTGCCTACTTTGTTGCAACTTTGATTGTGAATGAAAATATTGTAGTGGTTGGTGATGAGTGTGGATGATTGTTTCTTTGCCCATTAGATAGTGCTTCCATTTTTTAACACTCTAAACTAGTGTAGAGAGGTCCTTATCATAAGTAGGATAGTTTCCTACTACAACAGTGAAAGTTTTAGAACTTGATAACATACCGACTTAACTCCTTTCATAAGAATAGAACCCATGGAAAACCCACTTGCATCAGTTTCGATCTTGAGTGGTTTATGCAAGCCTGGGAAAGTTAGGATAGGCATGGTGCTCAACTTCTCCTTCAAAGCATTGAAGGCCTTCTACTGAGGTACTCCCTATTGAAAAGTTGTATTAATACTTGTCAAAGCACGCAACGATGATACAATATAGCAGAAATTGGCAATGAACTTTCTCCAGTATTGAACTGCACCTACGAAACTTCTAACTTTTGTGATGATACTTGGCTTAGGTCATTTTACAATAACTTCAACCTTCATAGGTTTTGTATTCAATTAAACACCTCCTACGACATAGCCTAAGTACACTAAGGATGTCTTAATGAATTCACATTTTGACATCTTTACAAAACATTTTTCTTTTCTCAAAACATCAAAAAAAATCCTTAGGTGACTTACATGATCATCCCAAGACTTACTGAATATAAGGATATCATCTAGGTAGACTATTAAAAATTCATCAAAGAAAGGACGAAATACATCATTCATTACACGCATGAAAGTGGCTGGTGCATTGCACAGCCCAAAAGGCATTACCAACCATTCGTATAGTCCTTGCTTAGTCTTGAATGTAGATTTCCAAATGTCATTTTTTGCAATCTTAATCTGATGATAACCACTTCGCAAATCCAGGTTAGTAAAATAAATCACATATTTTAGCTAATCAAATAAATCATCAATACGTGAAAGAGGATAACTATTATTTATCACGATCTTATTTAGGGCTCGGTAGTCGATAAACATCCTCTAGGACTCATCCTTTTTCACTAGTACAATCGACAAGCCACAAGGAGATGTACTTGGCCGAATCACTCCTTTCTTGACTAACTCCTGAACTCATTTCTTGATCTCCTCATTTTGTAGAACAGATAAGTGATATATGCTAATATTAGGAAACGACATGTCTTGTTGCAAATATAACTCATGCTAGATCTCTCTCTTGGGGGGGAACCCCTTTGGTACTTGAAAAAGGTCATCATATGTGGATACAATTTTGACCAACTTAGACTTATGTTGTAGTTTACACACCTTAAATGCTTTGGATTTATTATCATCATTGGATTTTACAAGAATTACTACAAAGTTCATACTCGCATTCAGTAATATTTTCATTTGATCAACATTTACTAATGCGAGATTAGTTTTTGACTTTATGTGATCTAACTATGTACTCTTTACCATCTTTGAACAAATGATACTTATTCTCCCCCCTGCAAAAGATTGCCTTTCTATCAAAAAGATATAGAATTCATAACACAAGTCCACAAATATCCAGAGGTACAACATCTACTTCTATCTCACCAATAAAATTAGCAGTGATGGAAAAGCGAAGTTTGCACTATTTTATCACTCACAATTGTGCATCATTACATACCCATCCAAGTGGATAGGGCTTAGGATGAGGAGTAGTAGTTAGATTCAATTTCTTCACAACTTCTTCAGAAATTAAGTTGACTTGTGAACTAGTATCAAATAGAGTATCTTAGTGTATATAGTTACCATACAAATGTGAAAAAGTTCATTCCTTTGTTTATCCACATTAGGAAGAGAATTTTCTTTTCTTGTACTTGCATTAGAAACAATTGCATTTGATGAGAGAGTTTTACCTTTCACTGTACCTTGGATCCCAGTTGCAACTATTTGAGTTTCATCTCTAGAATCAAATCCAAGATCTTGTTGGATCACCGCAGTAATCTTCTGTGGACCTTTGTTACCTTTGTATCACTTTGACCTTAACTCTAGATGCAATTTCCAACACTTAGCATCTTTGTGCCCTTCTTTCTTACATTGAGAGAACATAGGCTTAACATCCTCTTTCTTTACTATATCCATCTTATTCCCTTTACCTTTATCCTTTGATTTTCTCTCAGGTGATTTCTTGGCAAAGTTTTCACTAAAAGTGCTCTTACCCCTAAACTCAATATGAGTAGCTTGGACACATACCTGATGTAGATTACTAGGATTCAACATGAGGATAGTGTGTAAGAGGTAGGAATTTAAACCACCTATACATTTAAGCAGGGTATCTTGGGTATACAAAGGTAAATTCAATGCTATTGTCCATTTTCTAAACTCATGGGTGTACTCCTGCACTGATTGGCCTTTTTCTTGTGTAAAGGTTTTCCAAATCATAGTTAGTTGTTGCATGTGTCCTAAAGGATAGAATTGAACTTTTAGAGCGGTAACAACAGCATCTAGGTCATCCTAACTCTACCATGATGGGCAAACTCCTCTTGGGTTCTACTTTCTCACTAGGTGAGAGAAGTACCTCCTAAATGGAGAGTAGCCAACTTTATCCTAAAGAAATCTTCTAGCATGCCGTGTATCCTACAATAAACCTCTAATTGTTGTATCTAGTCATCAAGTTTTTTAGCTCTTAGTTCCCCACTATATTTAGGTAATTCAAATTTTACATCAAGTTTGATTACAGGCTTGATGTTCTCTTAAAATGATTAACATAAATAAAAGAACAAGGTGAAGAAGAAGGAGATGGAGGAGTTTTTGGTGGTGATTCACCACCTCCCGACCCTTTCTTCTTATCTTAATGCCTTGAAGGACTACCTCATTCGTATTTCCTTCACTCTTGGATTTCTTTGTAGAACAACTCCAACATGGTCTTTATGTCAAGGAAGGCTTGATGAAATCTTCTCTCATCCATCTCAGGGTTTTCATGCTCAGTTGCAATTTCTAACATCTTTGGTAGAAAGGTTCTTCTTTTACCAATCTTAGGATTGTACTCTACATGTGTACCTTCACCTTGTTGGCTCTTGTATCTTGTTATCATTCACCTCTGCAAACACTAGTCACAACAAGCTCTATTACTACTTGATTTGAATGTTATGGTCTATGACTATTAGATGTATACATATGATTACCTATTACAATGATTAAATTGAAGGTCTTGAAAATGTAATTGAAATTCTTAAATAAACACAACAATAGTTAAGCGGTGAATTTTAAAAAGAGAGAAAGAAGAGAGAAGACAAGAACACAAGTTGATAATGGAGTTCACCAATATGGCTATGTCTCCAGGCCCCTCTCCAATAGAGTAACCGATCCTTGATTATGCTCCAACAATGGTTACAAGGTCTTCAACTTGGATGAGCTTCAAGTCTCCTGATTACAATGACTACAAAGTCCTCCTTCAAATGCAATACCAAGACACTAGTCCTTGAGTGCATAGAGATGAATACTCAAGCTTTCTGGAAACTTCTCTCATAAATCACCACTACCTCAAACTCCCCACTTACCCCTCTTTTTATACACGATTTTTTCCCAAGTTGGCTTAAAACCAAATGATTTTAAAAATCATCCATATCTCCTATTTACAACATGTAATATTTTAAAATCCCCCCTAATTTTAAAACAATCTTCTCAAAATAAACCTAAGCCTTTTAACTAATGGCTCTTATAATTTTAGGCTTTACAAAATATATTTATCTCGAATATTATTCTTATCAGGTTTTATTTTGTGGCTTAGATTTTTTTATGTTCGGTTTAATATGGGGGCTTGGGTTTGGCCCAAGCCCTCCATTCTTGGTTTACCATCTGATGACTCTCTAAAAATATAATATTTGCCCCCATTATTATGAAAATGATGGGTGGCTTAGTAGTTTGGAGAGTTAAAGGGAAAATAAGGGTTCAGAGGTTCAACTCCCACAAATCCCTTCTTTAGCGGTTGGTTAGTTGTTCAAAAAAACCCACCTCCTAGATTAGTGAACGAAGATCTCAGGAAGAATGAACTGTATTCTAGACTACAATATAGAAGGAAGAATGAACTGTAATGATAACATCTCCTATGCCTGATTATAGTTATGGTTAAGCTCAATACCAGAGACCTTAATCCTCTTGCATAAACCCAAGTCAATCACCAATGATCGACCAAATCCTTTGCATGAATGATTATTACATTATTCGCTCCTATACCATCCTCTCATGATTTACACTGAGATCTTACATCATATATATACAAACCCTCGACCATAAAAAATAAGGTCAACCACTAGACAATAAATCCTATTACATAATTACAAAAAAATTTGGCCTAAGACCAAACAACACGTTACATTAAGTCGGTCCAAATTCTAGATAGAACCAAACCCGATTTAGGTCTACACTTGCTAAAGAAAAGATCCCAATCAGCCAAGTCTCAAACACGATCACCATTAGTATCCTGAATCCTTACTAGAAGCCACACCAACACCACTTATGCATAATATCAAATGACCTTCAACAAAGCTCTGCCAGTGAAACCCTCACTGGATCAGCAAACCAAGCTTACCAAGATATAAGATAGCATCTGATCACAAAATTAAAACCAACTAAATGAACATGAATTTGAGTAGAATGAGTAGCATATCTAAGCCAATTCCATAGGCCAAAGAATACCAGAGTATACTGGATCATCACAATCTTACCAGCCAGAAACCAAATAACCTACCAGGACCAAAAGGATACCAGTAAAGCAACCAAAATAGCTAGTGTTGACATCAATGACAAAACATCAATGCAACACATAATTAATTCCTCCAAATGGCCAACACAGTGTGCCTGAATGCATGTGCATTCCCCATTGTAATATTTTCACATACTACTACAAAGTATCATCTGACTATGGGAAGGTTCCCGCCATGGTTTTTCCCTTAACCGAGTTTTCCACATCAAAAATATTGGTATTGTGTGTTGTGTTGTTAATTTTATTATTTGTCATTGCTGCAGTTTATCAGTTTATATTTTTAATTTAATTATCTGTGATCCGGTGAAGACTCATCCCCCCCTCTTAGTCTTCCTTCTTGATTGCTGCTAACAGAGAAAGTCATTCTCATGATATGAGAAATTTGAAAGTGTTACAAAACTCATTTGTAACAAGGCTTTATCATTGCATTATAAACTTAAACAATCATTACAAATCCTCAGTGGGTGCTCAGTAAAGGGGTAGGTGCCCTAAAGTTTCAGGGGTTGATGCTCCTTGGATTGGTGCTCTAAATATTGTAAACTATTATTTATTGTGAGGCAGGATTGGAGCAGTAGACTCCAGTAGCTATTCTCATCGATGTTTTTCCCACATTGGGTTTTCTTTGTACATCTGGTGTTATGTGATGTTCTCTTGTGTGTGTGCTTATATTTTCATTACATCCTTTAAATTTGTGCATTGAACTTAAAGTTTTGAAATACACTGATTCGCCCCCCTCTCAGTGTCCATTTGTGTTCTTTATTGTTGAGTTGACAACGACTCTAATATATGTGTTAATAATTATAATCATTACTTTTTAGAATTTGAAATGACAACTGACGTCATTCCAACTCATTCCTTATCTCTCTGTCTAATACTTTTTAAGTTATGAAATTAATATGCTTAAAACAAAATCTACTATTGCCTACTTTTATATCCACAAACAAAATTAGAACATAATATTTTGAAAATAATATCTATGATAAATGTTTACCTTTTAACAATTAATGCATACTAGTCAGGAGCCATCATGCAGAACTGATCATTTTACTACTAAATAAAAACAACATACTGATTAGGAGCCATTAGGAATATCAATTTATTAGTAAAATTGACAAGTTGACCTGGAGTTAATAAAGGCTCTTTCTGTATGGACCAAGTAAACATTAAATAATGAAATAATCTTAAAAAATTTCAGCATCAGGAACTATTAGTAGCAAGAGGAGAACTGTTATAGAAAATTGAGAGAAATCAGGAGTCATGAAGAGAAAACTGTAGTTGATCTAGGAAAAGCCGTCATTTTTGGTTTTCAATTTTTTCCTTAGGTTTGAATCTCCATTTTTGGTTTTCAACTCACCCCTAAGGTAGACTGCCATTTCTATTTTTCAATCTTCCCAGATTTGTTTTTTGGGAGATAAATTGCAACTTCTAGTTTTTAATTTATCTCCTTTATTCTATCTTCTTGCTGGAATCATTCAGAACTGGATCTCATCATAGAAGTGATGTCCTCCATGATGAGGTGTTCAATCCTAGATTGTAGTTCAAAAAGGAATTCATTTTTGGATGCTGGTTTGTGCTATAACTTGAGACCCTGACCGTTAACCAACATAGTTCTTCTTTCACCATCAATATGCATTAATTAAATTGCACTATTATCATAAACTTGATTGATTTCATAAGGGCCCAACTATCTTGTATAAAAATTTCCTTTAAATTCTTAGAACCGAGAATCAAATAATAGTGCCCAATATCCCTTTTGGAACCATCTAGAGACAATATGTATGTGATGACATACTTTCCTTTGACTCTGAATTGATTCTGTATGCTATAGAGCTTCCATTCTCATTTCATCCAATCTATTTAGCTACAAAATTCTGGCGTTTTCTATTGGCATTATGTGAACCGGTATAAGGACATAATGATGTTGTATGTTGTCATTGATGTCAATATGTGATATGAAGTGAACTGACATATGTGATATGTGAGAAGAGAGAACCGGCATATGTGTGCACCGGTATATATGCCAAAGTGAAGTGGTATATTTGTTCAAGATGAACTGGCACATGGAAGCATTGTGTGACTACCGGTTGGTAGGTAGTCTCCACTTCAGAATTTCCGGTTGGAGTACCTCAAGCCTGTGTGACTCAATCGGTGATCTTTGTGTGATGAGTTAGCAGTATAACGAAGAATAGGTCATGTTTCCACGTAAGCTCTGTGCGCATGAAGGATCTTGCATGAAGAAGATTATTCCTATCTACCTTGGGAATGTGCGAAGTTTGTCAAACAGTGATAACGCGTGATGGGTTATCAGCTGCCATGAATTCAGTGGATAATAGACGATGGAGAATGTCTTGAGAGCGATTCAAGACTGTTGCATTTAATGCAGTATGATTCAATGGTCAAGATTGAACCGCTTGAATTGCTTAACCTAATAGGTTTAGGGTTTAGGGTTTTTGCTACTGACCTGTCTATTTCCTATAAGGTTGATGTTATGTTTCTTTCTAAGGTTGTTGGCAAAAGTTGTGAGTGTGTATCCAAGGGAAGTGATATGTGATTCTTACCAGACCAAAGGAGACAAGAGATACCTGCAAAGTGAATGTGTAGAAGGTTAAGAGGAGCCAGAACGAATCTGCATTAGCATTGAGTACATATACAAGATCATTGTAATTCCTGTTGATCTTTAACCACTTCAACAATTGTGAAATCCCTTAACAGGGTAGCCTTAACTGGCTTGATACAAATCCCTTAACAGGGTAGCTTTAACCGACTTGATTCAAATCCCTTAACAGAGTAACTCGAAGTTAATGAGTTCTGGGAAGCTATAGAGCTCTGGAGATCCTTTAGCTATTGAGTTCTTGAAATCCTCTAAAAAGGTAACCCCAACCGGGTTTAACCCTTAACTGGGTATTGTAGCCATCCCTTAACCAGGTGATCCCTAACAGGATCGGTTCCTAGCAGAACCTATTGTAATGTCTTTAATCAGACAAGGCTCCTAACAGAGTGAACTTCTAAAGAGTTCAAAAGGAGATTGTGGGTATTCATCCCCATCGTGGTTTTTCCCAGTTGGGTTTCCACATGAAAAATATGTGTGTAATGTGTGATGCTTTTATCCTGTGATGCTTTGCTATCACCTGTTGAGCATATGAGGATTCTATGTTTTATGCCTATCTATAAAACATATTGAACTAACTATTGTGAAGATCAGATGATAGTTTACCTATTCATGCATGAGGGTTTAATGGTACTATAGTATTGAGCTAAGAGGAAAGCTTAGTAAGTGACCGGTTTATGATTGTTTTAGTTATTCTAGGTCTTACCGATTGCACTCTGTTTTGCCTAGTATCACTGCTTGTCAGTCATTTGGAGTATTTGTTGTCAAACCGGTTTTGGACTGTATTTTTGTTTGTATTGATTCATCCCCCCTCTCAGTACCAGTTTGGTACTATTGGTTCATCATTGAGTTATCAATTTGTATCAGAACACTCTAGGTCCTCTATGTTCTAAGCTTAACCACTTGAGGTAAAGATCCTAGTCAAATGATGAAGAGGGAAGGTCCAAAGTTTAATAGGGAAAATTTTGGTATATGGAAAGATAGGATGAAGATATTCATTAGAAGCATGGGTGCTCAACACTGGAGTTATGTTGAAAATGTTTATGTTATCCCTATCGGTACTCTCACCGATGACCAAAAGAGAGAGATACAATAAAATGGACAAGTCATGGAAGCCCTCATTAGTAGTCTGTTTGACATTGAGTTCATTGATGTTCAGGACAAGGTAAATCCCAAAGAGGTATGGGATGCTCTTGAAAATATCTATGGTGGTGATGAGCATGTGAAACAGGCTAAGGAAGAAAGCCTGAGAGGGAAGTTTGAAGATATGCAGATGGTTGAAGGTGAGACCATTCAGTAGTATGGAATAAGAATCAAGATAGTTGTTGGAGAAATCAAGAGTGTGGGTGGTAAAATAGAAGATTCCACTGTGGTAAGCAAAGTCCTGAGATCCCTGTTGCCAGTCTATGCAATAAGGGTTGCTGCTATCTAGGAGCTGAGGTCAATAGACAAGTCTAAGGTATCCTTGGAATCTATCATAGCCAAGTTAATAGCCTATGAGCTAAATAGTTTTGATGGCAGTGTTCAAAAGACTGAATCAGCATTTAAAGCCTCTGCTATACCATCCAGAAAAGGAAAAGAAGCTAGCACTAGTGGTGAACCTAGTTAGAGTAGAGAAATGAATGATGAGGAGATTATGATGGCATTTGAAGCTCTTCTTGCCAGGAAGCTTCCTAAAGGAACTGGTAAATACAAAGTTAAGCTACCTTTGAAATGCTTTTCTTGTAACCGGATAGGACATATTGCTATTGTATATGGTGAAAATGGATAACAATAATAACGATATTGAAAGGCTAAATGAAGTCAACCACAAAACCCTAGCCTAACAACAACAAAGATCCACCATAACATATGAAGATTACCTAATACAATGCAAATCAAATGAAATCACAAAGATTATACCATCACATGTCCAATAGGGTTTGAATCTCCATTCTTCCTATCTCCATTGATCTTGCTTGATGTATTTGCTCTCTGATTTTATGTCTGTACAAGAGCTCAACAAAGAACGGAATATGGTTGCAAGTAGGATCGCCTATGTTCAAAAGCATGGTGTAGCCAAGTAGTCAACGGGGGCTTTGCATAGATTGATTAGAGTTTGATAATGAAGGAAGCATCTCCTTATATAGAAGACACTATATGAAATGGAGGGATAAGATTGAGAGGTGTAAAAGGAGGTCAGCTATGATTAGAGGGTAGGTAAAAGAAATAATAAAATAATGAAAGGGGTAGGTAGTGTATGAATTAAGAGATGAATGACATGTGTCATGGGTAAAAAAGGTTAATGAATTAATTAAATAAATAAAGATTTATTTAATTAATAGAAGGAGTGAGATCAATTAAATAAATAAGATATTTATTTAATTTAGGAAAAGGATAATTTAAATAAATAAATGTATTTATTTAAATGAGAAATAAGGCTAGAAGAGGATAAATGAATTAATTAAATAAATAAAATATTTATTTAATTAGACATGACAATTTTAGGTGTCTATAGCTATAAACTATCCTAATGGTGATAACAAGGACAAACTAGAAAGGTTCAGGAAATACAAAGGAGGAAATCGGAGAAACTATTTTGTGGCAGTTGATGAAGGTGTCACAGATGAGGAATCAAAAGATGAAGAGAATGAAGACATTGTGTTTGTTGCTGTAAAGGAAGATGTGGCAGACAAGAAGGCTCTTATCTCCCGGTTTGATAATTCCAATGAGTGGATCATTGACAATGGCTGTTCTCACCATATGATAGGTGACCGAAGCAAGTTTCTATCCTTGAAGGAGTATGATGGTGGTGTGGTTTGCTTTGGCAATGATGCACCATGCATGGTCAAAGGTAGAGGGTCCATCTCTCTGAATGGAAAGAGCAGTGCTGACAATGTGTACTATGTTGATGGTCTCAGACACAACCTTCTAAGTGTTGCCCAGCTAAATGACAATGGCCTCACTCTGGAATTCAAGAATGGAGTTTGCAGAATCAAAGGAAAAGATGGTAAATTGGTGGCCACCGGCATGCAAACCAAAGGTAACCTATTTCATTTGAATGCAAATATAAGTACATGTCTTATGGCTAAGCTTGATGATAGCTGGATATGGCATAGGAGACTCTACCATGTAAACTTTGATAACATTGTAAAGGCTAGTAAGATCAAGGCAGTTAGAGGGTTGTCGGTTCTAAGAAAACCGGATAATACCTTGTGTAGAGAGTGTCAATTGTGGAAAATGTCTTCCTCAACCTTTAAAGGTAAATACTTCACTGCAGACAACTTGCTTGACCTTGTGCATACTAATTTGTGTGGTCCTATGAAAACTAGAAGTGTGCAGGGTGATAGGTACTTCATGATTTTCACTGATGACTGCTCAAGAATGATGTGTGTCACATTCTTGAAAGACAAGTCTAAAGATTTTGTGAAATTCAAAGCTTTCAGAGCATTAGTGGAGAAGGAAAGTGGTAAAAGGATCAAGTGTCTTAGAACTGATCAAAGAGGGGAATTCACTTCTGGTGAATTCAACAAGTACTATGAAGAATTTGGCATCAAAAGGTAACTGTCTGCCCCCCGGACTCCACAGCAGAATGGCCTAGCAAAGAGGAATAATCGGACTATGGTTGAAGCTGCTAGAACCATGTTGTTTCAAGGAAAGGTAGCTCACACCTTTTGGAGAGAAGAGGTAAGCATTGTAGTCTACACTATGAACCGCGTACTCATCAAGAAAGGTAAGGACAAAACTCCTTATGAGTATTGGACCGGTAAGACACCCGTGGTCAGCTACTTTAGGGTATTTGGTAGCAAATGTTACATCAAGAGGAGTGATCATCAGGGAAAATTTGAAGCTAAATATGATGAGGGAATATTCCTAGGATATTCCACCAAGAGTAAAGCTTTCAAGTGTTACAACAATAGGACTCGGAGAATTATGGAAAGTATCAATGTAAGAATTGATGACTCCTATGAGAAAACTTAGGAAACTGGCAGTGAGCAAGCTATAAATGAACCGGTTGCAACCTTCTGGGATCCGGTTGTCAGTCAACCGAGTACCAGTAACAATGATCTTGAACCAGTAAATGCTGATATTGATGAAGATGAGGATGAAGAGGAAAAGCAAGAAGAACCAGTCAAGACCATTCCTCAGTATGTCAAGTTGAATCACGATCCTAAGCAGATCATAGGAGATAACGATGCAGGAATCCTTACAAGGATAAAGATTAGAGAAAACTCATGTATGATCTCTGAATTTGAGCCTAAATCATTCAAAGAGGCTCATAAAGACGAAGACTGGATCAAGGCAATGGAAGAGGAACTTGATTAGATATAGAAAAATGGTACATGGTCCTTGGTACCCAGACTGGGGTATAAAAATGTCATTGGCACCAAATGGGTGTTCAAAAACGAGCTGAATGAGGATGGCATAGTGATTAGGAATAAAGCCAGATTGGTGTGGAAAGGATATGCTCAAGAAGAAGGAGGAGACTATGGAGAAACCTTTGCTCTTGTAACCAAATTGGAAGGAGTTCATATGCTCCTTGCATATGTATCTTTCAAAAGGTTCAAAGTATATCAAATGGATGTAAAATCTACATTCCTAAATGGTGTACTTGAAGAGGAAGTATATATAGAGCAACTAGATGGTTTTTCCCTATCTGAAGATAGTGATATGGTATGTAGGCTACATAAAGCCTTATATGGTCTAAAGCAAGCACCTAGGGCATGGTATGAGCGTCTACATTCCCATCTTGTGAAGATTGGATTTGAGAGAACAAGTGAAGATAGCAATATCTACTTGAAGTCTAAAGGAGATCAGATCCTGATCTATGAGGTTTTTGTTGATGACATTATCTTTGGTGGAGATGACAAGATGAGTCATGAGTTTGCTGATGAGATGAAGAAAGAGTTTGAGATGTCACTCATAGGGGAGATTAAGTTCTTCATTGGACTGCAGATCCAACAGATGAAAGATGGAATCTTTATCACTTAGTCCAGATATGTCAAAGAGGTGTTGAAGACTTTTGGCATGGAAGATAGCAAACCGGTTGGTACACCGTTGGTGACTAGTTGCAAATTGACAAAAGAGGATGATTCCACACTAGTTGATGAAAAGGTATACCGATCAATGATTGGTAAGTTACATTATGTAGTGCATAGCAGACCGGATATTGCACATGCAGTTGGCATTAGTGCAAGGTTCCAGAAAAGTCTAGGAGAATCCCACTTGGTTGCAGTCAAGCAGATTCTTAGGTATCTTAAGGGAACACTTGACTATGGATTGTGGTACCCATACAACAATGATTTCAATCTAAAAGTGTTCACAGATGCTGATTGGGTAGGTAATGTGGATGACCGGAAAAGAACAACTGGTGGTGCATTCTTTCTCGGTGGTAGACTGGTCTCATGGATGAGTAAAAAGCAGAGTTGTATCTCTCAGTCTACAGCAGAAGCGGAGTATGTTGTAGGTTTCATGAACAGCACTCAGACAATTTGGATGAAGCAGGTACTAGAAGGCTTCAAAATCCCTATATCTAAACCGGTAAGTATATTCTATGATAACACAAGTGCTATCAATATTTCGAAGAATCCGGTTTTACATTCTAGAACCAAGCATTTTGAGCTTAAGTATCATTTCTTGAGGGAAAAGGTTCAGAATAAAGAGATTGCATTGGAACATGTTTCCAGTAAGGAGCAGTTAGTAGACATATTCCCCAAGCCTCTTCCAAAGACTACATTTGTGCATTTAAGAGGTGAATTGGGGGTATTGCCCCTTCAGGAGGTGAACTAAAAGTATTTGTTCTACATCAGTCAGGTATTGTATAGTCAATTTTTTTTTGATTGATGTATTGAAGGATGCTACTCCTCAGGGGGAGCAACATAATGGAACAGGGTTACTGGTGCCTCCACTTTGGCATTGTTGTCAAAGGGGGAGAAGGAGTGAAGCGGAAAAGATATCTGCAGCAAATGGGGGAGAAAATGTGAAGCAAAGAGATATCTTTGTATATTGCCATCAATGGCAAAGGGGGAGATTGTTGGCATTATGTGAACCGGTATAAGGACATAATGATATTGTATGTTGTCATTGATGTCAATGTGTGATATGAAGTGAACCGGCATATGTGATATGTGAGAAGAGAGAGCCGGCATATGTGTGCACCAGTATATATATCAAAGTGAAGTGGTATATTTGTTCAAGATGAACCGGCACATGGAAGCACTGTGTGACTACTGGTTGGTAGGTAGTCTCCACTTCAAAATTCCCTGTTGGAGTACCTCAAGCCTGTGTGACTCAATCGGTGATCTTTGTGTGATGAGTTAGCAGTATAACGAAGAACAAGTCATGTTGCCACGTAATCTCTATGCGTGTGAAGGATCTTGCATGAAGAAGATTATTCCTATCTACCTCAGGAATGTGCGAAGTTTGTCAAACGGTGATAATGCGTGATGGGTTATCAGCCGCCATGAAATCAGTTGATAATGGATGATGGAGAATGTCTTGAGATCGATCCAAGACTGTTGCATTTAATGTAGTATGATTCAATGGTCAAGATTGAACCGCTTGAATTACTTAACCTAACATGTATAGGGTTTAGGGTTTTTGCTACCGACCTGTCTGTTTCCTATAAGGTCGATGTTGTGTTTCTTTTTAAGTTTGTTGGCAAAAGTTGTGAGTGTGTATCCAAGGGAAGTGATACGTGATTCTTGCCAGACCAAAGGAGAGAAGAGATACCTAAAAAGTGAATGTGCAGAAGGTGAAGAGGAGCCAAAACGGATCTGGATTAGCATTGAGGGCTGTTACCAGATCATTGTAATTTTTATTGATCTTTAACCACTTCAACAGTTGTGAAATCCCTTAATAGGGTAGCCTTCACTGGCTTGATACGAATCCCTTAATAGGGTAGCTTTAACTCATTTGATTCAAATCCCTTAACAGGGTAACTCGAATTTAATGAGTTCTGGGAAGCTAGAGAGCTCTAGAGATCCTTTAGCTATTGAGTTCTTGAAATCCTCTAACAAGGTAACCCCAATCGGGTTTAACCCTTAACCGGGTATTGTAGCCATCCCTTAACCAGGTGATCCCTAATAGGATCGGTTCCTAACAAAACCTATTGTAATGTCTGTAACAGGACAAGGCTCCTAACAGAGCAGACTTCTAAAGAGTTCAAAAGAAGATTGTGGGTATTCATCCCCACCGTGGTTTTTCCTAGTTGGGTTTCCACATGAAAAATATGTGTGTCATATGTGATTCTATTATCTTGTGATGCTTTGTTAGTACCTGTTGAGTATATGATGGTTTTGTGTTTTATGCCTGTCTATAAAACATATTGAACTAACTATTGTGAAGATCAGATGATAGTTTACCTATTCATGCATGAGGGTGTAATGGTACTATAGTATTGAGCTAAGAGGAAAGCTTAGTAAGTGACCAGTTTATGATTGTTTTAGTTATTCTGTGTCTTACCGGTTGCACTTTGTTTTGGCTAGTATCACTGCTTGTCAGTCATTTGGAGTATTTGTTGTCAAACCGGTTTTGGACTGTATTTTTGTTTGTACTGATTCACCCCCCCCCCCTCTCAGTACCGGTTTGGTACGATTGGTTCATCATTGAGTTATCATTTTCTACTTTGGACAAATCAATTCTAACTTCCTATGTCGTTCTCAATGTTCTTAATTCAAATTCAATTGCTATAACAAGAAGTTTCCCACACACCAATTCATATCAAGAAAATATTGTGGTAGTCTTCCAAGTTGTATTAAATCTCCATACTACCTCCTCCAATCTATTTGACCAATTTGATTTCCTTAGTGAGACAACCTTTGTTATTATATTTTCCAATTCATGATTGGTGACTTCAACTTGACCATTTGCCTGTGGGTGATATGGTGAATACGTTTGGTGTGTCATTTTGTAATTGTATATGAAATCCTCCATCATAGAAGACATGAAATGTGGTCCTTGATCAAATGCTATCTCCCTAGGTGCACCAAATCTCTGCAGAATGTGATTATATATAAAGTCAACTACTTTATCCTCTCTTGTTGCTAGCAATGCCTTCACTTTGGCCCATTTTTTCACATAATCTGTACAAACCAAAATGTAGTGATATCCTTTGGAAGGAGGATCAACAGGTCCCATGAAGTCAATTCCTCATTTTCAAATAGTTTCAAGACTATTTGTGGTTGAAGTGGCATCTCCATTGTTATTGTTAGTCTCCCCATGCGTTGGCATTCATGACAATATTTCACATAAAGTGAAACATCTCTAGTCATGGAAGGCCAAAAGTAGCCTACTCCCAGGATCTTATGAACTACTCTGATAAATAAATAATGCCCTCCTTCTGGTTCATTATGGCATGCGCGAATAGTGTCATAAACATCAATTTCTTGTAAACATCCATGAAGAACATGATCAGAGCACATTTTGAACAAAATACCATCAATCCATTAAATCTAGAACTTTCACAAACTAATATTTTCTTTTGCTTAGGATTAAATTGACTTGGGCACTTCCTTATTAAGAGATAATTTGCAATATCAGCAAACCAAGGTGACTGTATTGAAATGACAAACAAATATTTATCGGGAAAAGTATCATTCATTGGTTCATTATTTATCTGCAAAACCATTCTTGGGAGGAAATCAACTACAACATTATCCTTCCTTGGTTTATTCACAATGGTTATATCAAATTCTTGCAAAATTAACAACCATCTTATTATTCATCAAATAACGAATGGCTACATGATCTATGTGAATAAATTTTTTATAGCTAGTAATATAATGCCTAAATTTTTTTATTGCATATACAACAACTAAAAATTCCTTTTCAGTTGTTGTATAATTCCTCTCAATTGGGCTCAAATTCTTACTGATAATGTATATAGCATGCATTTATCCATTCTCATCTTTTTGTCCCAACACTGCTACAATAGAAAAATTGGATGCATCTGCATGTATATGGAATGGTTCTCCCCAAATAGGTCCCTTGATTATCGACGAGGTAGTCAAAGAATGCTTTATTGTTTCAAATGATTTTTGACAATCATCTGTCCACAAAAATTATGAATCCTTTATGAGCAACTTAAACAATGGTTCAACAATTCTATTGAATCCCTCAATGAATCTTCTATAGTAACCTGCATGTCCAAGAAAATTTCTAACATCAGTTTGAGTTTTTGGAACCTCAATTTATTGGATAACTTCCACCTTTCTTGGATCTACCTTAGTACCTTCTTTAGAGATATGGTATCCTAACACAATCCCTTCTATCATCATGAGAGAGAATTTTCTTGATTAAGTGATAACCTATTATCTTTGCATCTCTATAACACTTTATTCAAACTTTCTAATGCCTCCTCGTATGTTTTCCCATGTACCGTGAAATCATACATATAAACTTCTACACATAAAGTAGTTAAGTCAGTGAAAATAGCTAAAACCTCTCTTTGAAAAGTGGTAGATGCATTACAAAGTCCAAATGGTAGGACTCTATATGCAAAAGTTCCCCAAGGACATGTAAATATTGCCTTATCTTGATCCTCATGAGCCACTTGCATTTGGTTATAGCCACTAAAACCATCTAGGAAAGAGAAATAATTACTACCAGCTAGGTTATCAAGAACTTGATCAGTGAAGGGTAAAAGAAAATAATCCTTTTTAGTGGCCTTGTTCAACTCCCTATAATCAACACAAACACACCACTTCCTATTATTTTTAGGCACAATGAACAATGGTGAAACCCATTGACTATCTAAAATTGGGTAAATAAATCCTACTTGTATTAGGTTTTCTATTTTAATTTTAACAAAATCCTTCAAAGCTGGATTGATTCGCCTTTGTCCTTGTCTCACAAGCTTGACATCCCTAGTGTAGATGTGATGTGCATAGATCAAAGGATGTATTCCTCTCATGTATTTATATTCCCAAGAAAATACCTTTGTATGTTTCTCCAAACTAAGTTTTAACTTTTCCTCGTGTCAAAGTCAAAGATTAGTTAATGAAGAGAGGTTTGTCTACTTAAATTAAAATCTTTCGTATGATTTTTCCCTTCAACTAGATCTTCAATAAGTGTATTAAGAGGACAAGGGTACAAATTATTATGACATAGGATTTCATTCTGGCTATTGGCATATGTGCAAAGTGTGATGACATGATGATATTGTATGTTGTCATTGATGTCAATATGTTGAAGTATGAACCGGTATATTGAAGTAAGCAAATTGGCAACAGAACCGGTATGATGATGTGAACCAGTATATGTGAAAAAGTGAAGTGGTATGTTTGTTCAAGTGAACCGGTATGTTGGAATGTGAACCAATATATGGAAAGTTTTGTATCGGGGTTTCCATTTGGTATGACTACCAGTTGGTAGTCTCAGCTTCAAGGTTTCCGGTTGATGCATTCCAAGTCTATGTGATTCGATCGACGACATTCTGTGATGAGTTAGCATTGCAATGAAGATCAAATCATGTTGCCAAGTCAGCCTTGTGCACGTGAAGGATTTCCTTGAGGATCTTGCATGAAGAAGATTGATTCTATCTACCTCAGGAATGTGCGAAGTCTTAGTAAATGGTGGAGAGCACATGATGGGTCATCAACTTCTAGAAGTGACAAAGAATAAATGATGGAGAACATCTTGAGAATTGTTAAAGATCGTTTTACTCTATGCAATGTGATTAAATGGTCATGATTGAACCGACTGTATTGATAACCTAAATGTTTAGGGTTTAGGGTTTATGCCACCGACCTATCTGTTGTCTATAAGGTCGATGATGATTTGCATTGTAAAGTTGTTGACAAATGTTATGTATGTATCCAAGTGAAGAGATACTTAATTTTTTCCAAACTGGAGAAGTTGTTGATACCTGCAGAGTGTGATTGCAGAAGCAAAGGAACTAAAGTGGATCCGCATTGGCATTAAGTGCTGTTATTAGATCAGTGTATTACTTGTTGACTTCTAACCATTTCAGCAGTTTGAAAATCCCTTAACCGGGTAGCTTTAACATGATTTATGTAAATCCTTTAACAGGGTGACTCAAATTCATTGAGTTATTCAAATCCTCTTGCGAGCTAACCTTTAACAAGGTTCTAACCTTTAAGTGGGTATTTAGCCATCCCTTAAGCGGGTGATCCCTAGCAGGATAGGTTCCTAGCAGAACCTATTGTAAAGTCCTTAACCGAAATAGGCTCCTAATAGAGCGGACTTTAGAAGAGTTCAAGGAACAACTTGTGGGTATTCATCCCCACCATGGTTTTTCCTAGTTCGGTTTCCACATGAAAAATCAGTGTGTTATGTGTGATGCTTTTTCATGTGATGTCTTAGTGTTTTCTGGCAAGTGGTAAAGCATGCTCATCTAGTGGATTTTATATTTCTGACATATTACTTGTTTATGCATATGGGTGAAGGGGAAATGAGATATTACGTGTTGTGAAGATCTAAGTGTTATCGGTTTATGTCGTTCATAGTCTCACTATGTTTTACCAGTAGTGCCTTGTTTTAGATCGGTGATACTGTTTACCGGTTAGTTCAGTCTTTGCAGTCAAAGTGGTTTAAGGAAGTTTTTGTCTATACTAATTCACTCCCCCCCTCTCAATATTTGTTGAGAATTTATTGATCATCATTATTCATCATTTGGTATCAGAGCATCCTCTAGGTCCTCTGTGTTGTAAGCTTAACTGCTTGAGGAAAAGATCCTATTCTAACGATGAAGAGGGAAGGTCCTTAGTTCAATAGAGATAACTTTAAGATATGGAATGATAGAATGAAGATATACATTAAAAGCATGGGTGCTCAACACTGGAGCTATGTTGATAATACTTATGTTGTCCCTACCGGTACTCTCAGCAATGATCAAAGAAGAGAAATTCAGGAGAATGGGAAAGTAATGGAAGCTCTTATCAGCAGCCTATATGATGTTGAGTTTATAGATGTTCAGGAAAAAGACAATCCCAAAGATGTATGGGATACTCTGGAGTCTATCTATGGTGGTGATGAGAATGTGAAGAAAGCTAAGGAAGAAAGCCTTAGAGGAATGTTTGAAGACATGCAGATGGTTGAAGGAGAGACTATTCAACAATATGGGATAAGGATTAAAACTGTTGTTGGAGACATCAAGATTGCAGGAGGTACAATGGATGATTCCACCATTGTTAGCAAAGTTTTGAGAACCTTATTACTGGTCTATGCAATAAGGGTTGCCACTATTTAGGAGTTGAGATCTACTGACAAGACAAAGGTGTCCCTAGATTCTATCATTGCTAAGTTGACCGTATATGAGCTAAATAGTTATGATGGCAGTGTTTAGAAGACTGATTTAGCCTTTAAAGCATCTGCTGCACTATCCAGAAAGGGTAAAGAAGCTAGTACCAGCTGTGAACCTAGACAAAGAAGAGATATGGATGATGAGGAGATCCTCATGGAATTTGAAGCTCTTTTGGCCAAGAGACTTCCTAAGGGAACTGGAAAATACAGAGGTAAGATCCCTTTGAAATGCTTTTCTTGCAGTAGGATAGGACACATTGTTGTAAACTGTCGTAATGGTGATAATAAGGACAAATCGGAGAGGTTCAAAAATTTTAAAGGAGGAAATAGGAGAAACTTTCTTGTTGCAATTGATGAAGGTGTCACTGATGATGAATCAGAAGATGAAGAAAGTGAAGACATAGTATTTGTAGCTGTCAAGGAAGATGTGTCAGACAAGAAGGCTCTTGTCTACCACTTTCATAATACTAATGAATGGATTATTGACAGTGGTTGTTCTCACCACATGACTAGTGACCGGAGAAATTTTTTGTCTCTAGAAGAGTATGATGGAGGTGTAGTCTAATTTGGTAATGATGCACCTTGTATGGTAAAAGGAAAAGGGTCCATCTCTATAAATGGAAAAAGCAATGTTGATAATGTGTATTGGGTAGAAGGTCTCAGGCATAACCTTCTAAGTGTTTCTCAGCTAAATGATAATGGACTCACTCTGGAATTAAAAGATGGAGTATGCAAAATAAAAGGAAAGAGTGGTGAACTGAGGGCCACCGATATGTAGACCAAAGGTAACTTATTTCAGTTGAATGCAAATATCAGTTAATGTCTAATGGCTAAGTATGATGGCAGTTGGATATGGCATAGGAGACTCTACCATGTAAATTTTGATAACATTGTGAAGGCCAGTAAGATCAAGGTAGCTAGGGGATTTCCTGTGCTAAACAAACTGGAGAATCCTTTGTGCAAAGAATGTCAACTGGGGAAAATGTCTTCCTCAACCTTCAAAGGTAAATCTTTCATAGTAGATAATTTACTTGATCTTGTGCATATTGGTTTGTGTGGTCATTTGAAAACTAGGAGTGTTCAAGGAGATAGGTACTTTATGATTCTTATTGATGATTTCTCAAGAATGATGTGGGTCACATTCTTGAAAGAAAAGTTTGAAGCTTTTGGAAAGTTCAAAGCCTTCAAAGCACTAGTTGAAAAGGAAAGTGGTAAGAGGATCAAATGCCTTAGAACCGATCAAGGAGGTGAGTTCACCTCTGGAGAATTCAATAAATACTGTGAAGAGAATGGCATCAAGAGGCAACTGTCTACCCCCCGGACTACACAACAGAATGGCCTAGCAGAAAGAAACAATCGGAGTGTAGTTGAAGCAACCAAAACAATGTTGATCCAAGGGAAGGTTGCTCACACCTTTTGGAGAGAAGCAGTGAGCACTATAGTCTACACTATGAACTGGGTACTCATCAAGAAAGGTAAGGATAAAACACGTTATGAGTTTTGGACCGGTAAGACTCTTGTAGTAAGATACTTTAGAGTGTTTGGTAGAAAATTTTATATCAAGAGGAGTGAACACCAGAGCAAGTTTGATGCAAAATATGATTAGGGAATATTCCTAGGATATTCCACTAGGAGAAAAGCTCTCAATTATTTTAACAATAGGACTCAGAGAGTAGTTGAAAGTATCAATGTTAGAGTTGATGAAACCTTTGAGAAACCTGAGGAAATCGATAGTGAGCAAGTGGTAGATGAACCGGTTGTGACCTTTTGGGAACCGGTTGCCTAGCACCAATAACAATTCTCCTACACCGATAGATGTTGATGCTGATGAAGATGAGGATGAAGAGGAAAAGAAAGAGGAAACAGTTAAGATCATTCCTAGGTATGTAAAGCTAAATCATGATCCAAAGCAGATCATAGGAGATAAGGATGCAGGAATTCTTCAAGAAGAAAGGTCAGAGAAAATTCTTGCATGATCTCTGAATTTGAGCCTAAAACATTTAAAGAGGCACATAAAGATGAAGACAAGATCAAGGCTATGGAAGAGGAACTTGACCAGATAGAAAATAATGGTACATGGTCTTTGGTACCCAGACTTGAGCATAAAAATGTTATCGGCACCAAATGGGTTTTTAGAAATAAGCTGAATGACAATGGCATAGTGGTAAGAAACAAAGCTAGACTGGTATGCAAGGGATATGCTCAAGAAGAAGGAGAAGACTATGGAGAAAATTTTACTCCAATAGCTAGATTGGAAGGAGTTCGAATGCTTCTTGCATATGCAACCTTCAAAGGATTCAAAGTGTATCAGATGGCTGTAAAATCTGCATTCCTGAATGGAATATTTGAAGAGGAAGTGTATATAGAGCAACCAGACGGGTTTACCCTATCAGAAGACTGTGACATGGTGTGTGGGCTACATAAAGCCTTATATAGATTGAAGTAGGCACCTAGAGCATGGTATGAACATTTACACTCCCATCTTGTGAAGATTGGATTTGGAAGAACAAGTGAAGATAGCAATATCTATCTGGAAACAAAAGGAGATCAGATTCTGATCTGTGAAGTATTTGTTGATGACATAATCTTTGGTGGAGATGACAAGATGAGTCATGATTTTGCAGATGAGATGAAGAAGGAATTTGAGATGTCACTAACCGGAAAGAATAAGTTCTTCATTGTACTACAAATACAAAAAATGAAAGACGGTATCTTTATCACTCAGTCCAAGTATGTCAAAGAGGGATTGAAGACCTTTGGCATGGAAGACAGCAAACCGGTTGGCACACCTATGGTGACCGGTTGTAAATTGTCAAAACAAGATGACTCAGTGTTGGTGAATGAGAAGGAATACCGATCAATGATTGGTAAGTTGCACTATGTAGTACACAAAAGACCAAACATTGCACATGCAGTGGGTGTTGCTGCACGTTTCCAGAAAAGTCCAAGAGAATCCCACTTGGTAGCAGTCAAGCTGATTATTAGATATCTGAAGGGAACTATAGATTATGTATTGTGGTATCCTTACTGTAATGATTTTAACCTCAAAGTGTTTACAGATGCCGATTGGGCTGGTAATGTGGATGACCAGAAGACCACAACCGATGGTACATTCTTTCTAGGTGGTAGACTAGTCTCATGGATGAGTAAGATGTAGAGTTGTATCTCTCAGTCTACAGCAGAAGCAGAATATGTAGCAACATTTATGAACTGCACTCAAACAATTTGGATGAAGCATGTATTAAGTGGTTTCAAAGTCCCTGTATCTGAACTGGTGAGCATATTTTGTGATAACACAAGTGCAATTAATATTTCCAAGAATCTGGTATTGCATGCTAGAACCAAGCACTTCGAGCTCAAGTATCATTTCTTGAGGGAGAAAGTTAAGAACAAAGAGGTTGTATTGGAACATGTTTCCAGTAAAGAGAAGTTAGCAGACATATTCACCAAGCCTCTACTAAAGGCTACATTTACCTATTTAAGAGGTGAATTAGGGGTGCTGCCCCTTCAAGAGGTGAACTAAAGGTATGTGCTCCACATCAGTCAGGTATTAGATTGTCAAATCTATTTCAGGATTGGTGTGTTGAAGGATGCTACTCCTCAGGGGGAGCAACATAGTGGAAAATAGCTATCTGTGCCTCCACTTTGGCATTGTTGTCAAAGGAGGAGAAGATGTGAAGCAGAGAAGATGTGAAGCAAAGAGATACCTTTGTATATTGCCATCAATGCCAAAGGGGGATATTGTTGGCATATGTGCACAGTGTAATGACATGATGATATTGTACATTGTCATTGATGTCAATATGCTAAAGTATGAACCAGTATATTGAAGTAAGCAAACTAGCACGAGAACCAATGTGATGATGTGAACCAGTATATGTGAAAAAAGTGAAGCAGTATGTTTATTCAAGTGAACCGGTATGTTGGAATGTGAACCGGTATATGGAAAGTTTTGTATCGGGGTTTCATTTGGTATGACTACTGATGGGTAGTCTCAGCTTCAGGGTTTTTGGTTGATGCATTCCAAGTCTATGTGATTCAACTGACGATATTTTGTGATAAGTTAACATTGTAATGAAGATCAGTTCATGTTGCCACATCATCCTTGTACACATGAAGGATTTCCTTGAGGATCTTGCATGAAGAAGATTGATTCTATCTACCTCAGGAATGTGCGAAGTCTCAGTAAATGATGGAGATCACGTGATGGATTATCAGCTTCAAGAAGCGACAAAGAACGAACGATGGAGAACGTCTTGATATTTGTTCAAGATTGTTTTACTCTATGCAATGTGATTAAACGGTCAGGATTTAACCAATTGTATTGATAACCTAAATGTTTAGGGTTTAGGGTTTATGCCATCGACCTATCTATTGTCTATAAGGTCGATGATGATTTTCATTATGAAGTTGTTGGCAAATGTTATGTGTGTATCCAAGTGAAGAGATACTTGATTATTGCCTGACCGGAGAAGTGTGTTGATACTTGTAGAGTGTGATTGTAGAAGAAAAGGAACTAAAGTGGATTTTCATTTTCATTGAGTGTTGTTATCAGATCAGTGTATTACCTATTGACTTCTAACCATTTCAGCAATTGGAAAATCCCTTAATCGAGTAGCTTTAATAGGCTTTCTATAAATCCTTTAACATGGTGACTCAAATTCATTGAGTTCTTCAAATCCTCTTGCGATGTAACCTTTAATAGGGTTCTAACCTTTAACCGGGTATTTAGCCATCCCTTAATCGGGTGATCCCTAGCAAGACTGGTTCCTAGTAGAACCTATTGTAAAGTCCTTAACCAGACTAGGCTCCTAATAGATCGGACTTTAGAAGAGTTCAAAGAACAACTTGTGGGTATTCATCCCCACCATGGTTTTTCCCAGTTGGGTTTCCACATGAAAAATCAGTGTGTTATGTGTGATGCTTTTTTATGTGATGTCTTAGTGTTTTATGTCAAGTGGTAAAGCATGCTGATCCAGTGGACTTTATATTTATGATGTATTACTTGTTTATGCATATGGGTGAAGTGAAAATGAGATATTAGGTTTTGTGAAGATCTAAGTGTTACCAGTTTATGTCGTTCACAGTCTCACTGTGTTTTACCGATAGTGCCCTGTTTTAGATCGTTGATACTGTTTACTAGTCAGCCTAATCTTTGCAGTCAAAGTGGTTTAAAGAATTTTTTGTCTATACTGATTCACAACCCCCCCCCCTCTCAATATATATTGAGCATTTACTAATCATCATTATTCATCAATGGCTTCCCCTCTTGACTTCATTTTCCAAAGGATTTTCCTTAATTTCTTCATTAAGTCCTTTATTATCTAGTTTTTCTCCCTAATCTACATATTCCTCATAATCCTCATTATGTTTAGTCAAAGTGACCGTGGCTAATTCAAAAAATCCATCCCCTTTTGAATCCATATCGTCACCAATTCATTTTTGAGTGCTAGAATGAATGGTTGGTTTTGCTAGAGCATACAGTGTCAATTCCTTCTACCTCTGATTGTTGGAAATGATCATACTACTAGATCTGCAATCTATTAGTGCTACTACAAAACTACTAACCAAGGTCTTCCTAGTCTGACTGAATATCCAGATGCCCTTTTGTAAGCCTTAAGGAACTAAAAATCTACTAGATAATCCCAGTTATCAATAGTGACTATGACATCTTCCAAAACACCTTCAGGTTTAGCAGAAGATTGATCTTCTAATTGAAGTACAGTTGTTGTTGGTTGAACTTTAGTCATTACTGACATCTCTATTGTATCTGCAATGATAATATTTATGACTCCTCCCAAATCAATTAAAACATTAGGTATCTCAATTTCTCCTATGCTCAGGGTAATCACGGGACTCCCAAGATTACTATATTTTTGAGGAAGCAACCTTCTTGACAAAACATCATTAAGTTTAGTTCCTACCTATATTGTGGGTGGAAATTTATGTTTCCTTCCAGGCATGTTTACATAGAGTGACTTGATAAGTTGATTTATATCGGGAATATCCTTGATAGTTTGCAACAAAGGAATTTATATGTTAATTATTTGTAACACCTAAAGAAGTGGTGAATCTACCATGTTGATGTGATCAGATCAGGAGGAATCAGGAGCTTTCTATGGTATGTCCAAACATTCTAGATATGGGGTTTCACTAGTCATTTCCTTTTCTTTATCAGATTTATGTTCCTCTACCTTTGTTTTCTTCATCTTTTCATTCTCCTTGGTATCATATTTTGAGAGAACATTACGATTCCTTAATTGAATATTATTAACTTCTATCACGTTCAAACTAGGGGCATTGATATTAGTATTGAATATTTATTGAAGACGATTATTGTTAGGATTTATAACTAGTTGTGCTGGAATATGAGGTTGATTCAACTACTCATTAGCAATATTTGGACTAGTGATAAGAGTTTGAGTTTGTCCTCAAGATCACTTTGGGCCTTGATTTTGCCATGGTTGAAATTGAGACTGATTTTGTTTCCATGAATGTTGATTCTGCTACCACTGTTGTTGATTTTGTTGCGAGGATTGGTTCCATTGTGGTTGATTCTATTGCTAACTAACCCACTCTGGAGGTCTTCAAGATGTAGGAGGTGGTTGCATTGCAAAAGGAGGGGTCCATTAATTATAATTCCAGTTATTCCTAGGACCAGATTTTCTTGAATAAGAATTAAATCATGTATTCTATGATCTCTAACCAACATAATTGAGCTATTATTCAATTATTGGGGGTTTCTTCAAATGCTTATTAAGCTCTTGTAAGAGATTGCAAGAGCTTGTTGCCTCATTCTTTTCACAAATTTCATAGAGATCAACCTGATTCAATGGGAATTCCCTTAAAAGATGTTTTCCCCTACACTTTGAACAATAGATGGCCAAAGGTTCAAGGCTTTTTTTATCTACCTGAGTATTAAGATGGAGGAGTATATCAGTTTTCAAGTTTGCTAACTCTTCCATTACCTATGACACATCAGGTCCTAAAGCTTTGTTTCTTCTAGAACCTCTAGTCCCTACTCTCATCCTAGAGTACTTTCAGCAAATATCAATAATTTCATCTAAAGGGATTTTATTAATATCACCTTTACCCATTAAGTTTAAAGCTTCTTTCGATTCATCATCAATTCCTTGTAAGAAAATTGTTTGACTAATGTCATCATTGAGTCCTTCAAGACATCTTTTGTATACTTTGGTTGGATCATGCTCCTTTTGGAGCTACCAAGAGCTCTCTCTTGTGATTGATTTTTACGACTAAAAGACACTTTATTAACATAAATTAACGAAACCAACTATCCTAGGAAGAATTCAGATTCGGTATCAAGAGTTCAAACTGAACAAAGTTAAGATTTAACCATGGAATTATCTAATCAAAATCTTGTATAATATCTAATTTCCTATGAATTCAAATCTATAATTAAATGCTAAAAAGTGAACCTATTTTACATTTGCAAGAAATGAAACCTATATTATGAGCACGAGAAATAAAACCTAGTTTAATAAACATGAAAGCAACTAAATTCCATGATTTAATCTAACATTGTTTTTGCTCTTTTCTTAATTCTAAATTCATCATCTTGATAAGTATTCATGGAAACATAATGCATTTACTGAAAAAGAATCAAACAAACATGAAAACTGAAACTTCTTAACATTCATCTACCGAAACATTATTTGCATGAGGAATGGATAACTATAACTTTTGTAATCAGATTCCTAGTTACTCATAATTCTTCATCATGTAAACTGAATAGAATGAAATCAACTTTAATGCATTGAACTGAAAATGCAAAAGAAATAATGCAAGGATCACCTCCCTTCGGTTGAGTGGGCCTTGCTCTTCCTTTGGTGGGATCCAAACACAGGAATTATTAGATCAAATTTTGATTTTCATTAAAGTATACTTCCAAGAGGAAGTAAAACATGCTACAAAATATGAGACTCTACTGCTGGCTAACTTACTGAATTGTTGTCTATTTCTAACTAGCTTGCTTGAAGAAATCAAGGGGATATTTAAATACATATCCTTTATTCAAATTCAAACGAAGGTTACCTGCTTAAAGCAGAATAATGATTACAAAATTAAACTGAAGAATACTTAACATGAAATTAAACAACTCTAGAGAGAAGTTAAAGATCTTACAGAAAGTTGAGAAACTATGTGCAGAGAAGATCAAGGGGAGCTTCGATTTGAAACAATCAAGGGTTATCATCAATTTTGTTGCAACCGAACTAGACTAGGCTGCTTGTTAACTTAAAACACATTCAAGACTATATTTATGAAGATAAAACAAAACATATTAATATTATTATGATCATTTAACCATCCATTCATGTATATAAGTAGAAAGTAAAACATTTAATCAAAAGATACCTATTTCTAATATTTTCCCTAATAAGTGGCATATAATAGCATAAAAGAGTAAACATGCATGCATTTAAGTATGCCGCTAGACATATTAGTACATAAAACATTGAAAGTTGAAGTATAAAGTATAATTTGAAGTTTCATGATGATGCAATCATCAATTATCAACATCTTTATACCAGACCTCAAGAAAACTAACTACAATGATTGTCAACCTTGAAGAATCACTTTTAGGCCTCCAAACCATGAACCACTTGAATTAAGGACACACACCAATGTCCCAGACATAGCTCCACATTAATAGATCAAGATATTGAAAATGCAAGACAATGCAGATCAAATTACTGACACTCTGTCACCACTGAACAACTGAAAAAACAACCACAACACAAATACCCATAACTCAATCAAATCTCCATGCAGACCTCTGACACTTGAACTAAATCAACTAAAGGCAGCTCTCTACAAACCCTTAAATCCGCAAACTTTGAACTTCATCATGCTGAACAAATTAACTCATTGAACTTCACTGCATCATTGTATCAGACAAAGAAATATGTTGACATCAATGACAACACATCTCTCAAATAACTCTCATGCACATATTTGCAACATACTTTCAACAATGCTTTCTAAATAAAGTGTATGTCTATGTAGTGACTCTTGATCTTCTAGAGGTGATTTTTGTAATGTGTACTCATAAGAAGCTTGTATTAGTATCAAATAAGTGCTCATGACATCATGTATTGGCCTCATGTTGATTCTCTATGACTAGAATATTTGTAAATAATATCAACTGGAAAAATACTATTCAAATCTATTAGTATATATAGATTAGGATAAAAATAATCTAGTTAGACTAGACCCATAGATGAGCCTAATGGCCATGGGTTGGCCTTACAATTCAAAACCATACTTATTGGGTTGAATCACGAGGGACTTAAAAGGATAAAAGTATATTCTATAATTTAATTTAGAAAATTTAATAGAAGTTTAAAAATTCAAAAAATTGACAAAAATACAAAAATTAATGATAAAATCTATAGTTAAAACCATCTAGATCCTTCTCAACTTGATATGGACCTATTTTACATGACTTTAGTCATAGGGAAATTGCATTCTAATGGACCCATTCTTTACATGATTAAATGTTTACCTCACTTGGAAATTTCATGTATTATTTTTCCCTCTTCTCCAATTTCTTCTATTTTTTAGTTGTAACTAGCTATAAGGCACATATCCTTTTGGTAATGTTCTCTTGTTAAGTTTTGCAAAATAATATATTTTCTTATACATAGAGTCCCTCATTACAACTAGAGGGATATGTGTTCATACCTCATGCACCTTTTTAACTTATGATTGGTTAGTGGAAAAGTTATTACAATGTTTCTTATGGGTATAATTTCTTCAACTTTATTTCATCTTCTTTGAACACTTTTAATTATTGAAAGTGAATTTTTCTTTATATTGGAGTTGGTTGAATTATAAGAGCTTCTAAAAGATTTTTTTTTCTATATTTATAGGTTCTTATGGATAGTATAGGGTAATGAATGAACGTACATGATAACATCCTACAAGGTCCATCACTTTATAGAAACCTCTTACAATATCCATTTATATCTAGAAATATTTACTTTTCATAGATGTTTATGATTGTAACATACTTGAAGATACAAAGATCATTTTAGGATTCACATACAACTAAAAGTAGAGGAAAAAGGTAAATATAAAATCTAAACACATATGTCATTTGACATTTATTTTTGTACCTATTTTAAGGGATTGATTTAATATATTAACATTAATTATAAGATGATGCAATTTAATGCAAAATTAAACTCCTTCCTTTTTTCTATTTACTTATTGATTTAGTTACATTGCAATACATTTATATTCCACTTATCTATAGATTCATACATTCAAGTATGTATTCATTAAAATCATACATGGATTATAGCTATCCCAATGTATGTACTAGTCACCATGACATTATTGATTGTACATCTCAAGTCATAGAATATACTCTAAAAAGTTTAAGTCTTTCTTGATTCCTACATATTTGCTTTTCTACCTAATACTAACGTACTATGAGTTTGAACAACTTTTTTGTTATTTCCCATATTGAAAACCGTTTGATTGGGTTTATATCCTATCCTCTCCTATCTACCTAGATTTTAGCATCCTCTCCCCTCTTGAAAAGAAGAACATTTTAAATTAGTTCATTAACACATTTATATAGACACGTTCATCTTGCTAGCAATAATATAAATAAAGAGTGTTTCCCTCATTCTTTTACTTAATTTATTAAGTATTGAATTCAATGAACATGTAATATTAGTCTTAGATATTAGATAAAAAAAATAAAAATCCAAGAAACCAAAAATGTATAGACGACTTCATCATTTCTATGAACATAGATCTCATCCTAATCCTAATACTTGAACCTCCACAACATAAATCATCTCATTCCATTTCTCATCCTAATAAATCCAAATTTCAATCTCCTTTAAACACAAATCTGAATATCTTCATTTTATTAAATTTATTTTCCATACTGGCACTACAATCACTTACGAAACGGCACAAATACTTTACTTGGGACAGCGTAACCCTTAATGTATACTTCAACATAAAACTTTTGTTCAGTCGTCATGGAAATTGCATTCTTGAAATATCTGGAATCGATTTAAGTATTAAAAGAAAGAAAAACCAATAGATATGTCCTCCACTTCTTCTCACAGTTCCTTCTCTTCTGACAGCTCTTACGAAGAAGGAGAATTGCGTCCAGTTGATTTGAGTTTAGTGATACCGTCGTATTGTAGATTGTTTAGTGATTTAGAGAGAGATGTTCAAAATAATGTTAGCCGTCGTGCTTTACAACCTCTTGTGGATAAGATAAACGGTGTTTACAACAGCATTCTTGTTTTAATTGAGATAACACAAGGCACGCAAAATCGAAGTGAAGTGAACCAGACAGTATTAAATGAGATAGATCACCCAAGCAGGGCAGAAGAATTGCTTGCGATGACAGAGAATCGAGCTGTTGGTGCCCCTCTGCCCACAATCATTTCAGAGGGGCATGTTGATGCAGGACTTTCATGCCCAATTTGTACGGAGAATTTCCAAGTGGGTAGTGAGGTTTGCAAGATGCCCTGTCATGATTTTTTATCATGTTTAAATCACACCGAGTCATTCATGATTAGAAGTATAAAAATTTGTGTTGTAGAGTGTGGAAAATCATTTTTTTCTATTATCTATGTAATTTGATTTTATGAACATTTATTTATTTATTTTATTATTTTTAAATAATTTTTTTAAATTTATATTAACTGTATTAATAACTAGCATATTTATATTTTATAAAAAAAAAATTATGGAGAAGACTTTCAGAGATGTCAAATTTATATTTTTTTTATCTTTAACATAGATTAATTAATTTTATATGATTAATATTTATTACAATTTAGTCTAAAAAATAAATGTTTCTTTTAAATCTAGATTTAAAAACATAATTTTTTAAATTAGAAGTTTCTTTTGAATCTAGATTTTTTTATTTTTTTCATTTAATAAATAATAATAAGAAGTTGCTAATTTTTTCTTTACATTTAATAAATAATAATAATAGGAAATTTCTTTTTAATTTACATTTTAATCTTTAACTTATTTTTAAATTTTCTGTTGTGTAATCATTAAAATGACATGTAGAAGAAAGTTGGGTGGGTGCCATTGTAGTGTTACACTTATCAGTGTAGTAATTTATGTAAATAAAATTTGAAACAAAATAAATTTGTGAAATTTCCTGACATTTTTGATAGTATGAAGTAGTTTATTATGATTATTATTATTATTTTTTTTTTTTTTAATTTTATTTTTTTGTGGAATAAAAGGGTAAAAACTTTAATGAAAATCACACACAAGAATTACAAAGAGAACCAGAGCCCCGAGGCCCCAGAAAAGAACCACCAACCCAGCCTCAAATCATTTAGCTTCAAAACTATCCATGTCCTTAGTGAAAATCTTCTGCAAGTCCTAAAAGTATGATGAATACTAAGAGGGGGGGGGGGGGGGGGGGTGAATTAGTATGCCAAAAATCTCTACACTAAAACACTTAAATAGACTAAAGATAAACTAGTAAAACAATTTAATAGACAGACCGGTTATCACACATGCAAACCAAAATGCAAGTAAAGCATTCACCCACAAAAGCAATACAACCATAACATAAGATATTTGATGTGGAAACCCAACTGGGAAAAACCACTGTGAGATGGAACTCACAAGTCACTATCTGCCAAATAGAAACAATACCGGTTAAGGTCTTACAATGTTCTTCACCAGAACAGATCCTGTTAGGAATCTCAATCTCTGTTAGGAGATAAGTCCGATTAAAGACTACCTTGCTAGAGGATTTTAGATTCACAGAAGTGAACCACCTTGTTAGAGGATTTTGCAAAGGTTTTTGGGCCTACCCGGTTAAGGGCTACAAACTTGTCAAAGATGTGAGTAATCAACAAGTGTTTGATCTATCTAATAGCACAAACTGCTTGGTTAGATCCAGTATTTCTCATAGTTAATGCATTCCAGCATTACTTCAGTCTTCTCTATCTCTCTCTCAATTACAACTTGATCTTCTTAGATAAGATAGCTCTTCCAACAACTCAACAACTTCCTTAAACCCTAGCACAACATAAACCCTTTCAGCAACAGCCTAAAACCCTAGACATGATGTCCTTTTAAAGGAATCTGATTTCATGTCTGTCCAATAGGATTATATTACAACTTCCTAGGTTCAATGAAACTAGACATACTCAGTAACATGACACAAAAAGCACCATCAAACAATCGGTGGATTGGTAACTATCACAAAATGCCGGTTGGTAACTCATCACAGAGTATTATCGGGTCATACAAAATACCGGTTGCCGGTTTGACAAAAATGAAGACTGGTAAGAATGTGTTATGCTGCTTTGCTTCCTCATACCACTTGAGATCTACGAACCGCTTGGGGTCGACATGCCGCTTCAGACCAGGAAACACATTCTACAAAATCACCAATAGTCTAAAGAATAGAATACAACATACCGGTTGGAACAAATACCGGTTGAGCTCTAGCTCACACATATAAAGGGGATCTCAATACAAGTGTGTGTCCATCAATGACAATCACAACATAAACATAAAAAATATACCAACAATCTCCCCCTTTGGCATAGTGTATATGATTAAGGGATAGTGTATATGCATAGTGTATATGATTAAAAGATTGTATTGATTAATAAAAGTTTATGACAACAATGAATAATACTTGTCAAAAACTGGTTTATAGTCCTGCATAAATTGTTTCATGGATAGAGAGCAGGACTCAAGTAGGGAGGTGGCCACTTCTTTCTCTATTTGCATCTGGGATACCTATTCCTCCATGGCATCAACTGTGTTCATCTCCTACGTAACTGTCAAGGCATCCAGGTTCAGATAACACTTCTGAATAATTTGTAGACGTGGAAGTAAAACTAGTTGTAGCTCCCTCAAATCTCTAGACCGTGTACTAATCTCTTGTTCCATTTTGGCTACCTAGATCTGAAACCAGTGAACGGTTTGCCCATAAGTTGCAAAGTAATCATAAGGTGGCTTAAATGTGCTCAAGTAAGACTGTAAGTCTGTTTGAAGCTTTTGCTTCTGAGCTAGCACATCATCATAAAATAGATGGGGTTGATAGATTTTTCTTAGTAGCAAGTTTCCCTCATCCAAAGCGTCCCTTATATCCTTTTGGTCTTTCAGAAGTTCAGACTGGAGTTCATTCAACTTTTTCACCAGAGAAATGTTAAGAGCCTTTTGATGCTCTTTCTTGACATTTGCCTCAGCTTCTTCTTCCAGGCTCTGCACCTGATCATCCACTACAGTACATAGTAGTTTAAGCTGTGCTAGTGATGATTCAGTGTTAGGAAGATTGGTACCGGGGATCAAACCGGTAAGGGTGTCTACAGCCGCTTGAATTATATCTTGCTCCTTTTTCCTTCGTATGATTTCAAGGTCCTCTTGAGGTACCTTGATGCTCTGCATTAGCTCTGACTCACTTGTAGACTGGAGATCGATAGGATTGGAGATATCAGCCGATTTGGCTTGACTCCCAGTTGCCTTCGGAGTCTCCATCTATGTGCTCTTCACCACTTCTACTGCCTTGTCTGCTTCTTCCTTCTTCCTTTTCTCTACTTCCTTCTTCTTTTCTTGTTCCTTATCTTCCTCTTCTTTCTTTTTCCTCTCTGCTTCCTTCTTCTTCTCCTCTTCTTTCTCTCCCTCTTCCTTCTTCTTCTTTTCTTCTTCCTTTTGCTTTTCCTTTTCTTTATCCTCCTCTTCCTTCTTCTTCTTTTCCTCTTCCTTCTTCTTTTCTTCTTCCTTCTTCTTCTTTTCTTCCTTATCCTCTTCTTCTTTCTTTTTCCTATCATCTTCTTGCTTCTTCTTCTCTTCATCTTTTCTTTTCTCCTCTTCTTCTTTTCTCTTCTCTTCCTCTTTCTATTTTTTCTCATCTTGATCCCTCTTCTTTTTCTCTTCCTGTTCCTTAGCCGCTTTCTGTCTGTCCTCGGCTTGCTCGCTGCCCTGTTCAACTTGTTTCACCTATTCTATTCCACTAGAAGGTATGTCCTAAGTGACATCTTCTATGTCCAGTGCATCGACATCAATAGTGTCGATTGGTTCTTCTACCGGGTTTCCTTCTTCATCAAAAACTTCATCCGGTTTGGATATGACCGGTTCTTTTTCCACTTGGAGGTTGGCCATTCGTGCTTTGTGAGTTTGAATAGCATGATTCATATGTTGATGAGTGTCTTTTTCAACATCATCAATTCTTCCCTCTAACATCCAGAGTCTTCTTCTCCTTGTGAAGAAGAGTCCTTTATTTTGATCCAAAACATCAAATAATTCTGAGTTTGAGAGGTTGGGAAAGTACTATGCAAAGACTTTCTCCCTAATCTCCTGTTCTTTTTCAATGGCAATGCGCCATTTATTATCTAATTCCTTATATAAAGAATCTAGTGTCTGAGATTTAATCTCTGATGGTGACCGATCATTTTTACACAAATAAATAATAATCTCCTGAAGTACTTCATCTTTCTCCTCACCATTAAAATCATCATAATAATCTACTAAATCATGCAGTAATTTTCTCCTAATACTCTTTATTGTCTTTTGACAATGTGTCAAGGGTTTATATGAGGAGATATCGATATTTACCGGTGCAGACGCTGCCGGTTCATTCTTCTTCATCTTCTTTGTCTGTCTGGCCTTCTTTGGCATTTCATCAGACTCAGTCTCTTCAGAATCCTATTCATTTGACTTAGTCTTCCTTTTCCTTTCAAAGACTTTTGCCGATGCCACTTCCAGTTTCTTCTTTGCAGGTGATCACTTGGTCACTCTTGGAGTTGCAGTAGTAGCCAGTGTCGATGTAGCAGGCACTGCCTTTGCTTTCTTTGCTACCGGTTCTTTTCCTTTCTTAACAGAGGGTTCCTCAACCGGTGCAATCGTCTCTAGATAGGTTCCGGTCCTCTTAGCCTTAGGATCAAGAGGCAAGGCAATAAGGGTTGAGGCATACCCTTCCAGCATATCATACCTCACCTCATAGCCCATTGGCTCCACTTCTTCCATTCTAGGCTCAACAGCCTCCATTAGGCATTTGTCCACCTGGATGGTGAAATAGATGTCATCTTCATATTTCTTAACAATATCACCTGAGATCCTCATTCTTTGACTCATCTTCCTTTTGAACTCATCAAAATACTTGTTCAGTACATCAGGGTAACTGGTTCCAATGGCTTGAATGCTTTCCTTAATCTGCTTGGTTACCGGTTGGTCAGGGGACCACTGGACATCTCCTACTCCAGGAAAGTAGCCTTGGAAATAGAAGAACAACCCAACCAATAGATATCCAAACTTGAATCTCAGTGCATTATCCTATTTAATCGACTTCAGATTAGATAGGAGTTGCCTCTGCATACTGGTGCATAGGTCAAATGATGCATCCTCTTTAATCATCCAGTAAGCGGCATTTACCATTGCAGCAGATACAGAATTAATCTAGCTGGCTGAGAATATTCTGTAGCCTATCACTATGCAAGCATACTTCACCAGATTATTCTTGATAGGATTAACTATCATACCTCGTGAATTTCTTGTTGAACTGGTGAGCTTGGCCATTTCTGTTTTGCTTATTGTTCTTAAGGCTAGCACTTCCCCTATGTTGCAGAAACTGGTGACTGCATGAATTGCCTGTGGCGTGATATCATGCATCCTCTCTAGGTATATCTTGTCACCATGGACTCTGCTCAAAATGATCCTAATATGATCCTTTGTAAAGTCTTCTAGAAAGTATACTGCATTATGAAGTTTCTTCTTCTCTAAGATACTAAATTCCGGTTTGATTTTCTTATCCTTGCTGCAAAATAAACCTAACTGGGTGTGAATAGCTAAAGACCCTAGGTCTTCTATTTTGCAATCAATATAGTCAGAAATTCCCTCTTCTACTATTACTCTAGCCGGAACTTGTGATAAGGCATTATACTTTGACTTCCTTTGAATGAAATTTTCTGACTCAATGGATGTACTAGAACTGGTATGAGATGCAGAAGTCATTGTAGAGAATTCCAAGAACACGAAAAATACCTTTAAATCATGAATTTAGGGCTTCCTGATTCTCCTTCACTCCACACTCTGTCGGTTGCCGAATCACCGCTTTGTGTTTTCCACTTGACCGTTTGCAAACTGGATTTGAATCTCCTTCAAGATTTGTCAATTTCTTGAAACCTTAGCTCAAATTGCGTTTTCTTCACTCTGCACTTTGAAAAACTTTTCTTCACTCAAAAATAGATAGTGAGAAATGATTTGAAATATGCTTTTATACATGTCTCTCACCTACCACCATTAATGCTCCTCTATTAGGATGTAAACCCTAATTTGCCTTTTTACCATTTCCGGTCTTCTACCAAGCAACAAGTATCACATACTGGTTAAGGTCTTTTACCGGTGTAATCGGGGGTTCACAAACATTTCACCGTTTGCTCCCCCTAAGCCTCTTTGGAGCTTAGTTTGCCAGTTCCGATATTTCCACACTAGCTGCAGAAACTGGTTCTTCTTCCAACATTGTTGGTTTCTTCCTCCAAGTTTTGTTCATGTCTGCTTGAACTATTTCAACATCAATTTCTCCTTCCTAAGTGACTGGTATATCATCAGATATATTCTTTCTGCTTCTGCAGAATCTTGCAATATGACCCGGTTTGTTGCAGTGATAGCAAACCAATCCAGGTGCTCTCTAAGGTCCATTGTTCATGTTTCCATTCTTCCTTCTGCATGTTGCAGCAGTGTGACCATGACCATGACAGATCATACAATTTTCTCTCCATCCGATTGTCGCTTGATGGCCACCGCTTCGTGACTGATGATTGAAGACATTAAACCGGTCATGGTTCTGGTTCACAAAAGGTTCAGGATCAATTTCTTAGGTCCTTTGAGGATATCTTCCAGTGTTATTCATCATAGACCTGCATTCAAATGCTCTATGCCCAAACTTGTTGCATGCATAACAATGACCATTGAACTTATTGGATCTAGGTACATTGTTAATAAAGTAAGGAAAATTATTGTAGGCTTTGCTCCTACATACATTGGCAGTGTGTCCTTCTTTAAGACAGTTAAAGCAAACATGTTTGAATTTTTTCTTACCTTTTCCTTTGAGTGTCGGTTGCTTCTTTGATGCTTCAACATTTGTTCCTGAGGATTCTCCTTCCTCATGTCTGGAGAAACCAAGTCCATTGGTATTCTTTACCGGTCTAGATGACTCAAGCTTTTGCTCTAGCTTGACAGTACTTTTGCTGAACTTAGCAAGTATTTCCTTTGACTCAGAGAGTTCTTTGGAAATAGCAGTATTTGTCTCCATTACGCTTGCATTTTCAGAGATGGCTATGTTCAGTTTATCTTGTACTCCTTCTTTTTCCATTCTACTCTCATGTAGGCGAGTATTCAGTGCACTAATCTCTTGTTCCAACTTGGAGATCTCATGACCTTTGTCCTTTAACAGATCTTCAGCTTTCCTCTAGTTCTCAAGCTCTTGACTAAACCAGATAGTCAGTCCTTCCTACTCCCTTCTCAGATTGGAGTTTGAATCATTCATCTTATTTACTTCTGCAATCATGGCTTCCATATTTGCTTCATCTTCAGAACTATTTTCAGATAGCTCCATTAGTTTCTCTGCATGTTCTCTCCTTTTTGCTTGAGATGCCTTGTATTTGACCATAAGATCATCATAGGCTTGCTTAGACTGAGTGAGCCATTGAGTAAGTTCCCTCAAGGTGTATTCCCCCATATCTCTTTCCAAGTGGTTAAACTTATAGAAAGGTAGGCTCTGATACCAATTGATGAATACTAAGAGGGGGGGTGAATTAGTATGCCAAACATCTCTGCACTAAAACACTTAAACAGTCTGAAGATAAACTGGTAAAACAGTTTAATAGATAGATAGGTTATCACACATGCAAACCAAAATGCAAGTAAAGCATTCACCCACAAAAACAATACAACCATAACACAAGATATTTGACGTGGAAACCCAACTGGGAAAAACCACGGTGAGATGGAACTCACAAGTCACTATTTGCATAATAGAAACCAGACTAGTTAAGGTAAGACCGGTTAAGGTCTTACAATGTTCTTCACTAGAACAGATCCTATTAGGAATCTCAATCTCTGTTAGGAGATAAGTCTGATTAAAGACTACCTTGCTAGAGGATTTTAGATTCACAGAAGTGAACCACCTTGTTAGAGGATTTTACAAAGGCTTTTGGGCCTACCCGGTTAAGGGCTACAGACTTGTCAAAGATATGAGTAATCAACAAGTGTTTGATCTATCTAATAGCACAAACTGCTTGGTTAGATCCAGTATTGCTCATAGTTAATGCATTCCAGCATTACTTCAGTCTTCTCTATCTCTCTCTCAATTACAACTTGATCTTCTCAAATAAGATCACTCTTTGGACAACTCAACAACCACCTTAAACCCTAGCACAACATAAACCCTTTCAGCAACAACCTAAAACCCTATACATGATGTCCTTTTAAAGGAATCTGATTTCATGTCGGTCCAATAGGATTACATTACAACTTCCTAGGTTCAATGAATCTAGACATACTCAGTAACATGACACAAAAAGCACCGTCAGTGTGTCGACACTATCAAACAATCGGTGGATTGGTAACTCGTCACAAAATGCTGGTTGGTAACTCATCACAGAGTATTACCGGTTCATACAAAATACCGGTTGCTGGTTTGACAAAAATGAAAACTAGTAAGAATGTGTTATGCCGCTTTGCTTCCTCGTACTGCTTGAGATCTACGAACTGCTTGGGGTCGACATGCCACTTTAGACCAGGAAACACATTCTGCAAAATCACCAATAGTCTAAAGACTAGAATACAACATACCAATTGGAACAAATACCGATTGAGCTCTAGCTCACACATATAAAGGGGATCTCAATACAAGTGTGTGTCCATCAATGACAATCACAACATAAACATCAAAAATATGCCAACAAAGTAATCCCCAGAGAGATGCTCCCAACCTTCAAATTTCCAATCACTACCTTGTTCCGAGGCCCACTTGGCCAAACGGTCAGCTGCTCTATTCCATTCTCGAGGGATGTGGATGAAAGACACCTACTCCATTAAAGAGCTAATTTGGAGAATCTGTTGGACAATCTCAGCCAACTGCCACTGAATCCCACTCACTTTCTGCTTAGTCAACAAGTTAACTACAATTTGTGAATCCAATTCACAAATCACCTTCCTTCGTCCCAACACCCAAGCCCACTCTAGTGCATAGAGAATCGCAAATCCTTCCATAAAATTATTAGATTGCCACCCTTTATGCATCGAAAAGAGGAAAACTACATCCCCCCCGCTATTCCTGCCAACACCACCTACTCCAGCAGGGCCTGGGTTACCCCTAGATGAGCCATCAGTGTTAATCTTGATAAACTCATCCTGAGGGGGTTTCCACCTTCCCACCCTTTGCACCTTCTTCATAGCCTGTCTACCTCTCCTGACACAAGTAGAAGCAGGAGACAAATCCTGTAGGCCAAGCCTACTCACAATATCTGCCTCATCTCTACCCAGTGGAAAATTCACCTCACATTTAGCTTCCACTGTCTCCCGGATCATAGCAATGAATCTGTTCCAAACTTGTTGAACAAACAATTTGACCTCATGAAAGGTCCTCCTATTCCTTTCGAGCCAGATCTACCAGAAAATGAAGATGTGCCCAATATACCAAACAGTTTGGAGGAAGGAGGACAGGATAGGAGGTGTGCCTAAACTACTCAAGAACTTCACCAGAGAATCTGCATGGACACAAGGATGCTTCCATGCCCCCCACCAATAGTGCCAAATAAGCATAGAGAAGGGGCATATGAAGAACAGGTGTGAGGAATCTTCCTCCCCATTACCACACAAAACACAGATAGAAGGCCCCAAGAATCCATCGCTTGCGGATATTGTCCCAAGTTAGACATCTATTCAAAGCCAAAGTCCAAGCAAAGAAGTTACACTTCGGCCAAGAAACATTATTTGATACCTGTTTCGACTAGTTCACTTCTCTTCCCTCAAGTCTTTGGTTCAACAATTCCCGCTATCCACTAGCCATAGGAAAAACACCCTTAGGATTTGGAGACCAAGCAAGCCCATCCCTACCCTTGAGGGAGCTACAACGTCTACTCGCCAAAATGCCATGCAACCTAGCACACTCTTCCTCCATCCCAATAACTGGCCACTCATTAGGAGCCTTCCATCGTTCCAAATCTAGCCGACCACACCTATAAACAACCTTAAATTCACTTACCCTTGACCATCCCACCTCCAAAAACCTCTGACACAAGTTCCCAAGGTTAGGAAACTAATCAAGGATGGGAGGGTATCCATCCCAAGAGTCATTCCTGAAAAGGACCTCTTCCCCCCTTCTGCAAATTCAAAAAAGTCCTTCCTTAATGAGAGAAGCCCCCCTCTTGAGAGTATACTAGATCAATGAGCCCTTTCCCTCAAGCAGATATCTAGGGATTTCCTCCATCGGGATCCTCTACATATATTTGTTGGCCAAAATCCTAGCCCAGCCTCGATCCTACTCGACACACCACCTCCAGTACAATTTGGCTGCAATAGACTACCTTAAACCAAGCCCCCCCGACTGCTTCGGGCTACACACTAGGTCCCAATTGGCAAGACTTCATTTGGAAGAGGAGATATTACCTGCCCATAAGAATTGCCTAGCTAGAGAATCCAAACCCTTCAAGAACCACTTAGGAGCCACATGAAGCATACATCGATAGATCGGAAGATCCTGAACCACCGACTGAATCAATTGAACCCTCCCAACAAAATATAGACATTTATGAGTCCAGTGATCAACCTTCATGTGAAATTTATCCAAGATCCCCTGCCACGACTCCCTAAGAGGGTTGCTAGGAGAAATAGGAACACCCAAATAAATTAAGGGCAGGGAGCCAACTTGGAATCTCAAGATAAGAGCAATCCTCCTTTGAATAGTTTCAAGAGTGTTGAAAAAGAGGATAGAAGATTTATCCTCATTGATCAACTAGCCTAAGGCCGCAAGATAAACATCCAGCGCCTTACATAGATTAGTAGCTTCTTTGATCTGTGCTAGCCCCATAAGGGTTGTGTCATCCACAAACTACAAATCAAACTATGGCTACAAGTCATTACCCCATCTCCAACCTTGAATAATACCCAGACCCACATTATGCTTAATCAGCCTCTCGAGACCCTCAACTAGAAGAATGAATAAATAAGGGGAGAGGGGGTCCCCTTGGCGGAGACCCCTAGAAGGACAAAATAACTCGGTATGGTCTCCATTGATAAGCATAGAGAAAGAAGTGGACGTAACACAACTCATAACCCACTGGATCCACTCATCAACAAAACCAAAAGCCCTGAGGATCTTCTGAAGGAAGGGCCACCGACTCTATCGTACGCCTTAGCCATATCCAACTTGATAAACATATCTTTTTCCTTGGAGGTTACCATAGAGTGAATGGCCTCCGTAGCAATGACAACACCATCCAAAATTTGGTGCCCTTCCATAAACCCACTCTGCTCCTTAGAAATAACATTCCCCAGACACATCTACAATCTATCTGCTATCAGCTTAGAGATGATCTTATAAATCACATTGCAGAGAGAGATAGGGCGGAACTGGCCTAACTGGTCAGCCCCATCACACTTGGGGATTAGAGCAATGAAACTCACATTCAATGCCCGAAGCATCTGCTTATTCTTCTGGGACTCCTGGACTACTTCCTATAAATTCAGCTTGATAATATCTCAGAACTCTTGAAATAATTCAATGAGGAACCCATCCGGTCCAAGAGCTTTTCCTTTCCTCATGTGAAAGACAATCCTCTCAAGTTCTTCCAACAAAATAGGACACAAAATTTTCTCATTCATCTCCCCTGTGACAAGAGAAGGAATGCAAGCCAGAACCAGATTCTCCTCCACCATTTCCCCTGAGACTCCTCCCTGAAGAGGGATTGGAAAAACTGAAGCCACTCCCTAGATATCTCCTGAAAGGATAAGTATTGCTCACCTCTATCATTAACCAGAACAGGGATGGAATTTCCATGTCTCCTTTGTTTCACTGAGTTGAAGAAGAAAGCAGTGTTCTTGTCCTCCTCCTTAAGCCAATAAATACGAGCTCTCTACTTCTAGTATATTTTTTCCCTAAGCTCCCATTCCTATACCACCTTGATAGCCCTATCTTCCTCTCTAAGCAAGTCCTCAAACAAAGCATGCTCTCTAATTTCACTGGTGATCCCATTCAACACAATTTCAACATCTTTCTTTTCATGAAAAATGTTCCCAAAATCTTGTCGGTTCTACTATTTAAGCTAAAACTTAACAAATTACAGTTGCTTGGCAAAAGAGTACATGGAAGTGCCAAAGGCCGGCCTCCCTTTCCTCCATCACTCCACAACAAGAACCTGCGAAGAAAGGTCCTGAAGCCACATAAGTTGGAATTTGAATGAAGATGAGTGGGCTACCCGAGCCGAAGAAGAAACCAACTTGATGGGCCAGTGATTTGACCCTCTCCAGTCAAGAATCTCAGGAACTTGTGGACCACCCCCCACCAATCCAAAAACTAGAGACCAAAAAATAATCCAACCTCTTTGTAATCCAATACTCTCCCACCCTCCTATTGTTCCAAGTGAAAAAGCCATTGCTAGGATTAATGTCAACTAGCTACAACAAGGATATACTATCCTGAAAAAGGAAAGAAAAAGGTTCCAACCGTATAACACCCCCTTCTTTTCACTCAACTCCAGGATGGCATTGAAGTCTCCTGCCATAATCCAAGGATGAAAAGGGACCAGCCCTCACATACAAGAAACATGAGACCATAAGTTATGATTACCCTAAAGATCAGTGAGAGCATAGATGTTCAAAAATAAGATGAATTCCCTAGTTTCAAGACTAGATAGCACCCCAGATAACGAGGATCTAGAGGCAACCCACTAGACAGGGCGGAACCTTAAAGGGTTCCAAAGACAGGCCACCCCCCTGAGGAACCAGCTTCCCCAACACACTGACACTTGCCTCACCCCCATAGGTTTGCAACCAGACCCATCATACTCTCCACTAGAAGTTTAGTTTCTTGCAAGAATAAGACATCAGGTGAATGATTCCTAATCAAATCCTGAACAACTTTTTGTCTAGGGCCACTGTTCAAGCCCCTTACATTCCATGAAAGCACAATCATTTTGGAGGATTGGAAAAGTGTGAATTCAAAGTCTTTATTGACCCTGACTCAACCAAATTCTCCCCCATCAATTTGATCTTATCCAGTTCCTTCTTTCTGCCAACCTTTGAGCTCTTCTCTGAAGCACTTTTCTTAATATCTTTCTGATGTAGACGCAGGTGAATGGAGGACTTATTACTTTTAACCCCAGCCAGTTCCAATTTCAAAGCTATCGGAGAACCCTCCCCCTCAACCAAATTCACCTCAAAACCAAGAGCCAGTCCCAACTATACCCCTGCTATCTGGTCCATCTCCATCTATTGGCTTCAAACCACTAGCAGGGCCTAGGTAGAGTCCTCAATTACACTTTCTGGAACCCCTCCTAATGCACCTTGATCTAGAGGGGTTAACCCCAGATTCACTTCCTGATGGCTAAGGTCATCCAAGACCTCAAATATGTTAAAGGTATCCTCCTCCTGTCTCTCCTGTAAGGGCCTCTTTTGTCCTTTGTTCCTATTCTTTGTCTTAACTGAGAAAAAACCATCAGCACCCTCAAACTCGACCAACATGACAACTTTCCCTTTCTTAACCCTATTTAGGCTCAGGTTTGACTGCCGAGGTTGTCACACCACTGGTTTGTATCTGGGGCATTTATGCTATAAATGACCATACTCATGACATAGACGACAGCGAAATGGTAAAGTCTCATAATCTAACTGTTGAACCCAAGAATAAGAGCCTGCGCACATATCTATGGCATCTTGCAAAGGTTTACTAAGATATGTTTCAACACAAATACACGCAAAGGTCATTACCTTTCTTTCCAGGGTTTCCAATAAGGATCCCACTAGCCTCCCAAGCAGTGCGGCAAGCATCCCTAGCACATCCTCCCGACACCCACAACCGCTGCCGAGTCATGCCAGCACCTTCTGCCACTAATCTCCCCCGACATCCTGCACTTCCCTCCCCCACACGAACCTACACCAGAGACACCCGCGAGCTAGGGCCGTGAAACGCTAGCTCGACTGTCTGCGAGCCCCCGCATGACCGCCATCATCAAGTAAATAGGTCATTATTTTTTTGCTTATGGTTGAAAGCTTCATTATTATTATTATTATTTATTTTTAATTCTTAAATTGTAGTTTTTCTAATCTAAATAAAAAATGTTTTTAACTTTTATTTGTTATAAATTTTCAATTAAAAGTTTGAATGGAAACAATTCACTTGAATGACATAAGCAATATATACGCATCCTTGTCATAATTTGTTAAGAAATATGACTGAATCCTTGATGCCTTTTGTTCCAATTATATATACCCTTTCTTGATTCAACTTCTAACAAGTTGTTTCTATTGACCCATCCCTTAAAGTCCAATTGTGATTGATTGATTCTCTGTATTCCATCTCTTTTATTTGCTAAACAGAGTATAGCATTGAAATCCTCTCTAATAATATTGTGAGGAGAAGGATAGGCATAAAGGAAAGTTTCCAACTCCTCCCATACTTCTTTCTGATGTTGGAGATTGACCCATATACATTCACTAATGTTAAAATTAGGTTGAAGGACAAGATTTTGATTCTCCCTCCAATCCAATTCTTCCCATCTGCCATTTTAACAAAGGAAACCCCCTCGGTTTCCAAAGAATTGCAGGCACCCTTAAGGCTCCTTCAGAATAGACCCGTGTTGATTTTTAATTACCATGTTTCTTGAGGAGAAGGTTTCTTTCATCATCGATTAATTTAATCTCTTGTAGAAAAATGATGTCTTCTTTTGATGCAAAGATCCAATGCTTAACCAATCGTTGCTTGTTAGGGGCATTTAAGCCCCTAACACTCCACGTTAGGAGATCACGACCCCTAGGGAAGGGTGATGCCCTTCCCTAGTTTCAGAAGTGTTGTAATGTTGGCTTGATCCTCTCCCCCTCCATTTTTAGATCTTAGCTCCTTAAGGATTTTCTACCTTTCCTCTTGCCTGATATTATGCCACAATCCAGTTTTCTTTTATTAGCTATATTTTGGAAAAGACCTCTCCTATTTTCCTCCTCTTCTTAAATCTCCTCTTGAAGCTCCAAGACATCAAACAAATCTTCCTGGTTTTCTTCTTCCAATTTATCTAAATCCATAATTTGCGTAATCACATTTTGTTTCTCCTTAGTTGTTTCCTCATCTTCTTGCTATAGGGTTTGTGAAATTCTGAGGATTTCATTTATTGCTTCCCAATTCCAGGTATGTCGATTTCATGTTATTCTCTCCTTTGTCTTGAATGCCACCAACTTCTTCATTATTACTTTTTCCTTCTTGTTCTATTTGATCCTGCTTTTGAGTAGACTCATGAGCAAATTTCTTGAGTTTCTCTTTGCTTTCCTTTTTGTTTCCTCCATTGTCTAAATTATGTTGGTTAAGCTCTTCCTCACTTAATTTGTGAGCAACCTTGTTGATCTCTATTTGGTTCTCATTTATGGTATTGAGGATTTTATCCTTCCCTGGATCGGATTCCATTGGTTTCATTTCTATCCATTATCGTTCTTCTAGATCCAAGTGCCCAAGGTTAGATTGCAAATTTTGATCTCCCTCTATGGTTTCTCTTTGTAGGTCCAGGGAGAGAACCATCTCTTAAATGTTTCCTTCATGTCTTCCCAGTTCTTTAAAAGATAATTTAATAATTATGATTAAAATAATAATTTAATTAAATACTTAAAAAAACAATAGCAACCACTACCTCATAGTTATTTATTTCATTTTTTATGTAAAAATGACACAAATAGCGAGCCGACACAATGTGACTGTTAATATATACTTCGATATATATGGTGAAAGAAGTAGATTTTTTTTTAATTCGTCATAACTTCTTAGCAGGAAAAATTAATTTCTTTCAAATCTCGAGAACCAATTAAGTTTCAAATGAACAAACCAAAACCTACATCAACAGAAAAATTGCTTGCGATGGCGTGGAATCGGGCTAATGTTGATTCCTCTCTACCCACCCCAATCATTTCACAAGCTGATGTTGACGCAGGAATTTCCAAGTGGGAGATGAGGTTTTCATTTTGCCCTATCACCAACACCAATTATTCCACTCCGCTTGCATTCAGAAATGGATGGAAAAGAACAAGACATGTCCAACCTGCAGGACTAAAGTGGGATCAAAAAGTTCAATATGTTCAACTTGTATTAAAAAAATCTTAACAAATGCTTATTTAATTTGATAGCATGATTAAGCTAGATGTCCGATGCACTAACTATATATAGATGTCCGATGCACTAACTATATATATACAAGCAATTGTATTTTTAGGACAAATAGCATTTTCAAAATAAATTTTTATTTCATCTTATCTTGACAATCAAAAGAAACCGACACAAACCAACCCAACCCATCCTTATCTCATAAACTTAGCACCATATTATACTACCTCACTCCTATTACTAAAGCAGAAACCATAATCTTAAACTGAACTCACATAAACAGTCTGTCTACACAATTTAGCGCAAACTTGATTGTTCTTCTCTCATCTTCAGCAGCTTGCGAAATTCACTTGCAAACGTGTGGACATTTACTTTCGAAGATCCTCCATCTTCAAGAGCATTTCATGCCATGTTCCTCAGCTTGTCTGCAGTCATTCATGTCAGAATTTGCCAATATCTAGAGGAAATGGAAAGCATAAATAAGAGAGAACAAAATGTGACAAGAACAATCTGTATTCCTATCAAGATGCAAAATAAGATCAACCGGATCATCAAGATTGTTCTTGTTACATACAATCTAGATGACCCTGCTTATAAAGGCAAGGCCATATGGATATGTGAGCACACAAACATGACACGTGGCTCAATAAGAAATAAGGGTAGGCAGGAAATAGGTATGGTAGGTAGGAGAAACAATAAAATATTCCACATGAGATGGATCACCCGCCGAAGGTGGAATAATCACTTCACAATAAGTGGATATGATAAGTAACAATGAGATCACACCATAAAAGGTGAAAATCTCCTACAACACACTATCCCAATGTGGCACAAACACCCAAGTGTCTCATATACAAACTACTATGATATGAATATACCTAAGTAAACTTAAGTAAGGTGTAATAATATCCAACATGAATAAATAATTACACCAATAATTTACATTTGTTTACCTTTGTCATCACTAAACAACTGTCTCAAAACCTCCTTCACCTTTTATTCATCTGGAATTCCATCGAGATGTTCACACAACTAAATCCCCACACCCATTTCTGCCAAAATTCTCATGTTAAAAAAGTGGTCCGCAAACATAGGCCATCAAGCTATGGGGACGCCGAGGCTTAAGCTCTCGAGTGTAGAGTTCCACCTGCAGTGGTTCATGAAGGTGCCCACGGACGCATGGGAAAGAATCAGGAGCTGCGGGGCCCAGCCCCATATGACATCCCCTAGGCCCTTTGTTCTCTCCAGAAAGCCCTCTGGAAGATACTCTACGTTTCCTAAGCTCCCGGATTCCGTAACTTTGATAGCCCAAACAAACGCCTGTTGGCTGCCTTCCAGTCCTCTGGCCAAGGCCTTTATCTGTGACTCTGAAAGGTTGATCACGCTCCTGAAAAAAGCATACACAACAGATCCGACGCTCTGAGAGTCCAGCCACCAAACGAGCTCATCTGCTGCGATGTCCACCATTTTTCCATGCGTGTTAACCTTATTACTCATCGCCCATCGACAGAAAGGGACCTAAGGCCCACACTGGTTTTCCCGTCAGGTTTCTCAGGTGCCGGAGATACTTAGACTCCAACTCCTCAAAAGTATTAAGTATCAATTCCAACCCGCTTTTATCGACGATCTCTGACATCTTTACGAAAAGATTCATGGCCCGATTCATCTCACCTACACTCCAAAATGGTCGGTTTATCTCGTGGCTTTGAAATCTGAGGGGCTTCGGCAGATCCAAGCTCAACACAACACAGTCGTCCCCTTCTTTTTGCAACGCCCGCTGCATGATTGAATGCAAGACTGAGATCAACCCACTGACTCCAAACGGTCCACACGGATTAAACTCCACGCAAGAAATCAAAAGCTTTTCGGCGCTCTTTTGCGCCCATCCCATGAACGAATCAAACACAACACGGATTGGCAGCGCCGCCAGTTCCTGTTGTTGACACTGTGATTCCATCCAAGCATCGAAGGGTTATTGAAACTTGTTGGCCAACACGAATTACATATTGATTGTACAGATTTTTTTTGTTTTTTAAATATTGAATTAAAGTAGAATTACAAAGAACAACTATCTCATGTGTAGCTAAATAAAAAGTACAATATACTAGAAAACTCTAGTAGCATAAAGATCCTACAAATCAAGAAACAAATACAATGGGTCAGCAAGTGACATTGGTTGAAGAGACAAGGCAAAACACATGCAAACTAAGAACAATTATGACAGGCCAACATGCATTATAGTGAAGAAATATGACTAGGTTCATATTGTAGCTATTATAAAGTCAATTTGCCTGATCTTGAATTTGTTGAAGTCGTGCCATGACTGAAACATTGATCTTGGATAGATTTGCTTTTTGTTTTCTTTTTTTCTTATGATAAAAAGTGGAATCATCATGAAGCTCATAACTTCCTAAGGCTTCCCACAATGATGTTTTTGTGCATGATATTACAAAATACAAAGCTTTGGGTATCTATCGAACTCAATACCCTATAACTCCACTTTCCTAGCTACAAAATTATTATAATAAGGTAAGTGATACTGCTCCATGAAACCATTAAAACTAGGCTATGATTCCTATTATGTAATATCTGATTGCTAAAATAGACCGCATCAAATGAAGATAGTGAAAAAGATTAGGGGAAGAGCACCAATAGATAACATAGTTCCAATAACCATCACCTTATTGTCATGTTGAACCCCCAATAGCCATCATAGTGAAAACACCATTAATAAATTTGTTTTGTATCAATAGCCGAACATTTTTTACAACTTTTTGTTCATAATTGGCCCATTTGTGAACCACTATTGGAACATTTGTGCACCACTTTTGGGACATTTGTCAACAAGTACTAGCAATTTTTAGTTGATGGTTATTGGAACATCTTTATTTAGGTATCAAGCGACACTTTGAAATGTGTACTTTTTGACCTTTGTGCGCATAATCGATTCCATAGCATGCATCGTTACTACCCAGAAGCCAGACCAATAGCTATAAGAAGTTAAGTCGCATACGAAGACAACTTAAAAAAAATCAAAATCTGATGTACTGTTTAGGATCTGTGGGTGTGCGAAGTTAGCTATGATGGCTACCGACACTCTTCCCCTAGCTATATCTATTTGATTTGTAGTCGTTGTGGTTTGATTTACTATCGGTTGTATATGTATGACTAGAAATAAGTGGAGTTTGTTGAGAACTAATCACAAACACATTAGTAGCTAATGATTGTGTTGGTTTTGTTATGATTAGTTGTAAAAAATTGATATGTCAACTCTTTTAACAAACAATAATGACAAAATGTTTTTTATATTAAAAGAAGAAAAACATGAGTGCTATCCCAAAATACAATAGCCTAGAGGGCATACCGAAAATTAGAAGACTAGTAGCAGCACATTAACAACACATTAATCGCAAACTACTAGGATCAAAACATAACCCACTCCATGAATAGTGAGTTTCCTCAGCCGCTTCATCGATATTGAGTTTAGCCCTCTTGGCCATGAGTTTCACCTTCTTGTTGGGTGATGGATTCTTCTGCTTTCTTTCCACCATATCAGACTCTATTGCTTTATGTGTAGGGGTTTCTAGAGAGTTTTGGGCAGACTTGAGTTTAAGCTTCTTGATACATTTTTTTCAACTAGATCTCAAAATGACAGTTTGTTAAAAATTGATCATGAACACTTATTTCAATTAATTGTATAGCCACACATACCATATTTTAATTGTTAAAAGAAAACAATGATACTAATAAAAAAATCAAATAGCAAGATTTCCAAATGATTGCACTATTATTGATAAGGTTCATGATGTAGTGGAAAACATTTTTTAATAATACTTTTTATTTGATAGGGACATGCACAATGAATATTCCCTATGGGTAACTTGATTCAAAAGAGCAGGAGTGGGTAACACGTAGGGCCGTGTATAAGGCTAGAAAATTTAGATTATGAGCCAATGTTAGGGAGAAAGGCTCGTTAAGCTCTGGTAGTGGTGGAACATCATAGAGTTGATAAATATGTCGACTATTTTGAAAAATTGGGCCTCTTTCCTTATGACATGTAATGATTCGGCAGATTTGCTCTTTGTTTTTTCTTTGTTCTCGTGAAGAGAAGTGGAATGACGGACATAGGTTACGTAAGTTTCCTCCATGCAAACGCGAGCCATGAAATTGTTCGCTTTATCACGTGTGTTGTTTTCATGTCAAATCAACAATTTAAATCATTTCTCTTTTCCTTGAAGCAAACTGAGGAACGAAGAGCGTGCTTTACATAATGTGCTTTATAACTTATTTGTTTTCGTGTGCTAAGCGGTTGAGTAGAATTCGGATCCTTCTCACTTACCTAGAGCCTAAATATAGTATCCCTCTCACTTACCTAGAGTCTAAATAGGGTAGAGTCTAAATAGGGTAAGCTTGATGCCTTGAATATAGTAAGCCTGTTTGTTCAGGTTTGATTTTTTTTAAATCAAAGCTAAGAATAATATAAGGAAGATGAGAAATAACATATGTCAAGGTACATTACAATAGTTCAATAAGTCTTAAATAAATAATGTTGAATAACTTTTCTTGGTTGTTGTTTTTAATTGTATTTCTTTATTCACTTTCATTTGTTAACCTTATTTTTAAGTGAATCCTTCATCTTACAATGGTTGATGAGTAGAGTTTTCTTTTTTAAAAAAGTACCATATTACTTCCCTTCTAACTCCCATATCTTCTCCCCTTACCATGGCTGCTCCTTAAAACTCAACCTCTCTTTCACCATCCCTCTCTTCTTCTTCTTCCCTTCCCTCGCCCAATCCCATCCAAAAGTCGCTCTCCCCTCATTTGATTGGATAATAATGACGACTCTAACTTGGCATTAGTTCTTTTTAATCACTACATGAATTTCACTTTAGATATAAATTTGAACACCATATTGACCATGAAGTACACTATCATGTGAATATTATCTCTCTTAGGAAGAAAATATAGTGTCAATTGCACCTTGGTTAAGTGGCAGTGCAATATCACCTCCCTTGAGGAAGTTAAGCTAAGAAATGCATTGCTAGACTGTGCCTTACAATTTATTTAGAAAGAAGCCATTTTATTTAAGCTTCGCATTAACTTAACACATCATTTCTAAATGAAAAAAATTACTTCTTGTTATATAGTCTTTTGTACTAGATATGCCTCTAATGGTTCTAAGAATTATACACCTCTTTGTGAATGGATGAACTTGAATCTCCTTTTAGATGATAATGATTCTATGTGGGGTTCTTCAATCATGTAGAACACCATTAAGATTACAAGTGACTTAGTTAATCCAAATGGTCTCATGAAGAGTGTCGATCCTTGTATGTCTATTATTATTTTTGTCACATGGAAAAACCTTTTTATAGTAATTTTCTTAAGTTCCAACAAGAGTGGTTTACTTGGTAAAATTACAAATCTACTATGGACATCAAAATTAATAGACTAGATCATTTTCATATTTATCATAACGTACACCTCTATACCCTAGGGCCCTAATACTATAGATTGATCATTATGATTTACTCTCTTAGATCATTGTCACATGCCTACCCCACTCCCATTCATAGATTTGATTTCCCTTCCCATTGATAGCACTTATAATTTTAATATTCCTCAACTTTAAGACCTTAAATACATTTCCTTTTTGTTGCAATTTTGAAATGCATCCCTAAAATTTAATGTAGGGAGATTCATCGATTGAATAATGGCATAATATATCATTTCAATGCACTGGATTTCTTTTGTTCTTTGGTAAAGCATTGGCTTGGCAAGACAAGCATAGTTCAAAATATAAATCTTTAACCTGACAACTTGAAAAAGAGTGAAGAATTGCTATCCTCTGATACCTAGAATATGCACATCTAAATGGTTATATCTTATATTTAAACTAAATGTCTAGAAGAAATGACACTCCAAAAGGGTAGGAGTTAGTGGTCATAGTTGAATTCATTAGATCAAAGAATAAAACTATAGTTTTGCATTCTTCTTTTGATATCTTAATAAAAGGACAATGAAATAATTTCTTCAATTTGGACGAACAAGGAGGCCTACATATGTATGTTAATGACTTACCAAAAAGGTATTTCACGACCAATATCATTAATTTATTATAGATGTTGTACTATGTAATGATTAATAAAAAGATTTTAGGACACTATTAAAGATTAGGTTCTTACCATATTTTATAAATATTACACTCATCACCTTGATCTATATAGTACCCTAAAAGAGATATAAAACATAATTATGTATGTAAGTAATAAAGAACTTAGGAATGGAGTGAAGTGGATGAAATCTAATAAATTTATGTTCATTGAGTGCAACATGGCTCCCTTGGTCTATTCCATAGTTCATTGTGCTCACCAAGTTTAAACTTAAAGAAAAAAATTAAGACATGTCATTACTAGTTGGAAACTAATTATTATGTTGAATGCTCCCTGCACAATCATTGCCATATCCTCCTTTACCATATCAAAACTATGAGGCAAAATATAATTGTAATAAATAATATCCATTAGAGGAATATTTACATCTTTATGTTTAGTTTGGATATTTCTTGAGAAACAAATTATTTGACACAATAAATTGCTTAAGATTCTCTCTTAGTTAAACTACTTTTGATAAACAATATAACTAGGTATATCAAATAAGCTCTCATTCTAAACATTATTCAATTCTGGTATTTTAGAACTAAAATACTCTCATATAATTTTTTTTTTGCTAATGTTAATTACTACATTAAAATTAATGGCAACCTCACTACATCTTTCCAACTATAACATTCTATTAGACAATTCTACCCTCTTTCCGTATTTATCAAAGTTCTCATTACAAATGCACTAGTCTCCATTGTCATATGTTCTTAGAACATAATCTAGTTTCAACAAAATTCCTTTAAATATATCCTTATCTATATAAACTCATTTTTTTTTAATGGCAATTTGCTCTTCTTTCATAACTCTGATCCCTAATTATGATCCTTAATTAAGTAAATTGTCATAAATTGTGATCTTTAATTATGATCCCAACTTCACACTCTCCTTATCACTTGCTTTAGTGTCCATTCCCTGGATTATTTTAGGACCATTTATAGCCTTGACTTCACCACCAACTCAAAGAGATGTGTCCAATTCTATTTTAAATATTCATCATTTTATTTTGTACTTTATTCAATGTGAAAAACTAAAATTAGGACAAGATCTACTATCACAAGTCTATATTCTCACATCCCCCTTTCAGAGAACCCATTTTGGTGTGACTAGGCTGCCCAACTCCTTAGTCTTGCCAAAATATTTTTAAATTCAAATATTTCATGTGTCAGTCTTAACATTGTAGAATTTTGTCTTGATTTTGTATTTGATTATTGTGTTTCATATTTTAATCAAAAATAAGCCTTGTGAGTCATATATAAGCCAACATATTTTCTCATTTAAACTAATGATTGAAATGACAACAAAGCTATATGAAATTGATCACTCAACTCTACAAATCTAAAGGATGATCTAAAATATCAAGTTTTCAACATTATTGCAAGATAATTGAATCGTCAAGGGATGTTGGATGATGATAAGGATTAATTTTTTTTGATTAACTTGTATCTCTCATCAATGATTTGGTATGAATTTATATTGTCCTCACATTTCTAAGTTTTAATCTTCAATCTAGAATTTATTATTATATTTGTTGTCCTTTATGGATTTATGCATTCTTTAGTTGGTTTATACACCACTTTTGGTTAATTCATATAGGGATCCACTCTAATACACTTGAATAGGGTTTCATTTTATGTTTTATGCATATCAATAGTTGCTACAATCTTTTACATACTTAAGGTTTAGAGTGCACACTTTATTTAAATATCTATTTGACTATTCATTGAGGTAAGAATACCACAATAGTGGTTTCACTACAGTAAGATCCTATATATCCAAAATCATTTTTCCTCCCTTTGTGCTTGTGTAGGTAGAGATCCAAAAGTCTATGATAGTGCCAAGGTACATGTATATTGTATTTATAAGGACGGAGATTGATATCATTGCAAATTTAGGAGAAAAAAGCCTACATAGGGGCACCCTATGTCTTAAACTCACCTATTTCAATTATATTTTTAGGAGACAAGAGTTTTTAGTTTTCTTTTTCTAGATTTTGACATTTTCTTTAACCTATGAAACTCTAGTATAGGGGCACCCAACACTTTAGTCTAGCACAAAAATCCTTTTTTTCCAGCTATATTTGTCTATATTTTTGGTACTATATGTTGCCTCCTATGTATTTTTAATTTTATGTTATTAGTTTATATTGTCATTCATGCATGCTTCTAGGCCTAATTAGACAACATCTCAATTAATCAATCCTTCTTCATTGCAACAAAAGAATAAAATACTAGTTAATGATATCAAGTTTCCACAATCCATAGTAAATATTATAATTGTTTCTAGATTAGATTGTGTTATTAATTTTTTTCATAAACATTTTGGATCCCCCTCCATGATCCATATCCTTGGGGCTCTCTATTATCATGCTAATGATGATTCAAAGTGTGATTCAAAATGTTGATAAAAAATAACTAATATAATCTAATCTATACACAATTACAATATAACCTAAGTTGTTTTTCTATCTTTGATTATAGTTAGATAAACTGAACACCTTTGGTCTATTCATGTTCTAATGTTTTATGGAAGAGAGGTTGGTTCTAGTTAAATTACTAGCTAGTTTAGTCCATCTCTTTTGATTCTAAAAAGAATAAAATAAATTTGCATGCACTATTTATGTCTTCTATGGCATTTTTATTAGTTTATTAATTCATTAAATTCTTTATTATTTAATTATATTAGATCATTTGAAAAATTGCTTAAAAAGAAGTATTTCCTTTTAAAATTAGAAAACCAAAAATTTGAAACATGATTCTTCTATCCCTTAATCAACATTTCCATCTTCTCCTCATTTTTTTATACTTCTTTCTCTAATACAGCCTTGTATCAACACATATCTTGTATAAAGTAATCCTATCCAACCATGTTGGATCTCTTTTTATAAGATTTTTATGAATTTGATAAGTCATTTAGATGTGATGATTTTAATATGTTAAATGAAGCCCTTGATGTCTTCATCTTGATTGAGTCATCCTCTACATTTCCTAAATCATCTATTTATCAATGATTGATCAAAATATCATATGTTTTGGCTATAAGAATGAACCTGAATAATCTAAGATTGTTGTGCATTTTCATCGTAATGTTCTTCAACCTAGACTAAACCAATGATTGTTGTCCAACGTTTTAAAAATATAACCAAACCTCGTAGTTACTAGTTAAACTACATAAAATAACTCACTCAAAGTAGTATACTTAATCTTGACATGTATCACAACCAACTTCCTATAATTCAGTCGCTCACATATATAATACTATAAACAATAAATAACCAAATCTTATAACATTTATGTCTCCTTCTATTTCACCTTCTAAACTGTTGTTCCTTCTACCCCTTATTCTACTCAATACTTTGATAAGAAGGATGATATTTTTGAGAAGATTAAGTGTAGTCTAGCTAAGATCTCCCTTTTTAAATTGATTCAAACTTCATCTACATAATGTGGAATTCTCCAAGAAACCTTGCAAAAATTAATTGTTCCACCTTATGTGAGATCAAATGATGTAGAAGCCTTATTAGAGTGTATGCATGCAAAAATATTGAATATTATTTTCTCTAAAAATGAATTTATGCCTTTAGAAGTTCAAAATCAACACAATCTCCTCATGATTCTTTTACTCATTAACAAACATGTGATAAATCAAAGTGGATACCTCCCTCATTCAACATGATTATCTTTATTCATGACTTTGATAATATTGATGCATAGTCATTAGGTACAATCAAAATTCCTATTATGGTAGGACCTACGAATTTACCCATTCCTATACATGTGATGCTCAATAATCTGACATATGACCTTATTCTAGATAGATCGTGTGTTCATGCTATGCAAATAGTCCCTTCTACTCTTCATGATATTGTAAAGGTTACCCACAATGAAAAATTAAACACAATGGAAGAAGATGAAAAATCTAAAAAGATGTCTACAAAAATAATTTAGTATCTAAATCTCCTCTTGATTGTATAATTCCTTCTTCAACCAAGGTAGATACTTTTCCTTGTATTAATAGAATTCCTTTATCTAAGGAGGAATTCTTAGATAATAATTGGAGTACACTAGACTATACACCTTCCTTTATGAGAGAGTATAAAGCCTCAGTATCAAAACTTGAGACTCAAAAAGTAGCTTTGGTGACATCTACAAACTCTTGAATTTCTTCTAAACAATGTAAGATTAATTTCCTAGTTGATTTTGCTTCAAATTGTTTATCTAATTTTTCTTCTTCATATATTATTGAGACTCCTAATATTCTATCATCTCTATTAAAAATAGCATCCCTTTATGGTTGGGTTTCCATATATTATCTAAGAGTGGATATTGTATTGGTGTAAAAATTAGGGTTTTACAAGCTATGATTTGTAAACTAGGAACCTCTTAATTTTCACATGACAAAATATTAAAAGGGTGATAAATACGATAGATCCTACCTCAATTCTATTAGGAAATGTGTTGAATGTTGATTGAAGTCTTATTCCTTTTTTGTTTTAGTTGAAAATGTAATTAAAATTGTATATTTGAAGAAAATTGACGAAAACAAATTGCTTCATCAGGGATCTGGGAAAAATATGAGAATTAGAAGTTGTTCCCAAAAGTTTAAGATGATTTTTTCGGACTGGGTAGTGTAAATTTTCCCTGTTCCTTTGAATTTTGCTCCATCGAAAGATGAACTTGGTTTTCATCATCAACTCTAGTGGAATCCTTGAGTGCAACTCCTGAGTTAATTCTGTTGACAAAGAAAGAGAGGAAAAATATTGTGGATAGGGGTTTTCCTTAGGTTATACCCTGGTTAAGGAATTAACCTTGAAATTGAAATGATAAATGTAATGAAAAATTACAGAAAGATACTTTCCTTTTGAGGGAAAGGATGGATTTGAAATAAAATGTTTGTAATCAAAATTTATACCTCAATGAAGATTTATTTGGATCCTCATGCAAGAGATTTAGGATGTCTTGTAGAATGTCTTCATAGAAAGTTTATCATGGATGCCATATTGAATGCTTGAACTTGACTTTACTATTTCTCCAATGATTGATGAATGCGTGATTGCTTGCTCACTTGAAATCTTGAATGAAGCTCTTGGAAATTCTTAGGTTAGGGTTTCCAAATGAGAGGGATAGACCTCCTTTTATACGTAACTCTTTGAAAGCTATTTGAATTTTTGGAGTAGGCTGACACAAGATCTAATTTCTCGCTCACTTCATGTGACTATTACGAGGACCAAATTTGGCTCCTGATGAAATTGAAATTAGGACTCAAACATGGGGAGAAGCTAGGGAGGGTATATCAATATAGTTTTAGGTATGATATACCTCCTAGATTATGGTGCTAGGAACTAGTGTTTTGCCACAGTATATCAATATAGTGCTAGGGATGATATACCTGCTAGATTATGATGCTAGGAACCAGTGTTCATCCATTTTGGTCCTAAATTTGAACCACTAATGGTCATAAAGTTGTGCAAAAAAGTGCTCCCCATGTCGGCCTTCTTCAAAATTATGGACATGTTTTGTGAGTTTGAGTATAAATACAAACTTCACCCTCTTATTTTACCATATAAAAATTACATCTCTCCCACAAGTAAGCACTCCTATAATTTAATTCCAATTGAGTGAGTTCTATAAATTATATATCTTCAATGAAATGAAGAAAATATTTGAATTCAAGCATTCAAGTTAGTATCCATGATCAAGTTTGTGTTTCCTCCATAAGTGAAAGTTTTGATAAACTCTTATCAATAAAAAAAAACCTTTGATGAAGATTCAAGGAAAGAAGATAATATCAAATGTATAATTTTTCAACTAGCATTTCCTTAAGGTTTAGACTCTGGCTTATTAAGGGACCACTCTCTTTTAATCATCATTGTTGTAGTGGAGGTTAATTCCTACCTTGGGTTTGTCTTACGCAGGCCCCTATACAACCCAACATATTTTTTGTCTTTTCAATGTGTATATTTTAGATGATGAAAAAAATTTACAAATTCATAAGAGTAGATCGACAAACACACTTGTTGACCATAAACAAGTGAAAAACCTTGGTCACTGTAAATCCCTTCTAGTTACCAAAGCTTTTTTTATAAAATTTTGGGAAGACAATTTATAGAACGTCATAATTTGGTATCCACTCATGAAATTTGATTTAGGCATCATTAGGTTAGTGGTACCTATTGACATAGATCAACATTCTCAGTCCCAAACTATAGGTACATGTTCATTTTTGCATCCCATTTATAGATTTGTCTTCAAAATTTGTATTTGTATTTCATAGCTTACCATTTATGCTGATATTGGTCAATTTCCTAGCATTCTACCTATTTATTACATTATTTATTCTCATAATAATAATAATTGATATCAAATCAAAAAAGAATCAATCAACCACATGTGCTTAGGTCTTCTAAGAGATTGAAGTTGGGCCTATGTGATTGGTTCACCAATAAGGTTGATAGGATTGGTAATGATTCCTAGTTTGCATGTTTAGAGTAGTGAGAAACCTCCTTCCATTTTAGTAACATATTTTTGTAGGGTTAATATAATTCTATATTCACTCATATAAGCATGATTTTTAATTGTTTTATGGAGAAATATGATTAAAAGGGGAACACTCATAGAGTAAATATATAAGTTTTTAAGAAGTCTTAGAGGAAGAGTCTATTGAATGGCAATATGGAATCATATTAGACCTCACATTACATGATTTTTTTTAAATAATCATTTGATCAATTATAAAATGTTTTTTATAAATAACATATCAGAAATTCATTGAATGTTTAACGTAATTAGATTTTATTAATTATTATCAAATAGTTAGAATTTTATATTTCATTATATATGGTATTTTAAAGTTATATTGTTCTATTTATTTAGTTTTATTGATTACAACATATTTGGATGTTTCTTAATTTAACCCTCTAGCCCAATAATTTATCGCATTTATAGAAGACATGCCCCATGATTTTCTGTAAGATCAAATTGCTAGATTAATTAATAAGATCCACTTAAATATCCAAGATGAATCACTTAGCATTTATTTTATCAAACAAATACTACAATAATATTAAGCTTCCCAATTTACTACTTGTAAAATTCTCAAGGTTGCTATTGAGTATTTGGGCAAGGCTACTTAATATTTTAAAACTAAAATTTGTATTATAAACCATACATAATCTATGTTTATGGTTATCTCACCCATGAGAAAATGAATGGTAATAATGTCTAAGTCCCACCTCTTAGTGAGAGTAGTCAAGAATAGAGTATCATTATGTAGAGTGCATCATACAACTAATTTCATAAGGTCAACGACCTTTGATGATCCCCAAATTATAACTGATGGGGTCAATGGGTTATATAATTATCATTTATATGTTCTTGGGATCTTAATTGAATTAAAACTTAGACTACATTAATAAAATTGGTAGAAAATATCAATGATACACAAACTAATAGTTAAAAGTTTAAAATTCCAAGGTATTGGGTTCACTTGGTTAAATCATTCGGTTCTAATAATGGACACCCAATTTTAAGTCTCCATAGAAAATCCTATTATGAATTCTAAGTTGTAATCCTTGGTCCATTTCTATTGCTTTGTAATGTGGATATGGTTTCTAAATAAGGTGGAGATGACTTCTATTGTGTGTACTCATAAGGTGCTTGTATTAGTCTCAAATAAGTTCTCATAGGATCATGTATTGACCTGATGTTGATTCTCTATGACTAGAATATTTGTAAACAATAACAAGAGATAAATACATTAAAAACAAAAAATACTATTTAAATATATTAGTATATATAGATTAGGATTAAAAAACCTAGTCAAACTAGATCTATAGATTAGCCTAATGGCTTTGGGTTGACCTTATAATTCAAATGCATGCTCATTGGATTGAATCATGAGGTCCTTAAAAGGATAAACACATGTTTTATAATTTGATTTAGAAAATCTAACAATAGTAATAAAATTTAACAAAATGATAAATAAACAAAAACTAATGGTAAAAAATGGTTAAAATTATCTTGAGACTTCTCAACTCTATGCGGACTTATTTTAGATGACTCCTATCATAGGGACATTCCATTTTTATGGACTCATTCTTTTAACAATTGCATGATTAGTTCACTTTGAAATTTCATGTACTATTTTCCCGTGTTATCCAATTTCTTCTATTTTTTAGGTGCAACCAACTATAGCGGGTATTTCCTATTACTAACATTCTCGTGTTGAGTTTCACTAAAAAATATATGTGCTTATACATAGACCCCTTTAGTACAACTATAGGGGTATGTGTTCATACCCCATGCACCTTTCTATCTTATGATTCGCTAGTGGGAAAATTATTAGAATCTTTCTTATGGGTATAATTTATTCAAACTTATTTCATCTTCTTTCACTTTTGATTATTGAAAATCAAGATTTATGATTGTTGTTAGTTGCATTAGAGAAGCTACTAATAGAATTAATTTTTTTATATTTATAGGTTCTTATGGATAGTGTAGACCAATGAATGAACCTACATGATAACATCCTACAAGGTCCATCACTTTAGATAGACATCTTATGATATCCTTTAATGTCTGGAAATATTTACTTTTCATGGATGTTTATGAGTGTAACATACTTGAAGAAAAAATATCTTTTTAGGCTTCACATACAACTAAAAGTGCATAAGAAATGTAAATGTAAATATAAAATCTAAACAAATATGTCATTTGTTGTTTATTTTGTATCTATTGTAATGGAATGCTTTAATATATTAATATCAATTGTAAACAGATGCATTTGTATGCAAAGTTAAGCTCCTTCATACTTGCTATTGACTTATTGAATTATATAGAACCTGATAAATTTAAATTCCACTTATACATAGATTCATATAGCTTTATGTATTGATCGAAATCATTCATAGACTAAACCCATCCCAAAATACGTACTACTCACCTTGATATTATTGATTTCATGTCTCATGTCATTTCCATGAACATTTGATCATCCTTTAACTCATAGAATATACTCTAAAAAGTTAAAGTTTTTCTTGTTTCCTACTTATTTCCTTTTCTTCCTAAGACTAATGTTACATACGTTTGAACATTTTTTTGTTATTTCCTATTTTTAAAGCCATTTAATTTCTTTTACATTCCATCCCCTCCTATCTACTCAAATTTAAACATCTTCTCCCCTCTGGAAGATCTGGAAGAGAAGAACATTTTGAATTAGTTCATTAAAACATTTACTTAATTATTAAAGATTCAATTGGGTGAACATGTCCCTTTCCACCATAATCACAATCTTTCAAAATTATTTTTAAATAAAATTAAATTGATATATTTGATAAAACAAAAGAGAATCAAAGAAACACAAAGTCCATAGACTAGGGAAAAAGGATCCAGTAGTTGAATGCATTCCAATTGTTGTGATAGAAGTTGTTGATTTAATACCCATACTTATTGACTTTTTTAAAAAAAAATTTGGTACGCTAGGGGTATCCTGTGACCTAGCCCAGCGACCCAACCTGCCTTACCTTGGGCTTACCATACTTGTTGATTTAATGTCCGATTTTTTGACAACATTGCAGCAATAGTTGTGACTTTAAAGTTGTTATTGTTGATGATGACTACCAATAACTGAATGAAATGTACCATTAGTTGTATAAATCAATCAATCATGTGATGCCACATCAGTTGCACAAATATTGGGGTCCCTTTTGCATGACTATTGGTTTCACCTTTTTTTGACCTGTTTTGGACACCTTGGCAAAAATCACGTTGATGTGACATCATATTTGATGATGTGACCCTAAACCCTTAGTTATAAGTAGGGCACTTCTTCCACTTAGAATTTTGAGAAGCCCAAAATTAAGGTGCACAACTACTAGATCCTCTCCCCTAACAGATCATTTCTATGATCATAGATCTCATTCTAATCCACATACATCAACCTCCACATCATAAACTATCTTATTCCATTTCTCATCCTATAGCATCCAAACTTCAATTTCCTTTAAAAACAAAATTGAATATCTTCATTTTATTAAATTTATTTTCCATACGGGCACTACAATCGCTTACGAAACGGCACGAATAGTTAGTCGAGGTAGCGTGACCCTTAATGTATACTTCAATATATAATTTTTGTTCATTCGTCATGAAAAATCGTGTTCCGGAAATCTCTGCAACCGATTAAGTATCAGAAGAAAGAAAAACGAACAAACCAAGACCTGTAGATATGTCCTCCACTTCTTCTCACAGTTCTTTCTCTTCTCGCAGCTCTTCCGAAGAAAATGGAGAATCGCATCGAGTTGATTTGAGTTTATTGATACGATCATATCATAGATTGTTTAGAGATTTAGAGAGAAATGTACAAAGTAAGGTTAGCCGTCGTGCTTTACAACCTCTTGTGGATGAGATAAACGATGTTTACAATATCATCCAACGTATTTTATTTGAGAGAATGGAAAGCACGCAGAATCTATCAGTATTCCAGGAAACACTTTTTTATTTTAATAGTATAGTTGACCCAAGCAGGGCAGAAGAATTGCTTGCGATGACAGAGAATCGAGCTGTTGGTGCCCCTCTGCCCACAATCATTTCAGAGGGGCATGTTGATGCAGGACTTTCATGCCCTATTTGTATGGAGAATTTCCAAGTTGGAAGTGAGGTTCGCAAGATGCCCTGTCATGAATGCCACTTGTTCCACTCCCATTGTATTAAGTCATGGCTGAAACGGAATAGCACTTGTCCAATCTGTAGGACTGAAGTGGAATCATGAAATTCATGCTCTCAGAGTTTAGAAAGGCAAGATGAAAGAAATTCAAGATCTCCTCTAGCAGAAAATAGTAATCGTAGATGACATTCACATTCCTAGCCCAGCCCGCCATTCCAAATCCAACATTTGATCTATTTGGCTTGGTCTGCTGCCAATTTTTTTATTTTTAAAAAAAATTTCTGATGATAAAAATTACATGGTCTAACTCAGAAGAAAACACATTAATTATTATGAAGTGTGGACAGTTCATGAATCTGATAGTCTAACATTTATTTCTGCTTCTAGTTTAGTTTAGTTACTGTTTAATTTATGTAAAAATTATTTGTATAAGAATACAAATTTTTAGGTTATATTATGTTTGGTTTTAATCATGTTTCAAATCACATATAGTTATTCATCATTAGGGATATGAAAATTTGCATCCTAATTCTACTATTAGAAAAATTAATATGAATAGCTGAGTTTTTATCTTTTTAACTGATTTTTTTATGTTCTTTCTTTTTTACAATTTATTTTATAGCTTTTCAATTGTACTAGTTTCATTAGAATAAGGAATGATTTTAATTTTTATTGTCATTATTAAATTTTGAATGGAAACATTTCACTTGAGTGAGGTAAAAGATCAAATATATATTCAGGATAAAATATAATATTTTTAAACCCTTTTATATTTTATATGAAAAATATTATATGATCAAAAAAATTATGTCTTTATAAATATAAGAAATTGGTTTGACCTTTTGGTTAAAATGTGGAAGTATATTTTTGAAAATTAAAATTTTGAGTTTAATTTTCAAATATATAACTTATATTTATACCCAAATGATAAAAGATATGTATTATGGTGGTGTTTGATGTGTATTATGTGTAATACAATGTATTATAATGAACCTTTATAAAAAGGAAAAAGAAAAAAGAAACCCTTGAAAATTAAATTAGATAAGGAAAATGTCTTCATCCTATGTTTTGTGACAAGAAAATTGATGACCTAAGAATAAAAAAATAAAAAAATAATACAAAAAAAATTATGGCTTTCAATAATTTCAAGAATATAATTAGTTGAACCATATGTAAATCCAAGAAGACATACTTATGATCATTTACAAAAATAAATAAAAGAGCTATTAATCATTGAAGTCACAACCTAATTTGTGTTAGGTTATAAACTAAACAAAAATGGCAAGGCTTCTAATTAAGAAATAAGAACTCAACCATTTTAAATGAATAGTTAATTATATAGTTTTCTTTAAGAAACTATTAGTTATGTTATAAATATAATTTCACTACTTTAATAATTGGTTTTATTAGAAGAGAAATGGACAAAGATATTATTGTGAATTATTTATTGTGTATAATTATAAATTGAATTTGTGTAAGATAAATAAAAATTAAATTAAATTAGTTGAAATTTATTATGGTTAAATTATAGCTTTACGGTTATTATCATAAATGTTCAATTTCTTTTGGAATGTTATTTTCAAATTCTCATGTTGAGGTTAGGTCAATCATTTGGACATAGATATTGTAGACCCAAAAATGTCTCATTAATTCTAGACTAATTATTCATCTTTTAATTAAGTAATTTTTTAATTATTTGATTAAACTAACTATTTATTCTAATGATCACCCTTAAACAATTCTAATTATTCTATTTCTATTCTCAGATGATTTTAGTTAACCCTATCTCAATTATTAATTAAATATCAATTATTTAATTAATTACAACCTTTTCCTTAGTTAAATAATATTGATTATTTAATTAATTCTATTTCCAAGTTTAAATAATTTCATTTAAATTATTTAAATTAATTAACTTATTCCTCCAATTTCCCAAATGATAATTTCAATTAGTTCCATCAAATTTCATTTCATTTCTGCCAAATTTGAATTTCAGATCATTTCACTTCATTTCATCTGATTTCATATCACCAAATTCACATTTTCCCCAATTCTGAATTTCAGTTAATTTCATGTGCATTTCAGCATTTGACTGACTAAATTCAAATCCAATTTGAAAATAAATATTGAATTCAATTTCAAATTCCTACAACACATGCTAAAATTAGAACTGATTGATCAAATCAACTAACTCAGTTAACTCATCAATAATTTTTTTTAACTCAAAATCAATTTAGTCATCTCCCCAATCTATTTAGTTCACTAATCAATCAAGTGAGTTGACTAATTCATTTATTCAGTTCACTCTTCAATCTATTGAGTTGACTACTCAATCAAATGAGTTAACAAATCAATCAATTAAGTTCACTGATCAATCAATTTTAGTTGTATCCCAATCAACACTTGAGTTCTATTTCTCACCCCCTTTGTGTTGAAAATCTATAAATTCAACCTCTTTTCATCAATTCAAGTTAGCTATTTTAGAATCACAAAATCGGAGTCTTCATAGTATTTGTATGTAGGAAATTGGTGCAATACCTAAGAGCCACCAACCACACAAATTGGAGAAGCACAATGGAATAAAAGATGCAGAATGAGGGAGTTCTTATTTGAATTCATTTTTTATTTTGTATTGATTTTCATTTATTTTGTTTGTTTGTTTGTTAATTAGTTGAGAATTGGTGATTCGTTCTTACTTGCTAATTAGATTAATACATTCATGACATTCATGCATAGAAACAATGGTGAACCCAACGTGAATCGACTTTAACCTTCATTTTTCTATTTTGACAAAACTTGCAAATTTGTATGTGCATAGGAAACAAGATATCGCAATTGCGAATAATGTATCATAATTGATATGACATCATATCTCAAATGACTAGATAGCATATCACAATTGCTTAAATAGATCGCAATTTCTCTAAAGAATTGCGAATTCATAATTTTTTGTGTCGTTTTTGAATAATTTTGACTTGCCCGTCTAACCCTAAAATTTTGTCGAATTCTGAAAAAGTTGATTTCTGCATATAAAATGTATCGAGTCCAATGGCAGGAAAGGTGATATTCTAAATTTTAGGTGCAAGAAAGGAAAAGCAGAATAGGAGACAACAAAAGTCTCATTAAAGACTTCTAAAGGCTAAAAGTGAGCTACCTGATATCAAAGAAAAAGAGGAGATTGCTCAGTATCAGAGGACCATCCAGCACTTATTAACCAAATTCAAATTCTTTGACAAAATTGATGTGTTGGCTCACGTAGTTTGGAACAATATCATTGCAGAATAACTCTTCTGTCTTCTATCTTTTTCTTCTATTTTTCTGTAAAAGTTTGAAAAAAAAAATTTTTAAAAAAAATTCAAAAAAAGAAGTCACAATTGCTATCACATCATATCGCAATTTATTAGCCATCATGTCCCAATTGCTTACACAGTAATTCACAATTCATGGTTTATCATTTCACATTTGATATGATATCATTCCGCATTTGATTAGTAGTTTAGTCGCATTTGATAGATTCAGTTTTTTATTTTTTGTTCTGTTGTAGTTCTGGTTTTTACTAGGATATCATTTTGTCTGTGAAAATACGAAACTCTCTAACCTGAAAAATTAGGTTGTATAGCCCACCGTGTGTTGACTAACATTATTATTTTTCTTCAGGGGTAGCCTAGAAACATGTCTTTTTGGTGCTTTAATAAAAAAACAAAACAAATTTCATCATTTCTATGCTAGTTAAAATGAACACCATATCTGTGTGGAGCAATATCTCCACTTAAAATAGAAAATCATTGCAATGCAAGGTTAAAAAAGAACTTTTCTTTTTGTGTCTTCGAGGAGATAGGTATTATGCTCTCCCCTTTAATGGGTGATCAGAAAACCAAACTCTCTTCCTTCATACTTTCCTTTATTTTTTGCAATTAAATCCTTTAGAAGGCTTGCCCTCTTGAGTTTCCCTTAGGGTGCCATTAAGGCCAGTGAGAGGGGAATGACCTAGTTGGCAAACGGATAAAGCCAAGTAATCCAAGACACTTTAATCAAATGCGTATGTGAGAAATATCATGTGTGACAAGTGTTACATGCTGTCACAATGATGTTATGCTTCCCTCAGTGCCTATCCAGTGCGTTAAAATCTGTATAGCGTAACCTCTATAGACTGGGAGACCTCCTTCAATAGATTCTAAAATGCTACTGAATGTGACCACTCGAACAGAACCCTGTCTAAACACCATAGAAATTAGAAGCCAAGATGAATTAGTAACCAGATACTTATTTTATCACAGTGCAAGGGTGGGGAAGAATCTATCCCCAAGACACTCACAATAAATCTCCTAGGATAACAGACCAATTGAGGATCAATCTTCTTCAATCTAATTTCTAGAAAAAAGGCCAAAAAATGGTTGCAGCCTAGGGTGTGACATGACTGTTTGAGCTGACAGAGTATCAAGATGTGGGCTGTGATAATACTTGTGACCTTTTGACATTAGGAGAGTCTATTTGATATCAAATTTCCCAAATACAACGAAAACAAAATGGGGTCTTGAAAAATATTCCAACATTCATGGAAATCTGAAAAAATTTCCTAAACAATTGCTATATTCATGGTTTTATTATTTTTGATGCGACTATTGTGCCCTTTACTATACTTCAACAAATTCAAAACATTGCAAGATACAAATCAAAACAAAGTCAAAAATTTTAGTGTTCAACAAGAAAAACAAGTGCCAACAACAAAACAAACGTTAGAAGCAAACCTTTTGGACAAATTCAAAATTGATGAAAATGTTACTTTCAAGTGATCATAGGTCCTAGGTATTCAATTCATGTATAAATTCCATTAGAATCATCACACAAAGTCCTCACACAAGTCATTTCACCAAAGTACCTTAAGATTAGTGTCGCGCTAGATTATAGGAATCATACCTAAGTCCATGGGTATTAGAGGAGATGGAGAATTCCCATTCGAACAACCAAATATTGAACCAAACATTGACCAATTATAAATAATTGATGGTTTAGATAACCTCGCTTGGGAATTAAGAGCCAATCGTACCCAATATGATACAGTTGAGGCCATTATAGGAGATGAAATCTGAAAGTTTGTTCGCCATGATGAGAAACTAAGGAAAAAGATACAAAGAGCGACTCAAAAAGAAGCCATTAGACAATTGGTAGAGAAGACCATAGCAACATTCCTCAAACCATGTTAGAAAAATAAAACATGTCCATCATTTTAGGTATCATTCATTCATTCTTAGAGTCTACATTGTCTGCATAATTGATGGTTTAAATAACGTTGTTGAAGAATTGATAATTGATCAAAACCAATATGACATAGTCTAGGCTGTCATAGATGAAGAAATTCAAAAATCAGTACAGATAGACATAGACCTAGAAAAGTGAATGAAAAAAGAGGTAGAATTTGAAGCTTTCTGGCAATACGTTGAAATTTTCGTGTCTGAATTTTGAAATCCTAGATAGCAAGTCATTATCATAGATCACATTATAGGGTGTAATAGAAATGTTTTTAGTTGCATTTAACCAATTCTTGCATACACATCTTAGAGAATAAAGATCACTTCGAAGCAATATTCATGCCATTAACACATGTTCAAAAGGAAAAAAATCAAATCGATCCTAACAACGACCCCTTGATCAACACTACATGGAATATGAATCTATCCACACAATAACAAACACAAGGTTACACACCCACAAAAATGTCAACAAACCTAAACAAGATGCCTTCCCTTGATGAATTACGACATAATTTGATAAAAGAAGAGCTTGAAGTAGCCCAACAAGATCCTGCAACATTAATGATTCTCAATGCTCTCATTAATAGTCACAAAGATAGATCTCTCTCTCTTAGTACAAAATGGGGCCAAACTACCACCAAGGGTAGATATTTCAACAATACTACCACAAGGTATGACATTAAACCGGAATATACCTCAAATACCCATTACAACTCAGACACAACCAGCAATTGCTACAACAACACAAGGTATATCTCAGAATGCAAATATGGCTACAACCTGAATACAATCAATAGTGACACCACCAAATTCCAATCTTGCAATATGAACAATGTCGAATATAATGCTATGAGCTGCAATATCTCACACCATTACCTAGGTAAATATTATTGGCAAATGCACACTCCAATGAGACATTGTAGGTGATTGAAGGTTTTGTCATTGATGGCAACCTTACAATCCTATGATACCGACAAGGCAATCCATCGGCACTAGCAGGGTTAGACTCTACACCGACACGCAGATCACCGACACCAGCAGTAAAAGGAAGCATACCGACACAAAGGCCGACATGAATTTTGTTTGTAATATATTTTGTTATTTATTGTAAAATCATTGTAAGCTGACTTGGCAAGTTGTAAAATGACTCATATATATAAGACATCATTGTAGAACATTTTGTGATAGATGGAGGAATGTAATTAGGCGAAATAAGGCAAACCTATTATGTGAATTATAGATTAAGGGTTAATGTATGAAGCAGAGCTATAAACCGGTACTGGATCTGGCATAGTAGATGCTATTTTGAAGCAGTACAACACATTTGATTTATATAATCTATTTTCTAAGTCAGTGAGACTTCCCATTTTGTAATTGAGCAGTGAGCTCTAGGCACTTGGCTTTCCTGCATGTGTAGGCCCCTCTTGTAGTAGTAATATTCTCTTATTGGCTAGTAAGTGAATATTATGGGTCACAAATCCCACTGAGGTTTTTCCCACATTGGGTTTCCTCATTAAACTATTGTGTTATGGTGTGTTTTTCATGTGGTTGTTGTTATCTCTATTTATTACATTACTTTCTGTTTACCGGTATATAGTATTAATATGTTCTACATGTTTTAAGTTAAGAAATTACTTTAACCGATCAAATACTGATTCACCCCCCCCGTCTCAGTATCTATGGGAACCCTAACAGTTGGTATTAGAGCCTGGTCCTCTATTTTCAGAATCCTAATAGCTTGAGGAAGATCTTGACATTGGTAGAGATGAAAAACTTGATGAAGCAATTAGAAGCAGCTCTCTCAGACTATGATATAGATAAATTGAAAAATATCAAACTTGAAGATGATCTAAAGGCTGCACAGGATATTATTCAAGCACTTCAAGAAAATCTTACCATTGCAAGAAACAAGAGAAGAGAAATTTGTGAAAAGATGCAAAATGAAAATGATGAAAAGGAAACTCTTAGTGATCTGATAAGCAAGATGAAACAAGAGAACATAACAACAAAGAATGAGATGTACAATATCACTATGAGATTTTGTAAGAAAATTGAAGATACAAAGAAGAATGAAGGAGATTTGACTAGAAGACTAACTGATGCTGCAAATGAAAACACAAGACTTAGCTATGAAAATGATTTGTTGAAGACAGATCTGATGCATATACAGAACGACTCAAATGAACTTATGAGACATAGAGAAATCTTAGAAAGAGAACTGGATGCTGCAAATCAACACAAAGAAAAATTAAAGAAAAGCTCAGAAGAACTTGGTAACTTATTGAAGAATCAAAAACCTAATGATGACACTTGTGGACTTGGCTTTGAAGCTAGTGAAAGCTCCGGTACTACAAACACACAGGATCATGGCAAACTGGTAGGACAACCTACTGCTTATAAATTTAGTGGCAAATGCTTTAACTATAACGAGTATGGTCATAGAGAAAATCAATGTAGATCTAGAAATTATCATAATACCAATATACCCACCGGTCAATGTTCAAAATGCAACAAAGCTGGTCATAATTTTGAAAATTGCAAAATGAATGTGAGATGTTATGTTTGTGGAAGATTTGTACACTTATCTAATCAATGTAGAACAAAAACCGGCATAGGATATGGGAAAGCTATTTAGAAAAATAATGTGACTTGTTATGCTTGTAACAAGATTGGACATATTGCTAAATTTTGTAGAAGCAAGTCCTCACCGACAAATAACAAAGGTCCTAGTTTGAAAGGTAAAGAAAAAGTTGAAGAAGTTAAGCAGGAATTCTCAAAACAATGGATCATGAAATCAGAAGTGAATTTTGATAGGAATACTCCACCACCGGTAGAACAAAGTAACACTCCACCAACAAGAGACTCTTCATCTAATTGAAGAAAAATTCCTTGAGGGTTTAGCAATCAAATGTGAAACATGCTATTATCCCCTCGGTTGATGATAAGAAGTTGAAATTACTTCTATACCGGTAGATAAGTTAAGTGATTACTTAACCGACAAGTATTAAATATGGTGGTTAGCAAAATTAACATTATAAATCAGTGTTTTGGCTACATTTTTACTTCACCGAGCACTCAAACATTCGAAGAGTGCAAAAACTCTTGAGCAAAGGCATTTCGAGCAAAGAAGCAAAGCAATTCAGCAAGCAATCTTTCCTAAGGAAGAGAAAGGTATTTATAATCATGGCTTCTTCATCTGTTCCTGAATTCATAGAAAACCCTACTGTAGTTGAAGTAATCAAGTGCCCTAGACTCATATTTAGTTAGTTCCCAAAATAGCTAAGAAGGATGATAATGTTGGTGCATTTTCTCAAATTCCCAAAGGAGTAGTTTTTGCAGAAGACCCTAGAATGTACATTCATTGCCACATAGAAGAATTAGGTGATGAGAAAATCAAGAACATGTATAAGACTATAATATGTGATGATTCCGATAATGTGAAACCTGAACATAAAATAGTTGAAACCCTAGGATTCACTGAAATTCTCAGTATTCCAAATTTCCCTAAGGAAGTTATAAGGATAGTTTTAAGCAGGGTACATGGTGCATTTTTCTGGTTGGATTCGGTTCACAAAATCACTAAAGAGGTAGTCAAGGCCATGACAGGGTTACCTTCCATTAGTAACAGACTTGATAAAACAAAGAAGGTCTCAAATGACCTAGTGACAAACCTAACAGGTGCAACATCTGATAAAAGATCCTTAAGAGTAAATGATATAACCGGCATCAATGTCAGATTCATTAGCATGATTTTAGGCTCCAAAACAACACATGCAAACAGGTTAAATTCAGTCTCTAGCCTATGCATAAAGAGTTCTTATGATATGATCAAGGATAATACAAAAATAGATGTGTGTGAATGGTTGAAAGATTAGCTTATTGACAATCTTGGAAAGATTAAGAAAGACAAAAAGGGGACATTTAGATTTGGAAACCTACTTGTCTATTTAATGTTGCACATAACAAAACAGGTGTCCGGTATCGGTAACAAGAATCTTGGTTTTGATATATTGGTAGGCAAACAACTGTCTGATTTACTGCACAACATGGGTGAAAATAGAGAAAAGAATATAAACCAATACTTTCAAGCATTGAAGGCCTTGATGAATACTAGAGTTAGATTATCACAATAAATTGTAAATAAGTATAAGAATGAAATATGATTTGTTATTAAAAAGGATGAGATTTGGATGGAGGCAGTTATCCCAAGAACAATTTGGGTTAGTGAAATGGGTTATGAAGTTGACAACAACCTAATTGAAACATATGCAAAACCCCTTCTGGAAGCACCCAAGGAACCTAAAGAAGAGGTATTTGGTAGTGCTAAGACCATTGAGAATCAAATTCAATCTAAGAAAAGGGTAAAGAAGGTAGAAGCAATAGTAAGAAGAAGATCTAGGCAAGAAAAGGCTATCAAAGAATATGTACTTAAATAAACTGGTATCACTGAAGATGAGTTAGAAGCACTACAGCCAAAAACTCACCTTTCATTGGTAGCAACTTCTTCAGAAAGAAGTTGCATTTAAAAGAGTTGTGAGGAAAAGAGAACCTTCACTGGTATCTACACCTTCTCCCAGAAGAACTAGGCAGAAACAACAGGCAGTAAGGCCCTCAGCTAAGAAAATAACTCCTAAGAAAAGAAGTTAACACCCAAAAAGAAGACTCAACAAAACATTGCTCCAATTGACAAACTACTAGATGAAATAACAGAGGATGGACAGCTGAAAAACATCAATAAATTATATGATTCATTATCAGCTAATGACAAAGAGAAAGTTGAAAATAGTGCAATTCTACACTTGGATATCTACAAGAAATTTTTGATGCAAGTTATGGATGAATTACAGGTAGAACTGTTTAAGAGACTTGAAGCTAGAAGGCAAGTTGTTGTAGAGCTTGACAAGAAAATAAAAATTGAGAAACTACTTATTGTATATCCTGTTAACTCACCAAAGGAGATAGATGATATGATCTCTGAGGCTAATCGGTCAATATTCTCAACTACACACTGACATATAGCACTTATGGTTGGTAGAGTAAATGAGGTTGCAGAAGAAACTGCCAATGAATGGGACATATTCCTTGTAGAGAAGGAAAAATAGGAAGAATATAGAAAACCCAAACCTATCAAAGTATACCAAAAGGATAAGGATAAGGGAAAAGGAAAGGTTGGTGGACCACCTAGCATAAAAATAAAAAATAATCTATCCCCACTGCCTCTGGACAATCCACTGGTAGTTACTACTGACAATCAACCAAACAATGAGAGTATGGACATACCACGAGAGGACACAAATCCTAACTTTGAGGTACTATACATAGTTGACATTGATACTCAAAAGGTTAATATTGTGGTAGATAAGGATATAACTGGAAAGACAGATATGGCTAGTGAGGCACTAGTAGTAGATGGTATACAAGGTAAACCGACATATGATAACACTGAGTAACAGGCTGAACAAAAAGCAGAGCAATAGGCTCCATCATAGCAATAGGTTCACATAGAGTCAGTGCCACCGACAACAATTGAGCAAGACAAACCTTTGCTTAAAGAAATGGAAATACAAACTAACCTGCCAGAGGTCACCACAAGCAAAGAAAATGCTCCCGCCAACGGAATACAGAGTGTTGGCTCTTCAAGTACAAGATTTAAACCAACTAATGTAACAAAAGTTATTTTGGATTCCATAAAGAAAATAATAGATTATAGCTCCCAGGCATACAAGGCAATAGATGGCACCATTCCAATTTTGAGAATGATAGTACCTAAATGTAATATAGACAATAAAGGTTCTTTGAGTCAACTTCACACTTTGTCTAAGTATATTACTGACAACACTATGACAGTTGAACAAATAAAAGAGGATGCATTTAAGGAGAGATTAGAGAAGGAGAAACACAAATTCTTTGAGGAAGAAATAAAGAAGTGTACAAGGTAGTTTGACACACTTCTACTAGAACTATGTAGTACATTAAAGGAATTCAAAACTTTGTACAGAGACACATGCAAAACTAACTTTTTGACTATTGATATATATAGAAAGATAAGCAAGATACAAGAAGAAATAAATCAACTAGCTGACAATTTCATTAATTCATCTGATTCATTATCAGTTTTTGAGCAGAAGATAATAGGTTTTGAGAAAGAATTATTAAAGTTGGAAAGAGAAAAAGAAAGGATAAAAGATAAGGCTAAAGATCTTAAATGGAGACTAAGTCCAAAATTGGACTATCTAGCCTCCTTAAGGAAAGATATATCTAATGCCTTGATTCAAGGACAGAAAACACCAGTAGAGGAACTGCAACACCTAACCAGTACAGTTCAGAGGACAGAGGCTGCAATAAAAGACAGTAAAAAGTTTCTTGAGAGCCTAAATTTAGTTTTAGTGGATCTCTTTCAGATTGTAACCAACTAGTTACAAGGATAAAGTAGGACACCACACTCAATTGACACCTTGACAACCTTTGTCATTAATGCCAAAGAACCATTTCGCAAACCATTTCTGATACAAAAGAAACAAGATGGTTGTGAGAAAACCATTGCATACTTCAGAAAATCCTTGACCCCATTTGAGATCAAATATGATATAAATGAGAAACAAGCCTATGCCCTAGTAAGAGTGGTAAAACACTTCAGACCATATTTGGTAGCGGCAGAGATCACAACCTATGTTCCTAATGCAGTAGTGAAATATATTTTCAGACAAATAGAAGTAACGGGAAAAAGATGCAAATGGATCAATCAAATTCAAGAGTTTAACATTGAGCTCAAGATTTCACAAGTCATTAAGGGTAAGGGATTAGCTAAACTCATGGTAGGAGTAGATTCTAAAGGATTTCAAGTAAATGAAGTGAGGCTTGAGGAAGCCAGTTTCAATATCGAGCACACAACATGGTACATAGATGTTGTGTATTATCTTAAGCATATGAAGTGTCTAGAAAATATGACTAATAATCAAAAGAGGACCTTGAAGTTGAAATCATTAAAATATGTGATCATTAATGGTGACTTGTATTAGAAAAATAGAGATGGGATCTTGTTGCTTTGCCTAGATGAATATCAAGCAAAAAGAATCTTACAGGAAATGCATGGTGGGGTATGTGGTGGTCATTTTTCTGCTAAAACCACTACTCATAAGATACTAAGGGTTGGATATTATTGTCCATATGTATTTAATGATGCCTATACATATGTTAGGAAGTGTGAAGTGTGTCAGAAGTTCTCAAAAAAATTGAAGTATCGGAGGGCTCTCCCATTAAGACCTTTGCAAGTTGAAGAACCTTTTCAGCAATGGGGGTTGGCTTTGATTGGGGAGATATCAGACAAATCTAGTGGGGTTCATAGGTGGATATTGGTAGCCATTGATTACTTAACCAAATGGGTAGAAGCAATTCCTACCAAGCAGGCTACTAGCAAAGTAGTCATCAAATTCATGATGGAAAACATCATTACCAGATATGGTGTCCTTGCTAGGATTATTGCCAATAATGGAATGTGCTTCAGATTTGAGGAATTCAACACCTTCTATGAGTAGTATGACATCAAAATATCCCATTCATCTCCATATCATCCCCAAGGTAACGAGTAGGCTGAATCCAACAATAAAGATATCCTCAAGATCATCAAAAATATGCTAGGACAAAATAAAAAGGGATGTGATTCCAAATTGACTCCGGCACTTTAGTCTGATAGAATAACAGTCAATAAGTCCATAGGAAAATCTCCATTTGAATTGGTTTATGGCAAGAAAGCTAGACTTTCATTGGATAATTTTCTGCCCATCCAAAAATTTATGATACAAGAAGGAATTGATGTGGAAGATCCTTTGCAAGAGAGCTTGATTCAGCTAGTAGAGCTTGATGAGATCAAAACAAAAGCCCAGAAGTAGAATGTTGAGGCACATAATCAAATGAAAAAGTTATATGACAAAAGGGTGATAGATAGGAAGTTTGAGATAGATGATTGGGTCCTGATGTGGGATGCTAGAAACCAGGACAAAGGTAAGCATGGAAAGTTTGAGGCCCTTTGGCTTGGGCCATATGTGATTATGAAGAAAGTAAGGGAGACTGTATATTACATAAAGAGTGCTACGTGAGACAATAAGGAACTGCTAGTACATGGAGAGTACCTCAAGAGTTTTTTCTCTTAAAATATTATTCCATGTACAATAGATTAGGATTCATTTTCCATTGTATATACTACCAACTACTATTAGTAGGTCCCTATTCACCAGAGAGTCCAGGCCCATGAATGTATCTGTGACATACCTTCATCCCCAGTCAGAGCCACTATTGAGCATTAGATTTTAAAAAATGTAAGCAATCAATAGTTTTATTAGGAGTTAAGATGATTTTGAAAAGAGTAATAAAAGGCTAAATATTCCCTAGATAATTTTGATAGAAACCCTATAAATTCCACTAATTCCAAAAAACTCCTAAGACATCACCTAAACTAAAGGTGTCGGTAATAGGTGTCCATCCTTCACCTAAAAGCCCAATTTGATCGAAATAACTCTATCAAAGAAGCTTACCATTATCCTATCGATAAAGTGACTTATTGAACAAACATTGGTTGCGATGGACCTCCAAAAGGATTCACCAAAAACATTTGTTCCATCGACATAAAGTACATTGAGGAAAGCAAAAGTCATCCCATTGATAAAATAAAGAAGTTTTGTTGAAACTACAGTATCAATTAGACATGTGAACAACTTGCCAAGGGAAGAAGTTTTGTCGAAAGAGTAATATCGAAGGAACCAATAGATATGTTATCAATGAAGCTAATTCGGGGAAAGGAACGTATCAAAGAGGCATGAAAGATGTTGACTGAACATATCTTTCTCATTGAAGATTAAAGGATCGATGAAATACGACAGATTTCCATCGATGACTTTTTATTGACCGAACATAAAGAATTGAAGGAGAATATATTTCTTTTACTGAAAGGGGAAATTTCATCGACGCTAGTACAAAGGCCATATAATGAAGAACAATTGTGATGAAATTCTAACACCGATTAAATGATGGAGATACTTAGCAATAAAAGGATTTTCATCGAAAAGGAAGATTTAGATGAATTAATAAAATATTATACTGACATGAACACTTGTAGCGAGGCTTCGCTGAAATAAATATATTGATGAGACCAAGAGAAGTGTTGGCGATGATGTCTATTGTACCAAAATAAAGAATGATGTCGGTGGAATATGGTGTTTTAGGGAGACATAAGATAAAGCCATCGAGACATATGATTTCATCAAAGTACAACATGGGTGTAAGGTTGAATAAATGTCGGTGAAAAATTTAAAGCGTTGCTAGATAAGTGATTACTGGTTTCCGTGAAGATCAATAATCATCTTTGCATGCTTAATCTCTTTTTGTTAAGCAATTGTAATCAGGTTATTAATGATGAAGGGACATGAATTCTCATAGAATAGGTGTTTCTCCTTTATTTATATGAGCTTATTTTGTAAAACATTATTAGAATATTAGAGACAAGACATATACTATAGCCTTTGTCATACTATTGTACCATTTTGAAGCTTTAATAGAATCGGTCGTTTTCTTCTGCATATGTGATGTGGATTATCTTATTTTCTATAGGTAGTTGTTTGTGATATTCTCTAAGGGAGATAAGTTTATTTGTATTCTTATAGTGAAGTTTATGTTTCTATGTTATAAATTTGGATTAAAAAGATCTACTCGTGGATTGTAATTATTCCTTGTGGTTATTCCTTGAATGGTCCCTTAAGATTAGGGTTAAATTCATTCAGGAAGTTTATAATATAAACATTTAGCAGATCTCATGAGAAACAATAACTGATAGATTTACCAAAGGGGTAGGTTTAGAAACTGTCTCACAAATCATACATTAAGTCCTAGACAAATATAAGACTTTGTAGCCCAAACAACAAAGAAGGCACTGGTCATCCATAAACAATAATTATCATTATATGAACGCACCTTTACATTAAATAAATAGGTATAAAAATTGTCTCACAAATTGTACATTAAGTCCTAGACAAATATAAGACTCTGTAGCCCAAACAACAAAGAAGGAACTGGTCATCCATAAACCATAATTATCATTATATGAATGTACCTTTACACCATCACCATGATAGCATATTAATTAAAAGTAGGTCATGGATTTAGCTTAGTCACAACTATAATCAAATTATCCATTTCACATAATTGACACTCTACATTGAAACTAGGGTTTGCGAGAAAAGCACTTCAAACACACTAATCAAACATGAAGTGTTGGCATTATGTGAACCAATATGAGGACATGATGACATTGTATGTTGTCATTGATGTCAATATGCTGCAAAAAAGAGAACTGGTATGTTATCAAGAACCGGTATATGTGAGATTTGATATAACATTGTGAACCGGTATATGTGTCGAAGTGAAGCGGTGTGCTTGTTCAAGGTGAACTGGCATGTGGTTATGGGAATTGGTACATTGAATCTTTGTATGACTACCGGTTGGTAGTCTCAACTTCAGGGTTTCCGGTTGAAATGCTTCAAGCTTGTGTGACTCAACCGGTGACTTTGTTTGATGAGTTAGCATTGTAACAAAGAAAAGATCGTGTTGCCACGTTGGTATGGTGCACGTGAAGGATCTTGCATGAAGGAGATTGTTCCTATCTACCTCGGGAATGTGTGAAGTCTGTAAATGGTGAAAACATACGATGGGTTATCAGCCGCCATGAAAGCGGTGGAGAACGAACGATAGAGAATGTTTTGAGATCGATTCAAGATGGTTGCATTTAATGTAATATGCTCAACAATCAGGATTGAACCGTTTGAATTGCTTAACCTAAAAAGTTTAGGTTTAGGGTTTGTGCTACCGACCTATCTGTTTCCTATAAGGTCGATGTTGTGTTTCTTTCTGAAGTTGTTGGTAGAAGTTGTGTGTGTGTATCAAAGTGAAGAGCTACATGATTCTTTCCAGACCAGAGGAAAGAAGTGATACTTACAGAGTGTAAGTGCAGAAGGTGAAGAGGAGCTAAAGCAGATTTGTATTAGCATTGAGTGTTGTTACTAGATCATTGTAATACCTATTGATCTCTAACCACTTCAATAGTTGGGAAATCCCTTAACAGGGTATCTTTAACTGGCTTACTCTAAATCCTTTGACAGCATGACTCAAAACCATTGAGTTCTTGAAATCCTCTAACAAGGTAACCTTTAACAGGGTTTAACCCTTAACCAGGTATTCTAGCCACCCCTTAACTGGGTGATTCCTAATAGGATCAGTTCCTAACAGAACCTATTGTATCAGTCTTTAATCGGACAAGGCTCCTAACAGAGCGGACTTCTAAAGAGTTCAAAACAGCTTGTGGGTATTCATCGCCACCTTCGTTTTTCCCAGTTGGGATTCCATGTGAAAAATCAGTGTGTCATGTGTGATGTTTTTCATGTGATGGTTCAAGTGATTTGTGTCTAAAGGTAAATCCTGTTGATCTAGATGTTTATATTTTGATGATAGATTACCTTTTCATGCACTAGGGTGAAATTGAAATGAAGTACTAGATTGTATGAAAAGATAAGTGTCAATTGGTTAATGCTTGTCACAGTCATTCTTAGCTTTACTAGTTGTACTTTGTTTCAAACCGGTGTTAGTGTTCATTTGCAGTGTTTACTGTCTAACCAGTTTGAGGAAAGTGTTTTTGTCTATACTGATTCACTCCCCCCTCTCAGTACTGGTTTGGTACTAACCATTCATTATTGAGTTATCAACTGGTATTAGAGAATCCCCCAGGTCCTCTATGTTATAAGCTTAACCACTTGAGGAAAAGATCCCAGTATAATGATGAAGAGGGAATGGCCAAAGTTCAACAAAGATAATTCAATATATGGAAAGATAGAATGAAGATATGCATCAGAAGCATGGGTATTCAACACTGGAGCTATGTTGAGAACGCTTATGTTTCTCCTACCGATACTCTCAACGATGATCAAAAGAGAGAAAGACAAGAGAATGAGCAAGTCATGGAAGCCCTAATTAGTACTTTATCTTACATTGAGTTTATTGATGTCCAAGATAAAGTAAATCCCAAAGAAGTATTGGATACTCTTGAAAATATCTATGGCAGTGATGAGCATGTAAAACAAGCTAAGAAAGAAAGCCTTAGAGGGAAGTTTGAAGACATGCAGATGGTTGAAGGTGAGACCATTCAACAACATGGAATAAGAATCCAAACTGTTGTTGGAGATATCAAGAGTGCAGGTGGTAAAATGAAAGATTCCACTATGGTAAGCAAGGTTCTGAGATCCTTATTACCGGTCTATGCAATAAGGGTTGATGCTATTCAGGAGTTGAGATCAATAGACAAGACTAAGGTATCCCTAGACTCCATCATTGCAAAGTTGATAGCCTATGAGCTAAATAGTTTTGATGGCAGTGTTCAAAAGACTGAATCAACTTTTAAAGCTTCTGTTGTAACATCCAGATAAGGAAAAGAAGCAAGCACCAGTGGTGAACCAAGACAGAGTAGAGAAATGGATGATGAGGAGATTCTGATGAAATTTGAAGCTCTTCTTGCTAGGAAACTTCCTAAAGGAACCCATAAATACAGAGGAAAGCTCCCTTTGAAATGCTTTTCTTGTAACTAGATAGGACATATTTTTTTATAAACTATCCTAATGGTGAAACCAAAGAAACTGTTTTGTGGCGGTTGATGAGGTGTCACTAATGAGAAATTAGAACATGAAGAAAATGAAGATATTGTGTTTGTTGTTGTCAAGGAAGATGTTTCAGACAAGAAGGCTCTTGTCTCCCACATTGATAATTCAAATGAGTGGATTATTGACAGTGGCTATTCTCACCATATGACTGGTGACCGGAGCAAGTTTCTATCCTTGGAAGAGTATGATGGTGGTATGGTTCGCTTTGGTAATGATGCACCATGTATGGTCTGAAGATGGGAAAACAAATTTGAAGGTCAAATGATCAAAACATAATGAAATAAACATGCAGAATGCTAAAATATCATCAAAAGACCATTTCACCTTGCTATTTTACCTTCTCCTTCGGATTGAGCTTGATCAAGTGAAGGCACCCCTTGATAATGCTCCACTTCATGTGCTCCTTTGATTGCTGGATGTGGATGGCTCTCCAATGTTGTGCACAAATAGAATGGATTTGAAAAATGATAAGGATGAGATGATCAAGATGCCAAGATGATTTCCTAGGCTCAAAAGGGTAGCTTAAACTTACTGGATTTCAAGATATTTTGAATGAAGGGATGGAGCCCCATTTTATAGGAAGAGGAGAGGAAAATGGATGGCTAAAATGTATTTGAGATGAAGGGCTAGGATTTACTTGTGAGCTCACACAAGGTCCAAGAGAGGGTGTGGAGACCAAAAAATATGCCTTAAAGGCATTTCGTATCTCCACACTCCATAAGATGCATTGGAGGAATTAAAAATTCTCCAAAAATGGATATTATGGGGATTGAAGGAAAAAAAAAGAATTAAAAATTCCTTGTGAGAGGGGATGCCTAGAGGAGTGTGTGATTTCGAAAATCTTACATTCACCTAGGAAAAGAGCATTTAAAGCTAGTGGCTGGATCAAAAGGACAAAGAGTTGACTTTGTTGCTAATTATGATGATTAACCAGTAACGACTCATTAGGAGGGGGATTAGAGGAAATGTTAGGTGGGATTAATATTTGTAGGAGAATTTGACTAGGAGAGAGAATGAGTGGAGGGAATAAAAAATTAGAAGAATAATGTTAAGTGAGTTTAGGGAGTTTCTAGAAGAATGAATTAAGAAGATGATTTGTAGGAATCATGTAGGTTAACTAATTAATTGAAATTAATTAGCTAAGAGGAAGATTTGCGAGGATTTGATTTTTTAGAAGAATAAAGAAAGGGATTGATTTATTAAATAAATCAATCATATGCTATAGTGACAATATTAATTATATTTAATTAATATTGAGAGGAATTTGAATTAACATAATTAATTAATTAATTATGCGAGGAATTAAAAATAATTAAAATAATTAATTTTAAGTGTCTACATTTGGCCCCTCTTTGAAGTGAGGTGTGATGACACATTGATGCAAAGAATAATCTTGTTTTGATGCTGATATTGGTTTGATAGGATGCCCTAGCTCTTGATTGATAGATTATGGTATGGTGATGCCCCCTCAGGAGATCAATTGAGGTATTTGATCTTTGGAGTTTTGTGAAATTGATATCCTGATAGATTTGATTTGATTAGATTCACAATATCTAGATTCAGTCTGGTTTCAAGAGGAATTCATCCTATATAAGACAAAGATGGTAAAAGTGTCTGGTTTCAGGAAGGATTCATCCTGTATAAGAGATGATCGATCACAATATCTTGTTTCAGGAAGGATTCATCCTGTATAAGACATGATCGGAGTGTCTGGTTTCAGGAAGGATACATTCTGTATAAGAAATGACCGATCACAACGTCTGGTTTTAGGAAGGATTCATCCTGTATAAGACATGATTGGAGTGTCTGGGTTCAGGAAGGATACATCCTATATAAGACATGACTGATCACAATGTTTGGTTTTAGGAAGGATTCATCCTGTATAAGACATGATCAGAGTGTCTAGTTTCAAGAAGGATACATCCTGTATAAGACATGACTGATCACAACATCTAGTTTCAGGAAGGATTCATCCTGTATAAGACATGATCAGATCACAACATCTGGTTTCAGGAAGGATTCATCCTGTATAAGACATGATTGATCACAACGTCTGGTTTCAAGAAGGATTCATCCTATATAAGACATGATCGAAGTGTCTTGTTTCAGGAAGGATACATCCTGTATAAGACATGACTGATCACAACGTCTGGTTTCAGGAAGGATTCATCATGTATAAGACATGATCAGAGTGTCTAGTTTCATGAAGGATACATACTATATAAGACATGACTGATCACAACATCTCATTTTAGGAAGGATTCATCCTATGTAAGACATGATCAAATCACAACATCTGGTTTCAAGAAGGATTCATCTTGTATAAGACATGAATCAAAATCAGAGTTGATTATGTGAGGAAAAAAAAGAAAAGAAAAAGAAAAGAAAAAGAAAAAAAAAAATAGAGGAAGAAAAATTAAGGTGGAAGGGATAGATGAGGAACAAATATGAAGCAGTCGTGAGGTATTTGGAAAGAAGAATATGAGATGTGAGACCGCGGAGGAAAATGGGGGCAATTGAGAACTCCATGGGATTATTGAGTTTAGGATTTGCTAGAATGATGGTGAGATTTTATGCACAACAAATGTGGAGAGCCAACCTAGTTTGATGTTGTCCTGAGTGACTTGCACCATTGATTATAGAAATCAGGATGCCATGAGAAATGCAGGGCGTGGACTAACTCTGTAGACAAATGGGAATTCCTTGCACACAACAATGCATGTGTTAAGAAACACTAATACAAAGTTGTGGGTTTGTGCAAGGAAACCCTCAAACACACCGATACCTCTTGTACATGAGAAGGTAAGTGTTGATAAACACTAGTACCAGGTTGTTGATTTATACAAGAAGGATCGAAAACATACCATACTATGAAATATGCCCCTGTATGCACCTATCATAACATACCTAGATATGGAAGAACCCAGGCAGTCGTAAATAGTGGCAGTCGTAGGGCAAAAGATGCAAGCCTATATGAAAAGATCTAACAAAATCTAACAAGTCTCTTCCTTGGGACCACATGATACCTCTTGCCAAGAGTAGAACTAGGATGGACTTGGGATTGTTTCTCAAGACTTCTTCAAGCTTACACACAGAGGCATAAAATCTCAGTTTCAATGGGACATTCCTTGTTCATGACTCAGGCGAAAACTTCATCATCATACACATGTTTTATTGGGAGGCAGAAAAGAAGGAATGTTGTGCATGGGTGGGTTGGATGGCTGATGATTTGTAGTATCGACATGATAGATAGTGGATCTGGTTATTTACCTTGGTGTCTGCACGGAGATTTTCACCAAGGTACTTGTCCATAGCGCTACGAAGTGGTTTTCACTAATGGACGAATTGTTTTTTTTTTGTTTTTTTTTTTTGATTTTTTAATTTTTTTGTGTCATAAGGTGCCTGTTTGCCAGGTTTTCACCAAAGTGACAATTTTTTCAAGATCTTTCTCATTTTTTTTTTTTCATTTTTCTTGATTTTTTTTTTTTTACAATTTAAGACTTTCTGAGGACTAAGCATAAAATCTTTTGAGGTGCATGATATTCATTGGATCATCCAAAGGATCACCTTCAGGAGTAGCCAAGTGATAAGCTCCTAACCCATATTTCACTCTGATTACATATGGTCCAAGCCAATTAGGCTCGAACTTGCCTTTCTTTTCTCTTTCTTGTAGATTTTTCTGATTTTCCATGAGGACAAGATCACCAACTTGGAATTCTCGGGTTCTGACATTTTTATGATAACTCATGCGCAAACGGTTTTGATATACTTGGAGATGATTCAAGGCCTTAAGGAACCTTTCATCTAACAATTCTAGCTCTTGTAAGCAGGCAATTCTGTATTCTTCCTCTAGTAGGATATTTTACAGCGATACCCTTAGAGAGGGGATCTCGATCTCAAGGGGAAGGATGGCTTCGGAACCAAATACTAGGGAATAAGGAGTGGCACCTGTGGGGGTGTGGATGGAGGTGTGGTAGGCCCACAATGCAGGATGGATTTGGAGGTGCCAATCACAGCCTACTTCATTGACTGTCTTTTTGAGGATTTTTATTAGGGTTTTATTAGAAGCCTCAGCTTGGCCATTGCCTTGCCGGTAATATGGAGTGGAGAAGTGGTGTTGGATGTTGAATTTTTGGCAGAGTTCTTTGACATCCTGGTTCTTAAATTGTTTACCATTATTTGTGATGATAGCTTTTGGGATGCCATATCGGCAGATTAGGTAGTTCAGGATGAATTTGGATATTTGCTTGCCAGTGGTGAAAGTAAGAGGGATATCCTCTACCCACTTGGTGAAGTATTCGGTGGTGGTGATAATGAATTTATGTCCGTTGGAAGATGAAGGGTGGATTTTCCCAATGAGATCGAGCCCCCACTGTGAGAAGGGCCATGGTGTAATGAATGGCTGCAATTCTTGTGACGATGCATGAATCTTGTCACCATGCTGCTGGCAAGGGATGCATTTCTTCACATAATTGTATGCATCTTCTTCCATTTTAGGCCAATAGTATCCTGTTCTCAAATTTTTTTTAGCCAATGTGAGTCCACTTGAGTGTGCCCCACAGATACCCTCGTGTACTTCGCGTAATGCCCATTCTGCTTCTTGTTATCTAAACACCTTAGGAGGGAACCATCAAAATGCCTTTTGAACAAGGTGTCTGCAAGGATGGAGTAATAGGCACATCGGCGGATGAAGGTTTGCTGTTGGGTTTTGGTGACGTGTGGGGGAATGGTGTTGTCTTTGAGGAAAGTGAAGGTTTCTTGGTACCAAGGGGACTCGGGACCAATGAGAACACACACCATTTCAGACTCTAGTAGGTTGTATGCCAATATAAACAATTGCTCGATCAAGAACTTGCACTTCTGATTGTGTGCTAGCATTTGAAGGAGGGAGCCAATGGTGGCCATTGCATCTGCAGCCCTGTTGTTTGTTTGTGGGATTTGGTCAAACTTGATTGCCATGAAATGTTGCTTAAGATCTTCAACCATGGTATAGTAGGGAAGGAGTTTATCATCTTTTGTCTGGTATTCATCATTGACTTGTTTTATGATGAGTTGGGAATCACCATAGACTTGTAATTCCTTTATTTTCTCGTGGATAGCCAAGCGTAAACCTATGATGAGGGCCTCATATTCTGCTATGTTATTGGTACATGCAAAGGCTATCTTGTATGATTTGGGGATGCCATCTCCTTGAGGTGTGACCAATAATATTCCTGCCCCTGATCCATTTTGAGTGTAAGAGCCATCAAAATACAATTTCCATGTGGAGGATGTGGTAACAGTCATAATGAACTCATCTGGTAATTCTGTGAGAAGAGGATGGTTGCCTAGAAGTGGAGCTTTAGCCAATTGATCTGCAATGACTTGTCCCTTGATTGCCTTTCTGTCCACATATTCAATGTCAAACTCACTTAAGAGCATGACACATTTGGTGGTTCTGCCAGTGAGAGCAGCTTTGGACAAGAGATATTTAAGTGGATCAATTTTAGCAATTAATTTTGTCTTATTATTTAGCATATAGTGTTGTAGTTTATGTGTGTTGAACACTAATGCCAAACATGTTTTTTCAATGGGGGTGTAATTGAGTTCATATCCTACAAACATCCAACTGATGTAGGAAATGGCGTGTTCCTTCCCTTGATCATCTATTTGCACCAATAATGCCCCCAATGCCATTGCAGTAGCACATATATACAAAATAAGGGGTTTTCCAAGAGCAGGAGGCATCAATACGGGAGGTGATGCTAGATATTCTTTTAATTTCTCAAAGGCCTTTTGACATAGGCAATACCATTTAAATTTTGTGTCTTTACACAACAGGTGTGCAAATGGATGGCACTTGTTTGCTAGTTGTGAAATGAAATGTTTGATAGACTGGAGTTTTCCCTAGAGACTGTGCAGTTGTCTGAGAGTTTTTGGTGGAGGCATTTCCATAATAGCTTTTACCTTTATGGGATCAACCTCAATGCCTCTACAGGAAACAATGAATCCTAGTAGTTTTCCCGATGTGACGCCAAACACACACTTTTTGGGATTTAGGCGCAGCTTGTATTTTTCTAATCTTTCCAAGATTTGTTTTAGAATGGGGATGTGTTCTTGTCTTGTCTTGGATTTTCCTAGCAGATCATCCATGTAGTCCTCCATAATTTTGTGCAAGAGGTCATGAAAAATTGTTGTCATTGTCTGTTGATATGTAACTCCAGCATTTTTAAGGCCAAAAAGCATGACCCGGTAACAGAAGGTACCCCATGGTATTGTGAATGCAGTTTTATGCTGATCCTCATCTGCTATCCTGATTTGGTTGTATCTAGAAAACCCATCCATTAGCGATAACATTTCATGTCCTGTTGTAAGGTCCACAATCATGTCTATATTAGGGAGTGGGAAATCATCTTTAGGACAAGCTATATTTAGATCTCGGAAATCTGTGCAGATGCGGATGCCCCCAGTAGGTTTGCCGACAAGTACAATGTTGGAGACCCATTCAACATAATCTATTGGTTTGATAAATTCTATGTCTAACAACTTTTGGAGTTCTGCCTTGACCAGGAGTGCAATATGTGGGTGCATTTTATGCAATTTTTGTTTTACAGGTTTTGCATCTGGGCAGACGGCGAGATTGTGAACCACCAAGGCAGGGTCCAACCCTGGCATATCGGAATAGGACCATGCAAAATTGATTTTTAGCTTTGTAAGGAAGTTGATGAAGTCTTGTTTCTTGATTTCTGTGAGGGATATGGCAATGAGCACATTTTTTGGAATGACCTCGGTACCCATGTTGATGTTGTATGTTTCTTCTATCAACAAATTTGATTTGTCCTGTGGAAGGTAACCAATGGCAGGGAGGTCAAATCCCTCATCGTCAAGTGCCTTTTCCAGGTTTTCACTTTTTGATACGCCCTTTTTTTTTATTTCTTATTCATCCAAAGGCACCTCAGGGAGGTTTTCACCTGGGGAATCATATCTTTTTCTTTTATTATCTTTTTTGTGGCTAAGGGCATTGACTTGACTACCAAAGTATCCCTTTTCATGTAGTTGAATACCCACGATTCTGCTACAATCTTCCATATTTTGTGCTGTTAGGAGAGCAATGAGAGCATTATCGTCAGCGCAGATATCTAAAATGGGTTTGTCTCATTGGCCCTAGTCAATGAGTTCAGGATGGACAAGATGTAACTCATGTGAAGTGGGAGGGGTTATGGGGGTGATGGTATTGATGTAAGCGTCCAAGAAGATATCTTTCTCATATTCATAAGGCATTTCATGGAATTCGTCTTCGTCAGCACTTTCAATATTCGAAGAAGGACTAGAAGGGGCACCAACGATAGTAATCTTAGGCACCGGGGTGTACCCCAAGCCTCTGTTGTATCTGTAGGAGATAGGATTTATGGGTGTTTTTCTTCCTTTCTCTTCTAGTCCCAGGCCGTGTCCTTTGTAACCCATTTTTTCAACTATGGTAGATGCTTTTGGGTACATTTCTTTGGATATTCTTGTTGGATCTTCATCTTCTTCCTAATACAGCCATGAAGAGATATCTGCTTTGAGGCTCTCGTTATCAAGTGGGCCCCATTCCGGAAGGTGGTGTTTTGGCATTGCATGACTAGTTTTGGGTCTTTTTTTATCTCTTTCGGTTTGTCAAATGATGCAGGAGAGAGAGGGAGGTTGCCTATTAATAAGACGTCCTTCAATTTGTATTCTCCACAGCCATTGTCCAAGATCTTGATTTGATTATCTGGTTGGGATGATGTGGAGGTAACATTTGATGTGTCAGATGGAGGCATTGACAAGGGTCTATTTAGTGGACAATGATATAGATGCTTCCCCTCTAATAGTTTGCAATATTGAAAAGGTTGGGGATCACCTTTGATAGTGATCTCTCTTCCATTATAGGGGAATTTGATGCATTGGTGATAGGTGGAGGGTACGGCCTAGAAGAAATGAATCCATGGCCTCCTGAGGAGAATGTTGTAGGGGAGGTAAAGATCTAGTACTTGGCAAGGGGTTTCAATTGTAATGGGGCCCACTTGAAGAGGTAGGGTGATCATGCCCTTTGAAATTCTTTCTGCATCATCATATACCTTTATTGTGATCCTTCCTGATGTGTCTATCAGATCCTCAAAAAGTCCCAATTGTTTTATTAATTTGTATGTACATAGATTAAGCCCAGATCCACCGTCTATTAGGATATGTTTGACCTTGTGCTTGTGGATAAGAGCTTCGATGTGCAAAGGTTTGTTATGGTCTTCATCTGTGGGAGCATCTTTGGAGTTAAATACAATGTGTTGTTGGGCAGCAAAGTTTCCAATGAGGGCTTGGAATTGGGTGGCATTGATGTTATCTGGAACGCATGATTGGAGAAGAGCTTGTTCCAAATTTCCTTATGGACCGGGGAGGTCTTGAGAAGTTCCAAAATGGAGATCTGCGCGGGTGTCTTCCCAAGTTGATCAAGGAGGTCATATTAGTGGGTGCAAGACATGGGTGGGGGGTTTGGTGGGGGAGGAACTCCTTGGATGGTGACTCTTCCTCAACGTGTAGTTGCATTGTAGTCATTCTGGAAATGGGAGGTGGAAGGCGTGGTGCCTTGAATGACTATCCGAGCAAGATTTGGTCTACTTTGGGAAGGAGGATTAACTCCTTGGATGGTTATGACATTGACATTATTGTGTACAGGTTCAATGCGACCTACCAAAAAATCAAAACTAGTTACGTGATTAGCATAGTCATAACCCATTGCATTAGATGATGAGCCTTTTCCTTTATCATGCTTTGGGAAGGGTTCCTGGTACATTTTGAGTTTTTCATTGTTATTACTAGGTTTTGTATTTGCTATCTCAATCTCACCTCTATCAATGAGATCTTGTATGTAGATCTTCAATTTCATACACTTTCGTGTATCATGTCCCTTGATACGATGGTATTCACAGTACTCATTTTCATTATACCATCTTGGTTTAGGTTGATTGGGGTCAAATGGGCAAGTGATTGGAAAAACCACTATACCTGCTTGGACAAGTTTTTGAAGCACCAATTCAATAGGCTCAGCCAGAGGAGTGAAATCTCTTCGAGTCCTGTTATTCGATCGAGGTGGTCGTCCCTGGATTGAGACATTGTTGTGAGGTTTTTGGGATTAATTTTGGTTGTTGAATTGATGATCGTTGGTGGTGGATTTTGGGGGAGCGGCCACAGTTTGGACCCGCTTTGCATCAGTTATACCATCATTGACCACATTTTTGTTTTTGGACCAAAATTTTGGCTTGTCGTTATAATAAGAGGAATAATTTTGTGTTGATTTCTGGTAATGTTTCAAGGTTCTTTCCTCCAAAAAGACACGTTCGAGGGCAAGGCCCTTATATGTCAATTTTTGGAAGGATTTGATACATTGAGATATTAAAGGTCTTGAAAGTTTAGGCACCAAGTTCTTTTGGAATAGTTCAATTTGATGTTGTTCTGACATGTCCCACTGGAATTTCTTGATAAGATGTCACCATCTTTGTAGGAAATTGGTGAAGGTTTCTCCGGGCCTTTGTTTTGTATTACATAAGACCATCATAGATACATCATTACCCATGTTGTATGCATAGTGGGCCACAAATTTTTCTACCAAGTCTGAAAAAGAGACAATGAAATCTCGTGGTAAAGATGAGAACCATGCCAAGGCGTCTTTGGTGAGACTCTTGGGAAAGAGTCTGCGAAGATAAAGGTCACTATAGGAGACTTCTTGGCATAAGATGTGGAATTTTCAGACATGGTCATGGGGATCTCCTTTGCCTTCATACTTGGTGAATTTAGGGATCTCAAATCCTGGGGGATATGGTGCAACTAATATAGACGGGTCATAAGGACAAGGGCAAAACTCTTCGAATGAGTAAGTTTTTCTTTTATTAGTCCTTTGTTTCATGTCCTTGATGATATTCTTCATGTCTTGAATTTCCTTGATGAGGTCTTGTTGTTGACTTTGATATTGATGAATTGTATTTGCCCCAAGAATTGGATGAACCAAAGAAGGTGCACCACCACCAATATATTGATATGATGAGGAGGTGGGAACGTGAGATGTGATGACCGATGTCGTTGGGGTTTGAGAGATAGTTGGTTGCGGTCCACCAACTGTTGTGACGGGATTTAATACGGCCCAGATAAAATTTGCGACATTGTTGGGAGGAAGGGAAGTTTGTGGAATAGAAATTTGTTGTTGAATAGAAGGAGGTGGTATAGAATTTTGTTGGAGAATGGATGAGATCAGATTTGATAGTGGTATGGATGGCAAGGAGGAAGAAGGTGGCATGAAGACCATGGTGGGAGGTACCACGGGTGGCATTGATTGAGCCTGGATGATTGATGGGGCTGCAATGTATTGAGTTTGAATAGTAGGTGCAACACTTTGTGTGGGAGCGAGGTCTCCTTGTGGTTGTTGGGTGAGAGCGGATCTATTAAATTCAGTAGGATTGTGTTTAATAAACTTTTCCATCATCTCTTGGTTATAATAATCCGCTAGGAAAGTTCGCACTTCCGGACAAAGTTCATCTTGGTTAACCATGTCAAGATTTTGACTTTGATCTTGATCACTAGCTTTCCCACTTTGTGTATGATCTTGCGTGGGATCTTCATATAGGACATCAATGTTCGGCATGCCATATTGTTGTTCAGCCATCTTTTTCTTTTGGGATCGAGCTGCGACCATACATGATATTTGTGATGAAAATACTTAGGAAAAATGTGATGAAAGGACTTAAGAAATTTGTGATGAAAGGATTTGAGAAATCTGTGATGAAAGGATTTAAGAAAACTGAGAATGAAAGGATTTAAGAAATTTGAGGATGATTGATGAAGAAGGTATGGTAGTGATGGTTTAGAAGAAACTTGATGACTAGGTTGTCTTTGGTATGAACATGAAGGATCGATTCGAATGACAAGTTGTATGAAGGGATACGACCACCCTGATTTGGATGATAGTTGGTGTTTCAAAGGACAAACTTGAATGTTGATGGAGATGATGGACTCTTAGCTTTTCTCTTAGGCTTATGAAAAATAGGACTTTGTGTGGGTAATGACTTGGACAATTGTTTGTGTCTTGACAAATATTTTTGCAAAGTGTTTGGGGATAGTGATGTGTTTTTAGTCTACTCTTGGCAAGTATGTATCAAACAAAGAAAACATAGTGATCAAATGCATATTATATCAAAGACACTCATGCTCATATATAACATTCTTAAGGCTGGCAAGGACAATAGTCATTGAATCCCAATTGGTTTCCCATCTACACTTACCCAGAGCAGACACTTAGATGCTTGACCCCACTAGCTCGCCTCCATGGCACTCACTTCTTGGGGTAGCCAAGCATCAATTCCCATGAAAACTCCTCATGGCGAACTTTGTGTCTCTACTAAGGGCTGTAAGAATATGGGCCGCTTCAGAGGTCCGACCTCCTACACCAATGACTAGAAGGTTTTTGGCCACTATGAACAAGGTGTTTAGTAAGTCTTCCCATTAGGAGCTACCCTTTGAAGTTGCACAAGTGCAATTGAGGCCTATAGCCCAACAAAGAACCAAGAACTTAGTAATCACGGAAGCGTGATTGAGATCTCTAGGATCCTACTAAGCACCCAATGTGAGAGTGAACTCTCATATAGCCCCAACCATTAACCCTTTCATATTCAATGGCCTATTTATTATAGTGAGTTGGGAACCCTAAGTCCGGGTGTACTCACTTGGGTCGTTCCCCTCTTACCTTTTCAAAGAGCAAGTTGGGAGGGCAGGCCTACTAGAGGTAAACACATAATCAAACAAGAAAAGGTTGGAGGGTCTGAATTTATGATCGTCTATTAAGATGAGATCATACTTTCCTACCTTTACCCTTTTCTTAAAGACACATAAGACAATGGTTCATTCCATTTTAATTAATATCTAGGTGCCTAGTTTAAATAAATGCGCAAGATTTGGTTGGATCAACTAGGCAACCTACAAAACAACTTGATTAGTAGTTTTGAAAAATGGAGTCTTCAACAAGCATCCTGCAAAACAACTTGATTACTAGTTTGAAAAAAATGGAGTCTTCAACAAGTGTCCTGCAAAACAATTTGATTAGTTTGGAAAAATAGAGTCTTCCACAAGCGTCCTGCAAAAAACAACAAAATGACAAAAATATTTATTTTTTTGATTTTTTGGGAATGAATAGAAAAACATGAATAAAAACTTTTTTACTAATGACAAATGTGGATTTGAAGAAAGCTTTGATGGGTAAATGGGGTTTGACTAGGTTTTTGCCACTTTCCAAGGGATAGGCAAGCGAAAAATGGGGATTCTGGAGGAGAGATGAAGGAATGGGAAAATTTGTCCAAGAGGGATAAAGAAGCAAAAGTTGGAGATGGATAATATGAGAAAAATTTGGAGGTGATTGGATAAAAGTGGAAGGAGTTATGACAAACCCTAAAAATAGAGAAATATGGGATTTAGGCTTCAAAAAGTGGATTTTTGGGATAAGGCCTCCAAGGAAGGAAATGTGGAAAATGGAAATATGGAGAATCTAGTGAAGTTTGGAGGAAAATGGAGTCGAGATAAAGAAAATATAATAGAGCAGACAGAAACCATAGATTTAACAGAGGAGGCCCTAGATTTAATAGAGCAGAAACCTTAAATTTAACAAAATAAAAAAAAATGTTAAAGGTCCATATTTTTGATTGTTTAGATAGACAAGAGAATAATCTCCTACTCTCACACTTTCTTGTGGTCAGACATGTTATCTTTAAACAAAGCAAATAACAAGAAATGAAAAAAAAAAGAAATGCAGACTACAGTTAGCGCCTAAAAATTTCAGACAGATTAACAGAGGAGATAGTAGCACTAAACAGATAGAAAAGTGTCAAAGGTCCGGATTTCTGATTGTCTAGATAGACAAGAGCATACTCTCCCATTTTCACACTTTCCTACGGTTAGAGCATACAGTCGTGCTAAACAAAATAGAAAAGTGAAAGGTTTGGATTTCTGATTGTCTATATAGACAAGAGCATACTCTCCTACTTTGACATAGATTATAATTAAACAGAGCAGATAATAGAGAAAATAATAGATCGGATAACAGGAATTCAAATTCCCACAAAAACGCTCGCCCTAATCACAAAGCTATCATGCTAAAACTGAAAGAGAAACAGAAAAAGAACAGAAACAAAAACACAACAGAAATAGAAAAGAAGTAGTTGCGCAGAAATATAGAGCCGCTACTCTAGAACCTGCAATTTTTTTAATTTTTTTTCTGCAGTTGTGCTATTATGGAACCTGTGTCTCACAACTCACGAAAACCTAAAAAAAAACATTAATTTTTAGGGATGTAGGTCCCACCGAGCATGCCAAAATGAAGAGGGGAAAACAAATTTGAATGTTAAATGATCAAAACATAATGAAATAAACATGCAGAATGCTAAAATATCATCAAAAGACCATTTCACCTTGCTATTTTATCTTCTCCTTCGGATTGAGCTTGATGAAGTGAAGGCGCCCCTTGATAATGCTCCACTTGATGTGCTCCTTTGATTGCTAGATGTGGATGGCTCTCCAATGTTGTGCACAAATGGAATGGATTTGAAAAATGATAAGGATGAGATGATCAAGTTGCCAAGATGATTTCCTAGGCTCAAAACAGTAGCATAAACTTACTGGATTTCAAGATATTTTGAATGAAGGGATGGAGCCCCATTTTATAGGAAGAGGAGAGGAAAATGGATGGCTAAGATGTATTTGAGATGAAGGGCTAGGATTTACTTGTGAGCTCACACAAGGTCCAAGAGAGGGTGTGGAGACCAAGAAATATGCCTTAAAGGCGTTTCGTATCTCCACACTCCATAAGATGCATTGGAGGAATTAAAAATTCTCCAAAAAAGGATATTATGGGGATTGAAGGAATAAAAAAGAATTAAAAATTCCTTGTGAGAGGGGATGCCTAGAGGAGTGTGTGATTTTGAAAATCTTATATTCACCTAGGAAAAGAGCATTTAAAGCTAGTGGCTGGATGAAAAGGACAAAGAGTTGACTTTGTGGCTAATCATGATGATTAACCATTAACGACTCATTAGGAGGGGGATTAGAGGAAATGTTAGGTGGGATTAGTATTTGTAGGAGAATTTGACTAGGAGAGAGAATGAGTGGAGGGAATTAAAAATTAGAAGAATAATGTTAAGTGAGTTTAGGGAGGTTCTAGAAGAATCAAATAAGAAGATGATTTGTAGGAATCATGTAGGTTAACTAATTAATTGAAATTAATTAGCTAAAAGGAAGATTTGCGAGCATTTTATTTTTTTAGAAAAATAAAGAAAGGGATTGATTTATTAAAAAAATCAATCATATGCTATAGTGACAATATTAATTATATTTAATTAATATTAAGAGGAATTTGAATTAACGAGGAATTAAAAATAATGAAAATAATTATTTTTAAGTGTCTACATTTTGCCCCTCTTTGAAGTGAGGTGTGATGACACATTGATTCAAAGAATAATCTTGTTTTGATGCTGATATTGGGTTGATAGGATGCCCTGGCTCTTGATTGATAGATTATGGTATGGTGATGCCCCATTGGGAGATCAATTGAGGTATTTGATCTTTGGAGTTTTGTGAAATTGATATCCTCGTAGATTTGATTTGATTCGATTGATAAGATCTAGATTCAGTCTAATTTCAAGAAGAATTCATCCTGTATAAGAAAAAGATGATCAAAGTGTCTGGTTTCAGGAAGGATTCATCCTGTATAAGACATGATTGATCACAATATTTGGTTTCAGGAAGGATTCATCCTATATAAGACATGATCGAAGTGTCTAGTTTCAGGAAGGATACATCCTGTATAAGACATGACTGATCACAATGTCTTTGTTTCAGGAAGGATTCATCCTATATAAGACATGATCAGAGTGTCTGGTTTCAAGAAGGATACATCCTATATAGGACATGACTGATCATAATGTCTAGTTTTAGGAAGGATTCATCCTGTATAAGACATGATCGGAGTGTCTGGTTTCAGGAAGGATACATCCTGTATAAGACATGACTGATCACAATGTCTTGTTTCAGGAAGGATTCATCTTGTATAAGACATGATCAGATCACAACGTCTAGTTTCAGGAAGGATTGATCCTGTATAAGACATGATTGATCACAACATCTGGTTTCAGGAAGGATTCATCCTATATAAGACATGATCGATGTATCTGGTTTTAGGAAGGATACATCCTATATAAGACATGACTGATCATAATGTCTGGTTTCAGGAAGGATTCATCCTGTATAAGACATGATCGGAGTCTCTAGTTTCAAGAAGGATACATCCTGTATAAGACATGATCGGAGTGTCTGGTTTCAGGAAGAAGTGTCCTATTAAAACTAGGAGTGTGCAAGGTGATAGCAACTTCATGATTCTCACTAGTGACTACTCAAGAATGATGTGGGTCACATTCTTGAAAGATAAGTCTGAAGCTTTTGAAAAGTTCAAAGATTTCAGAGCATTAGTGAAGAAGGAAAGTGGTAAAAGGATCAGCTGCCTTAGAACTGATCAAGGAGGGGAATTCACTTCTGGAGAATTCAACAAGTACTATGAAGAACATGGCATCAATAGACAATTGTCTGCCCCCTAGAATCCACAACAGAATGGCCTAGTAGAGAGGAATAACTAGACTATGTTTGAAGCAGCAAGAATAATGTTGATCCAATGAAAGGTTGCTCACACCTTTTGGAGAGAAGCGGTGAACACTACAATATACACAATTAACCGAGTACTCGTCAAGAAAGGAAAAGATAAGACTCCTTATGAGTATTGGACTGGTAAGACACTAGTAGTAATGTACTTTAGAATGTTTGGTAGCAAATGTTATATCAAGAGGATTGAACATCATAGCAAGTTCGATGCAAAATGTGATGAAGGAATATTCCTAGGATATTCCACCAAGAGAAAAGCTCTCAAATGTTTCAACAATAGGACTCAAAGAATTGAGGAAAGCATCAATGTTAGAGTTGATGAAAACTCTGGAAAACCTGAGGAAACTAGTAGTAAGCAAGTAAGAGATGAACCAGTAGTAACCTTCTGGGCACTGATTGCTAATCAACCAAGTACTAGTAACAGTGTTCCTTCACTGGTAAATGCTGATACTGATGAAGATGAGGATGAAGAAGAAAAGCAGGAGGAATCAGTCAAGAGCATTCCTCGATATGTCAAACTGAATAATGATCCAAATCAGATCATAGGAGATAAGGATGCAGGAATCCTTACAAGAAGAAAGGTCAGAGAAAATTCTTGTATGATCTCTGAATTTGAGCCTAAATCATTCAAAGAGGCACATGAAGATGAAGACTAGATCAAGGCAATGGAGGAAGAACTCGACCAGATAAAGAAGAATGACACATGGTCTTTGGTACCTAGATCAGAGCATAAAAATGTCATAGGTACCAAATGGGTTTCAGAAATAAGCCGAATGAGGATGGTAAAGTGATTAGAAACAAAGCCAGACTTGTTTGTAAAGGATACGCACAAGAAAAAGGAGAAGACTATGGAGAAACCTTTTCTCCTGTAGCCAGATTGGAAGGAGTTCATATGCTTCTTGCATATGCAGCCTTTAAAGGATTCAAAGTATATCAAATAGATGTAAAATCTGCATTCCTAAATGGTGTACTTGAAGAGGAGGTGTATATAGAGCAACCAGATGGGTTTTCCTTATCTAAAGATAGAGACATGGTGTGTAGGTTACATAAAGCCTTATATGGTCTAAAGCAGGCACCTAGAGAATGGTATGAACGCTTGCACTCCCATCTTGTGAAGATTGGATTTGAGAGAACAAGCCAAGATAACAATATCTACTTGAAATCTGAAGAAGATCAGATCCTGATCTGTGAGGTATTTGTTGATGACATTATCTTTGGTGGAGATGACAAGATGAGTCATGAGTTTGCAGATGAGATGATGAAAGAGTTTGAGATGTCACTCATAGGGGAGATTAAGTTCTTCATTGGACTGCAGATTCAACAGATGAAAGATGGAATCTTTATCACTCAGTCCAAGTATGTCAAAAAGGTGTTGAAGACCTTTGGCATGGAAGATAGCAAACTGGTTGGTACACCAATGGTGACTAGTTGTAAACTATACAAAGAGGATGACTCAGTATTGGTTAATGAGAAGGAATACCAATTAATGATTGGTAAGGTGCATTATGTAGTGCATAGTAGACCAGATATTGCACATGCAATTGGCATTATTGGAAGGTTCTAGAGAAGTCCAAGAGAATCCCACTTGGTTGCAGTCAAGCGGATTCTTAGGTATCTAAAGGGAACTATTGATAATGGATTGTGGTATCCATATAGCAAGGATTTCAAGTTGAAAGTATTCATAGATGCTGATTGGGCAGGTAATGTGGACGACCGAAAGAGCACAACCGGTGGTGCATTCTTTCTTGGTGGTAGACTGGTCTCATGGATGAGTAAGAAGAAGAGTTGTATCTCTCAGTATATAGCAGAAGTAGAGTATGTTGTAGCTTTCATGAACTCCACTCAGACAATTTGGATGAAGCATGTATTAAATGGCTTCAAAGTTCCTATATGTGAACTGGTAAGTATATTTTGTGACAGTACTAGTGCAATTAACATTTCCAAGGATGCGGTTTTACATTCTAGAACCAAGCACTTTGAGCTTAAGTATCATTTCTTGAGGGAAAAGGTTTAGAACAAAGAGATTGCATTGTAACATGTTTCAAGTAAGGAGCAGTTAGTAGATATATTCACCAAGCCTCTCCCAAAGGCTACATTTATGTACTTAAGAGGTGAATTAGGGGTGTTGCCCCTTCAGGAGGTGAACTAAAGGTATATTCTCCACATTAGTCAGGTATTGCATAGTCAAATTTTTTTTTCAAGATTGATGTGTTGAAGGATGCTACTCCTCAGGGGGAGCAGCATAATGGAACGGGGAACTTGCGCCTCCACTTTGGTATTGTTGTCAAAGGGGTAGAAGAAGTGAAGTGGATAGAAGATATTTGCAGAAAGTGTGGGAGAAGAAGTGAAGCAGAGAGATATCTTTGTATATTTCCATCAATGCCAAAGGGGGAGATTGTTGGCATTATGTGAACCGGTATGAGGACATGATGACATTGTATGTTGTCATTGATGTCAATATGTTGTAGAAAAGAGAACCGGCATGTTATCAAGAACCAGTATATGTGAGATTTGGTATAACATTGTGAACCGGTACATGGAAGCTTTGTATGACTACCGATTGGTAGTCTCAACTTTAGAGTTTCTGGTTGAAAGGCTTCAAACCTATGTGACTCAACTGGTGACTTTGTGTGATGAGTTAGAATTGTAACGAAGACAAGATCATGTTGCCATGTCAGTATTGTGCGCGTGAAGGATTTTGCATGAAGGAGATTGTTCCTATCTACCTCGAGAATGTGCGAAGTCTGTAAATAGTGAAAACGCGTGATGGGTTATCAGCCGCCATGAAAGCGGTGGAGAATGAACAGTGGAGAATGTCTTGAGATCGGTTCAAGATGGTTGTATTTAATGCAATATGCTCAATGGCCAGGATTGAATTGTTTGAATTGCTTAACCTAAAAATTTTAGGGTTTAGGGTTTATGCTACTGACCTATCTGTTTCCTATAATGTTGATATTGTGTTTCTTTCTTAAGTTGTTGCCAAAATTTGTGTGTGTGTATCCAAGTAAAGAGATACGTGATTCTTGCCAGACTAAAGGAAAGAAGTGATACCTACAGACTGTAAGTGCAGAAGGTGAAGAGGAGCTAAAGCGGATCTGCATTGCCATTGAGAGTTGTTACTAGATCATTGTAATACCTGTTGATCTCTAACCACTTCAATAGTTGGGAAATCTGTTAATAGGGTAGCTTTAACTGGCTTAATGTAAATCCTTTGACAGGGTGAATCAAAACCATTGAGTTCTTGAAATCCTCTAACAAGGTAACCTTTAACAAGGTTTAACCCTTAACCGGGCATTCTAGCCATCCCTTAACCAGGTGATCCCTAACATGATTGGTTACTAACAAAACCTATTGTATTAATCTTTAACTGGACAAGGCTTTTAACAGAGCAGACTTCTAAAGAGTTCAAAACAACTTTTGGGTATTCATCCCCACCGTGGTATTTCCCAGTTGGGTTTCCACGTGAAAAATCTATGTGTCATGTGTGATGTTTTTCATGTGATGGTTCAAGTGATTTGTGTCTGAAGGTAACTCATGTTGATCTAGCTATTTATATTTTGATGATAGATTACTTGTTCATGCACTAGGGTGAAATGGAAATGAAGTACTAGATTGTATGAAAAGATAAGTGTCAACCAGTTAATGCTTGTCACAGTCATTATTAGCTTTACCGGTTGTACTTTGTTTCAGACTGGTGTTAGTGTTCATTTGCAGTGTTTACTATCTAACCAGTTTGAAGAAAGTGTTTTTGTCTGTACTAATTCACCCCCCCCTCTCAGTACTAGTTTGGTACTAGCCATTCATCATTGATTTATCATAAAGTCTCTTTGCACGCAAGAGCTTTCAAAATAGAAAGTTCACAAGTGATTAAAATGAACTCAACACCCCATTTTATTCATTGCATCCACCAACTAGGAATGTGCAGGATCATAGTGGGCCATAAAGGCCCTTAAGTGGCAATGAAAATCAGAAAAACAAAGTTAGGAAACTTGATGCAAAAAATTGACTAAGTTACCAACATATTTCAAAAATATGTCAGAATAGAATCTCTAGGAAATTGAATTTAGTTTTTAAGCTATTAGTTGTTTTTTAAAAATAAAAAAATCTATTTGATGAAAATATGAAATTTCAATGCAATAGTACTTAAATTTCAAGAAAAAGATAAGAAGTAGGTGTCTGTCTGACCACCCTAAGAAAAATCAAATCTTAAATTTTTTTATAATGTTTTACATATAAGTAAAAGACTCGTGTCTTGATGTGTCACATACTTTTTTGTATTTTTTATAAAATAAATAATTAATTATGATTTTTTCAATACAACTTTTTAAAAATATTAAAAACTCGTATGTCTGACCACCATAATGTTGTCAAAACTTTCCGAAGTTCATTTTTCCTTTTTATAATCCTATAGTAGATGAAATATAGAATCTGATTCATTTTTTAGATTCAAAAAATGTGATACCATTTGAAAGTTATAGATATTTTTCAATTAGCCTATGAATCAGGACCTTAGTCAAGATATCGCCACTTTTTGGCCCCTCATGATCCTGCACATACCCAAGTAGGGTCATACATATATGAATGTATTTTACCATTATAGTTCATAAAGTTGAGACTTTAATTTTATCATTTTTCAAAAGCAACATTGTGGACCAACTGAACCATCTAGAAACCTTTAAAAATAAATTCATATCTTCTTGTATGTTGAAAACAACTCGGCATCCAAACTGCAATGGGATCATAAGATCTTTATTTCACTCTCCCCCTTAAACAATGAATAGTGTCTAGTTACTATAAAATAAATCTGCACCAACTAAGGGTGTGGACCCATCCTCACTCTATTCTTACACCTTTTCTTCAAATTTCTTCACCCATGCATCTTATCATTTTCTTCTTCAACATCAATTTTCTTTACTAGATCAATAGACTTCTTATTTCTTCCCCTACATAATTTGACAATATTTCTAGTTTTATTGCAATTATAACAACTCAGACCTTGTTCTAGACCATTGCCATTCATCCTTACATTTCCATTTCCTCTAACACTTGGACCATTCCTTCTTATATTAGAGCTACACTCAATATCCTTATGCCCAAATTGTTGCATGCATAACAATATCCATTGAATGATTTAAAATTTCTACCATAGCAAATATTCACATATCCATTCCATAATATCCTAGTTCTACACTCATTTTCCTTATGTCCAAACTAATTTTATGTATATCATTGACCATTGAATTACTAAGATCTTTTCTGACTTATACATTCACTAGCTCTATGTCCAAATTTATAGGATGAAAAGTAGTTACCATTGAAGTTTGGTGAATACTTGCTTTGAGAAGGGATTGTCCTTTTGTGAATCTTCTTGTTCTAGACTAGAATGAAACCTCGTTGTTATTTGCTAGTCTTTCAATATATTCTTGACCATTTCCTTTCCTTTGTCTCCTTTATTGAACCTCTTAGAACTTTCATCATTTTCAAATCCAAGAACACCTTTATGGTTGTTTTTATTCTAAGCACCAAGAATCATGTGCATCAAGTACTTTTCTTCCACAATTTAGCTTCAAACCTTTATCAATCTATTATTTCACCTCTTTCAAATCTTTCCTTAGCATGTCTACGTCTTCCTCAAGTTTGACACATTCTCTGAATTTGTCATGTAGCTTTGTTTCAAGATCATCAATATCCTTTCTTCCTTTATCAACTTCCCATTCATTTTGTTCCTTAGCATCCATATCAAAAGAAAACATAGTGTTCAAAAAAGTGAATCTACCTTATCTATTTGGCTATAATTTCAAGAATATTTCTCTGATACCAATTGATTAACACTATAGGATATTAAGGGGGGGATCAATTGGAATATAGTAAATCTTAATTGATTAATCCTTTTATTTATCGTTCATTCCATCCACCATAAGCATAGAAGTAAATAACTAAAAATTGAAAGACCATTCACACATGAACACCATGATTTTTACACAGAAAACCTAAACTAGAAAAAAACCCATGGTGAGAATCACACTAACAATATATATGAAACTCTTTACAAAGTTTAGGCCAAAGGACAGGGGGCTTACTTCTTTGAGAAAATATTGTAGGCTAAGGCATACAACCTTAAGGCAAGATATACTAATTACTTGTACACACTAAAGGTCACTTCTTTAGGGAAATATACAATTCAACTGATACAATAAACCTCTAATTACCCAGATATTGGTAATAGTTCATAGTTTAATACACATCAAAATTGTATTCATCACTAATCTCCTAAATCTCTGAACCTCTATTTCACTTTATATTCACTTCACATCACTCGCACAATTCATTTATTCATCTACACAATTATTCTACCCTATTTATACCATCTACAACTTCAACAACATTAATTAGGTGGGATAAACTAGATGTAACATGTATAAGCATAGAAATTGACCACAAAAATAATCTTCAATGTAAATACAAAATGACATAAAACATTAAAAACATATTAAAACTATGTATCGGTAAATGAGAAATAATGCAGTAAACAAGAATAACAACAGCCACATGAGAAGCACACAATAACATAGCATTTTAACGAGGAAACCTAGTGTGGGAAAAACCTCTATGGGATTAGTGACCCACAATATTCTCTTACTGGACAATAAGGGCTGCACATGCAGGAAGGCCAAGTGCCTAGAGCTCACTGCTCAATTACAAAAGAAGTGACACTGACTTACAAAAATGGATTATATTAAGCCAAAGTCTTGTACTACTTTAGATTAGCATCTCCTATGCCAAATCCAGTACCGGTTTAAGCTCTTCTATATACATAAACCCTTAACCAATGATTCACATATTAGGTTTGCATAATTTCACCTTTATTTTTATTTTTTTTCAAAATGATCTACAATAATCTCATACATATATGAGTCATATTACAACTCGCCATGTCATCTTACAATGATTTTAGAATTACTTACAAAATACATTTGAAAAAAATTGAAGTCAGCCAAGTTGTCGGTATCCTTCGTTTCACTTCCAGTGTTCTGTATGCCAGTGTGGAGTCTATCGGTGTCAGTGTCGGTATATTTGTCTTGCCGATATCATATGATTGCAAGGTTTCCATCAATGACAAAACCTTCAATCACCTACAATTTCTCATTGGAGTGTGCATTTGCCAACAATCTCCCCCTTTGGCATTGATGGCAACACTCATGAGAAAAATAAAAAAGTGTCCAAAAATGATATCCAAAAATAGTTTGCCAAAATTGTCTTTCCAAAACTGTATGCTCAAAAAATGTATGCTCCCCCTAAGAAGATGACGTCCTTTCGTCTAACCATTTTTCTCATCCCACTACTCCCGCTTTGACATCAATGACAAAGGTTGTCATTCGGTGTTAGTGGAGTCCTGCCTAGATTCTTGTAACCGGTGGGTTACAATCTGAAAGATATCTGTCAAAACTAAATTTATGCCATTGCTGAAATTTTTGCTATCTTTAATTGCCTCTTATGTTCTTTGCACTATACTGGTGAGTATGTGCATTTTCTCTTCCGGTGTCCTCAGTTCGGGAACCAGAGATTCAGATATTTCTTTTCTCAAGGAAATAAGATACTCTAGTTTTGGACTAAGTCTGCATTTTAAGTCCTTTGCCTTATTCTTTATTCCCTATTTGTCTTTCTCCAATTTCTTGATTTTCACTTTCCGTTCTGCAATTTTCTTCTCTAACTCCAAAAATGAATCTGATGTTCCAATCAAATTGTCAGCAATATTATTTATCTTTTCTTGTGCTTTACTGATCTCTTTGTCAAGATCCTATGTTAATACATTTGATTTGCAAGTATCCCTGTACAGTTTCTTAAAGTCATAGATTATTTCTCCAAGTTCTGGTAAAAGGGTGTCCATTTATTCCTTGTTTTTCTTTACAATATCCTCAAAGAATTTCTCTTTTTCTTTTATTTGTCTTTTCTTAAATGTATCCTCTTTTATTTTATCAATAGTCAATAGGTTGCTGGTGATGAACTTAGACAATGTGTCTAGTTGACCTAAAGAATCTTTATTCTCAACACTACACTTTGGTGCTATCAATTTAAGAATTGGTATTGTATCATCAATAGCCTTATAGGCTTGTGCATTGCATTCCATGATCTTCTTTATTGAATCTAACAGAACCTCTGTTACATTAGTAGGTCTAAATTTTGTCATAGTTATACTAGATGTTTGTCCAACAGTCTTTATAATAGCCATGCTACCAGTTGTGGTAATTTCCTTACTTGATTCGACCTCTGGTAGGTCTGTCTATGTTTACATTTCTACAAACAAAGGTTTATGCTTTTTCAGTTTGGGTTGGTGGCATTGTCTTTGTCTATACTTGTGCTTCAACCTGTACCGTATTTGGTTTCTCTAACCGTGTCTTAGAAGGTTTCTCAAATGTAATCTTGGTTTGTACCTCTGAACTTTTCTTAGCCGGTTCTTCGGATGGTTTATCTATTGTATCTATAGGTTTATCAGTGGTATCCTTTGCCGGTTGCTCTGCCAGTGCTATTTTTTCTATGTTTGTCTCAATCTCTGCAGCCAGTGACTCAGTAGTCACATCTTTCTACTTATCCTCAGTGGTTTCTCTATCAACCACAACATTAACTTCTTGAGTATCTACATTTACTGTATACAAAATTTCTTATTCAGGATTTGTACCTTCTACCATGGTCTCCATACTCTTAGTGGCTAGTTGATTTTCAGTAGTGTCTACCGGTGGAGTATCTAAAAGAGGTGGGGGCATATTGTCAGTTTTTTCAGGCTTGGTGGTCCACCTACCTTACCTTTTCCCTTATCTCTATCCTTTTGATATACTTTGATAGTTTTAGGTCTAAGTAATTCTTCCTCCTTTTCTTTCTCCATAAAGAAAATATACCATGCATCAGCAGTTTCCTCAGAAATTTCCTTTACTCTTCCTCCCATTAATGCTACATGCCGGTGAGTAGTAGAAAATACTGTCTGGTTAGCCTTACTGATTAATTTGTCTGTTTCATCTGGTGAATTAACTGGATGCACTCCCGTTATTTTTTAATCTTAATCTTTTTATCCAATTCAACAATATCTAATCTCCTAGCTTCCAATCTCCTATACAAGTCATTTGGAATTTCTTCAACAACTTCGATTAAAAATTTCTTGTATATATCTAACTGTAAAATTACACTGTTCTCTATACTTTCCTTATCATCAGCTGATAGTGTATTGTATATTTTATTGATGTTCTTCAACTTACCATCTTCTATGATTTCACTAAAAAGTTTGTATATAGGAGCAATAGTTTGTTTCACCTTCTTCTTAGGAGTCATCTTCTTTACTGGAGGCCGTACTGCCTATTGATTTTGTCTTGTTCTTTTAGTTGTAGGAGAGGGTGCTAGTGAGGTTTTTCTTCTTCTTTCAACCCTTTTAAATACAATAGGTATATCACTTTCAGAAGAAGTTCCAACCGGTGAAAGCTGAGTTTCCGGTTGAGGTGCTTCCAACTCACTTTCACTTATACCAGTTTGTCTCATAACATCTTCCTTGATTGCCTTTGCCTGCCAGGTTCCTTTCCTTATAGTTGCTTCAACCTTCTTAACCCTTTTTCTAGATTGAATTCCACTTTCTATTGTTTCAGCATTTCCAAAAATTTCCTCTTTCGGTTCCTTTGGAGCTTCAAGGAGGGCTTTTGCATATGTTATTATGATGTTGTCATCTATTTCATAGCCTATTTCAATTAGCCAAATAGTTCAAGGGAAAACTACTTCCATCCAAATTTCATCTTTCTTGATCACAAAATAGATTTCCTTTTCATACTTATCCATAATAGCTTGTGATAATCTTACTCTAGTCTTCATTCGAGCCTTCAATGCTTGAAAATACTCATTTAGGTTTTTCTCCCGCTTTCTCCCATACTCTTTAGTAAATCTAATAGTTGTTTTCCTACTGGTATGTCAAAACCAAAATCTCTAGCACCAATATCGGGTACTTGTTTAGTTATGTACAACATTAGACAAACAAGTAAGTTTCCAAATTTGAATGTTCTTTTCTTATCTCTTTTGATCTTTCCCAAATTGTCTATCAACTTGTCTTTAAGCTATTCACATATATCTATTCTTGCATTATATTTTAGCATATCATAGGCACTCTTGATACATAGGCTAGAAACTGAATTTAGCCTATTTGCATGTGTAGCCTTATAACCTAAGATCATACTAATAAATCTGACATGTATATCCTTCAAATCGTTTACCCTTAGAGATCTTTTATCAAACGTTGCACCAGTTAGGTTTGTCACTGTGTCATTTGAGACCTTCTTTGTTTTGTCTGGTCTGTTACTAATGGAGGGTAACCCTGTTATAGCTTTTACTGCTTCTTTTGTGATTTTATGAATAAAGTCTAACCAAAAAAATTCACCATATACTCTGCTTAACACAATCCTTATGATATCCTTGAGAAAATCCGGGATACTAAGAATTTCAGTGAAACCTAGGGTTTCCACTATCTTATGTTTAGGTTTGACATTTCCAGATTCATCACAGATTATAGTCTTATACATATTTTTAATCTCATCATCACCTAGTTCATCAATATGACAATGTACATACATCCTAGGGTCTTCAGCATATACTACTCCTTTAAAGATTTGAGAGAATGCACCTATGCTATCATCTTTCTTTGCGATTTTGGGAACTAGCTGAAATATGGGTCTAGGTCACTTAACAACTTCAATAACAATAGGGTTTGCAATAAATTCAAGAGAGGATGAAGATGCCATAGCTATAAATACCTCAATCTACCTTAAGGATGGATGATTTGATGGATTGCTTCACTTCTTCGCTTAGAATGCCTTCGCTTGAGAATTTTTGCGCTCTCAATGATTTGAATGCTTAGTGAATGGAAAAGGAGCCAAAACACTTTCTTAATAATGTTATTTTTGCCAACTACCATATATAATGCTTGCCGGTTAAGTTACAACTTAACTTATCTGCCGGTATAGAAGTAATTTCAACTTCTTACCATCAACTGAGGGAATAATAGCATGTTTTTCATTTTGTTGCTAAACCCCCAAAAGAATTTTCTTCAATTAGATGAAGATTCTTCTGCCGGTGGAGTGTTACTCTGTTCTACCGGTGGAGGAGTATTCCCATCAATATTCCGATCTGACTTTGTGATCCATTGTTTTGAGAATTCTTGTTTTACCTCTTCAACTTTTTCTTTACCTTTCAAACTCAGACCTTTGTTATTTGTCGATGAGGACTTTCTTCCATAGAATTTAGCAATATGTCCAATCTTATTATAGGCATAACAAATCACATTGTTCTTCTGCATATCTTTCCCATATCCTATTGCGGTATGTGTTCTGCATTGATTAGATAAGTGCCCAAATCTTCCACAAACATAACATCTTACATTCATCCTACAATTTTTTGAATTATGACCAACTTTGTTGCATTTGGAACATTGACTGGTGGGTGTATTAGTGTTTTGATAATTTCTAGATCTACACTGATTTTCTCTATGACCATACTTCTTACAGTTAAAGCATTTTCCTTTAAATTTGTAAGCAGTAGGTTGTCTTACCGGTTTTTTATGATCATGATTGTTTGTAGTACCAAAGCTTTCACCAATTTCAAAGCCAAGGCCATTTGTATCACCATTAGGTTTCTAATTCTTCAGCATGTCACCAAGTTCTTCTAAACTTTTCTTGAATTTCTCCTTGTGATGATTTGCAGCAGTCAGTTCATTCTCCAAGATTCTTTTATGTCTCATGAGTTCAGTTCTGTCATTTTGTGTATACATTAGATCTATCTTCAACATATCATTTTCATGACCGAGTCTTGTTTTTTCATTTCCAACATCATTTATTCTTCTAACCAAGTCTTCTTCATTCTTCTTTCTATCTTTAATTTCTTTAAAAAATCTCATAGTCATATCCTGCATCTCATTCTTTGTTGTACTGATTTCTTGTCTTAGCTTGTTTACCAGATCATTAAGAGTTTCCTTTTCATTTTCCCCATTCTGAATTTTTTCACAAAGTTCTCTTCTCTTGTTCCTTGCAATAGTAAAATTCTCTTGAAATGCTTGAATAATATCCTAAGTAGCCTTTATATCATCTTCAAGTTTGATATTCTTTACCTTTTCTGCATCATAGTCTACAAGAGTTGTTTCCAATTGTTTTCTCAAGTTTTCCATCTCTACCGGTGACAAGATCTTCCTCAAGCTATTAGGCTTTTGAAAATAGAGGACCAAGCTCTGATACCAATTGTTAGGATTCCCAAAGATACTAAGAGGGGGGGATGAATCAGTATCTAACCAGTATATTAATTTATTTGACTTAAAACATGAAAAACATATTAAAACTATGTACCGGTAAACCAGAAATAATGCAGTAAACAAGAATAACAACAACCACATGAGGAGCACACCATAACATAGTATTTTAATGAGGAAACCCAGTGTGGGAAAAACCTTAGTGGGATTTGTGACCCACAATATTCGCTTACTGGACAATAAGGAAATATTACTCTTACAAAAGTGGCCCGCACATGCAGGAAGGCCAAGTGCCTACAACTCACTGCTAAATTACAAAAGAAGTCACACTGACTTACAAAAATGGATTATATTAATCCAAAGTCTTGTACTGCTTTAGATTAGCATCTGCTATGCCAGATCCAATACCTGTTTAAGCTCTACTATATACATAAACCCTTAACCAATGATTCACATATTAGGTCTACATATTTTTCCCCTTTTTTTTTTTTTCAAAATGATCTACAATGATCTCATACATATATGAGTCATATTATAACTCTCCATGTCGGCTTACAATGATTTTACAATTAATTACAAAATACATTTTAAACAAAATTGAATTCGGCCAAGGTGTCAGTATCGTTCCTTTCACTGTTGGTGTTCTATATGCCGGTGTAGAGTCTGTCAGTGCCGGTGCCGATATATTTGTCTTGCCGGTATCATATGATTGTAAGTTTGCCATCAATGACAAAACCTTCAATCACCTACAATTTCTCATTAGAGTGTGCATTTTCCAACAATCAATCTATTGAGTTTCACTCCTACAATCCGCAGTTTAACTATCAATTTTTATTTGAGCTCACCTGAGTTCCACCTCTTGATCAATCTGTTCCACCTATCAATCAATCTCATCCAAAAGTCTATAAATTGAGTATACAATCTCCATTCTCAACAATCACAATCTTTGAATCTTTGTGTCACTTGCAGGTTACCAGTGCAATAGCCATCATACCACAGAGAAGAGAAGAGCAATGGAAGTGGTATGCAATCTTGGAATAGGAAGTTTGATTTGATTTGATTTATAATTCTTATTTGATATTACATTATTTCATTGTCTTGTTTGTTAGATTCTTTGATTAGATAGGGATTCGTGATTTCCATTTGATTCCAATTGATTATTGTTATTAAGATGAATTTTACATGCACACATTTTGGTGAACCCGACATGAAAATCAATTAATTAGCCTTCTCTATTTTCTGCGTGATTTTTGCTGGTCATATGGATTTTTTCATTTTTTGCTGGTTTTACACAGATTTCAAAGCGGATCTCATAATCACGTAATCGCATTTAAAGAATCACGCAATCATATAGACATATTTATGCATTCATGTAGACAGCAATAGGCATTCATAGTTTTTAATTTTCTGGTTTGTCACACATTCGCTAATATTTTCACACAATCGCCCTCATACTTTATGCATTCTGCTAAGTGTCACGCATTAACCCAGACATCATTATGCATTCACCCATACATCATTACGTATTCACCTACACATCATTATGCACTCACCTACACATTATTATGCATTCACCCACACATCATTACACATTCACCCATACATCATCACGCATTCATAATTTTTAGTTTTGTAGGTTTCTGGTAAAAGTTTAAGCTTTTGATAGGGTTCATTAATTGTTTGTTTATTTGTCACGCATTTGCACTGTCATTTTTATGCATTCGATCTATTAGTTTCATGCATTCTCTCTATCAAAATTACGCATTCACTTTGTCAGTTTCACTCATTCACTTTGTCAGTGTCACGTAATCAGGCAGGTATCATCACGCATTCGTTTATGTCAATTTTTTATTTTCTGTCTTCTGCTGATTTGATTTTACTAGTAATCTCCTATTTATAGTCTGTGGCAAATTTACAGAAAGGATTGGATTAGTATTTGATCAGTTGCATGCATCATCTAACACTTCATCTTTTGGTTCTTAAAATAAACATGGGCTAAAATTGACATGCATATATCCCACACTTTGTCTTTCGGTGCTTAAAATAAACATAAGCTAAAATTTACATGCATGTATCTCACACTTGGTCTTTTGGTGTTTAAAATCAACAAATGGTTAAAATTGACATGTATGCCTTCATATTTTGATTTGGTATTTAAAATAGACATGCACATGCATATCTAACACCTAAATTTGGGCTATAAAATGAACGTGAATCAGGCTACATAAGATTAAATCATTTTTATTTTTCTTAAGGTAAAGAATTTTTATTGTGTCTGGGTTGGAACTTCTATTGCACTAACTGAATTTCCACCCACCTTTGCGGTCTTGGGAGAAAGGAGGAAGGTGACAACGACATCCAAATTTTTATTTTATTCTACATAGTGAGGGGTATCTTTGACTGGGCGTTTCAACACCCGACAGAGGTGCTTTGAATTGGGATGCATTGGGGATATCATCTCTCCTAGCATACTCTTGAGCAAGTTTTTCGAGCTGCTATATAAATATATTGGTCAGACGGCTAGAGTGTTGAGTGAATTCGACGCATGTGGCGGTCTTCCCTGCACCAATAAGCTTAACTAAATTATTAAGTGGCATGCTTTGAGAATCCATCGTTGGATTGGGACCCCTCTAAACATAATACTATGAACCAATTTAGTTGCCAAAAATCCTACATTCAGTGATTCCGGGAGTGTGGATCATACCCCATAGATACCCTTCATGTACCTTACACTATGATATAGAAATCCCTTAGCTATAAGATCTTCGGATATTCAGTGTAAGAGAGACTGGCATGCTCGAGAAGTGTGTGCTGTGGAGTGGAGCCAGTGGTACCAGACTCTCTATCTATTCATTTTGTCTCGGTATTTCATAAGGGCCTCATTGAATGGTGTCCCCTTTCCAGCCTAAGATTGTATTCTGTGCTTTTTTATGTATTGTTGTGCTAGACCAATATTGAGTCAGTCCTTTGGGATATTTTAGGCCCTACCCTACGTATCTCCAAATTTTATGAGATTGTATGAAAATTGAGTCAGTCAGCTATACATACCTCCCAACAATTATTCTCAGATTTGGAAAACTACTTAAACTTGTCCCAGACACGAAGTTACAAAAAACAAAGTCCATTTTGAAATCAAGAACATAAATTCCTTACATACTTGTGACCCTAGGATGTCTTTTGCATAGTCCCACTTACATCCTCATTATCCTCCTCAGTCCTTGTATGGTTCTCACTTACGTCCTCATTATCATCTTAAAGTCCTTACATAGTTCTCATTCGCATCTTCATTATCATCCATAGTCATTGCATAGTCCCCACTTACATCCTCATTATCATCCTAAGTCCTTGAATAGTTCTCACTTACGTCCTCATTATCATCTTAAAGTCCTTGCATAGTTCTCATTCATGTCTTCATTATCATCCATAGTCATTGCATAGTCACATCTAGAGAAATGGATGAAATATCTTACATGTTGTGATCCTAGGTCCAAACCAAACAAGCAAACATCATGGATTGGAATTATACATTTCATAGGGAAGGTGGAGGATTTATCCCTTCCATTCCTATTCCATCGCCATCCATAGAAATATTAGCTCAACAAATCAAAACTTTGCAACAAGAAGTGATAGACATGGATAGTCCTAACAACCATAGGGGTTGTTAGAAAACATGATGACAGAAGTAATGGCCACGAGGGGGATCAGTATTAGGACAACCTTCTTATTTTTGTGAGACCATTCAAACATGCCAACCTTCATTCTTCAACAAAATCATTCCTACCTCAGTTCAACCAACATTAGAGTCATGTAACCTTCTTTTTTTTTCAACCCATTATATCAATCATACCAATCATATCAACCTAGCAATCAAACCCTTTTCAACCAAAATCAAAACCCATTCAACCAAAGTCCAAATCAAAATCATACCAACCCAACATTCAAACCCCTTTCAACCAAAATCAAACCCCATTCAACCAAAGTCCAAATCAAAATTCACATCAACCCAACATTCAAACCCCTTTCAACTAAAATCAAACCCTATTCAACCAAAGTCCTAATCAAAATTCACACCAACCCAACATTCAAACCTCTTTCAACCAAATTCAAACCCCCTTCAACTAAAGTCCAAATAAAAATTCATTCAACCAAAATTAAACATCTTTCACCCAAAATCATACTACTTTCAACCAAAATCAAATCCCTCTCAACCAGAGCCCAAATCAACCATATCTCTCCACCATTTCATTATCCCCTGATGTCACACAAGACCAATCCATGTCATCTCTATCTAACAACACAACCTCCCAAGGACTATCCATAGCACAAAACCAATCCAATCCAAGTTATGATTTAGAGAGTCTAATTCATTTCTCATCAGGCCAAAATGTTGAAACATTCCAAGAGTCTCCCATGAATATCCAAACTCCTTCACTATGTCAAGATGATGATTTAAAATCAGAAGAAATGAGTCCTGAAACAAATAAAGATCAAGAACAACCACTTCCATCCTACCCAATTTTTGATCAAGGTCCCATCGACCAAGAATCTTATGATGATCCCCTCGCTCTTTTCTATTCCATTCATAATCAAACCCTTCCATCTCAAGAATAAAGTGTCCTTTTAAGTCCCATTCAACATCCATCTCCTAAGAAAGATCAAGACATCCCTTCCATCCTCCCTAATAATCCCTTTACAAACCAAGATCAAAGCATACCTTTACCTTCATGTCTTAAACACGATCCCATTATTTCTCCAAATCTTGATCAAGGTCCCTCCATACCTTCATCTCCTTGTCATAATCCTCCATGTTCTTTACAAGATTCCCTCTCAAACAAACTTGTCATTTCTCCTAGTCTCTCTCATGATTCCTCTACACAAGTTGTTCATGAACCCCTTATCAATGAAATCACCAATCTAGATTATACTACACATAGCATCTTGTCAAAAATTGTATGTGAGTCATCATCACATGCCAAAGTGGTGACAAAAACAAGCATAACACCAACTAATGACATCAACGTCTGGTTGACTTCATCATCCTCTTCAAGTGCATCAATAAAAATAGGCATAACACCTGCTCATGTCATAACTTTGAAACCAAAAACAATTTTTCTCATATACCCACACTTGATATACTAGGGGCAAGAGAACCTACTATGATTGGATTTCTTTGAAAATGATAAGGCTATACCTGAATTCATGGATTCTAGAGCTAGATTTCCATTTGATGATCCACAGAATCCAAAAAATAAGAAAATCAACATTGGAGATGCTGAACATATACACTTAGCTAAGTCCTTATATCCTATTGGCAAAGACATCTTTATCCGACTTTTCAAACAAAGACCAATGAAATACCTACACAAATATTATTTTTAAAGGTTGGGTTAGTTTAGGTTTTACTTTCCACATTGCATATCATATTATTCAAAGCATTGCATTACATATAGTTTCCTTTTTCAAATGCATCACATCCTCAAAGTTTGTGCATTTTCATATAGCAACATCAATAAAACAAGGTAACTATCAAGATTATTATTTGTTGTCATTTAAGAAAAATAAGGGTCATCTCCTTCCATAGATATTCAAACATAAAGCCTTTAGTGTTCTGAGGTCATTCATTCACAACATTACCTTGTGACGATGCTTTACTTATGGTTGGGTAGTGATTTCACTATTTGAGACTTGTTAACCCAAAATCTATCAATTTGTATATCTCAAACATATTAAGAAGATCTCTAATTCATTCTAGACACCTAGTTGATCATATGACTAGTGAAAAATCTAAAATTCTACTTCAGCACCGTTGTAATTGTCACACCCAAGTAGGTTTTATTACTTACAAGTCAAGGCAAGAAATAAATAAATAAATAAATAAAAAGAGCTATGCCAAATATTCATCTTAAGGCAAAAGAGAAATGATATATAACTGAAATATCACGCATACAAAGTGCGACAAAAATCTTGACTATGGGAACATATAAGTAATCCCAAAAATATCCATATAACGTCTTGAAAAAATACCAAAAAAATTCAAATACGATCCTGAAAAAATCATTCAAAAACATTCAGATATCAATCTACATAATCCAAAAACATTGAAAATGCTCTTGGAAAAAAACTAAAAATCGAAAATCAATCAATAAAAAAAACTTGCAATACAATGTCTTGTGAGAAACAAATACCCTAGCAGATATCCAACAAACACTTCGCACGAAGTTAACAAAGGATGCAACTATCTAGTCAAACATCTGCAATCAACTGATGAAACTATCTTATCAATCGTATCATAACCATATCAATGTGAGCATTATCTTGTCTTAAACAGAAGAGGATACACTCCAAATTAGACAGGTCCATCTTAAACGGGGTCTGCAACTTTATGAGATCCGACATTATCAACCATCACATCAAGCAATTGAGAACAAAGGCACAAGGTCAGTATAGCTGCTGAATTTTGTCCGAGTCAGTCTTTATCTTTTATCATTTGACGACAAATTATGTTCCTATGCTACTCAAGGATGTCCACAACTGACTAGAGGAGCCATGATGGGCATTATCTTTTTCTTTGTTTGTTTCTTGTTTGCTACGCATTTGTTTCTTCAATGAGATATCTTTGCATCGTGGTTCCTTATACCCTGATGTGCTAAGCTCCATTGTTCAATAATAAGGCTCAGTGATGAATATATATTGCACAATAAAATAAATGACACAGGTTTGTGATTCATTCAATTTCATTCTCATCTCATCTATTTCTTGATAGTCTGTTGATTTCCCATCTTCTTTCTAAATCATTTTCTATCATCTAACATTATTCTATTTGATCAATCTATTCTCTCATATTCTATCTCAATATCATCTTCATATGACCTATCTCTATCTTTAATCAACTAACTATTCTTCTATCTTTCATCTCACATTTTTCTTTTTTCGAGAGATCATTCATGTCTTTAATGCACAAACAATCTCTCGAGGGGGCATTACACCCTAAGTATCACTGGGGCATACTGGGGCAGATTTTTTCATTTTCTTTGAAACAACACCGTTTCGACATTGTCTCAAAGGCGGGCAAATGTAGAGACCTAAAAATATCTCATTGATCATATACTAATTATTCCTCTAATTGATTAAATAATTATTTAATTATTTAATTAAGTTAATTAATCTCATTCTTCTAATTTCATATTTCCTCATCATCTTACTAATTATTCTATTTCTTATTCTATCATCATTTAATTATTTTAACTATTTTCTAATATTAATTAAATATTTTATTATTTAATTAATTCTCATTAATTCACCAATTTAAATAATCTTTATTATTTAAATAAATTAATTCTCAATTTCTATCTCTAATCATCTAATCATTCAACTCTTTTCTAAATATTAATTAAATATTTATTATTTAATTAATTTTGATTTTAATCCTTTAATTTAAATAATCTTTATTATTTAATTAAAGTCCATTTCTACATATTAAATAGTTTCTTTAAATTATTTAGTTAACTAATTAATTCTTCAATTCCAAATCCCCGAATTCTAATTTCATTTAATTAATTCTTCTAAATTCTTTCAAATTCAAATACATGTGCATGATTTCAAAAATCAAATTGAAAATCAAAGTCAAGTTCTAAATATATTTAAATACTAAATTGAATTGAGTAAATTCAATTATTTGAATAAATCTCATGCAAAGATTAAATTCAAAATCTAAGTTAAAATTCAAGCATATGCTAAATTAATTAATTGAATCAATTAATTAATTAAATTATTTATATCTCCAATCTCTATTTCCATCTTTCATTTAGCTTTTTTTAAATTAAGTTTTCTTTGTCATCCTCTTTATTTCTTCCAATCATTCTTTTTCTTCTTGCGGTCATCTTTTTCTCAATTAGTTGACTCAATTAATCTATTCAATCTATTGAGTTTAACTCCTACAATCAGCACTTCAACTATCAATTTTCATTTGAGCTCACCTGAGTTCCCCCTCTTGATCAATTTGTTCCACCTTTCAATCAATCTCATCCAAAAGCCTATAAATTGAACATCCAATCTCCATTCTCAACAATCACGAACTTTGAAACTCTATGTCACTTGCAGGTTACTAGCGCAATATCTGAGAGCCATCATACCGCAGAGAAGAGAAGAGCAATGGAAGCGATATGCAATCTTGGAATAGGGAGTTTGATTTGATTTGATTTGATTTATAATTCTTATTTGACATTGCATTATTTCATTGTCTTGTTTGTTAGATTTTTTGATTAGATAGGGATTCGTGATTTCCCTTTGATTCTAATTGATTATTGTTATTAAGATGAATTTTACATGCACACACATAACAATATCCATTGAATGACTAAACATTTCTATCATAGTTTGTATTGACGTATTAGTTCCATACCATTTTGCTTCTGCACTCGTTTTCCTTATGTCCAAACTTCTTGCAAGAGTAACATTAACCATTAAATGACTAATATCTAATTTGACTTCTACACTCACTAGTTCTATGTCCAAACTTATTGAATGAAAAATGATTACCATTAAAGGCTAATGAATACCTAGTTTGAGCAGGAGGAGGCTTCCAAAATTTATTCTTATTCCAAATTGAAATGAAATTCTTTTGATCTTCATTAGATTTTATCAATTCATCCTTGACTTTTTCCTTTCTTTTATCTTCCTTACTAGGTGTCTTAGATCTTTCACCTTTTTAAAAACCAAGTCTACCTTTATCTATGTTTTTCTTTTGAGCACTCAACATCACATCGAGAACTTCACTACCACGTTTAAGCTTCAAGTCTTTTCCAATTCATTCATTTTAATCTTTTAACTCTTTCCTCAACATGTTCATTTATTCCTCCAGTTTGGTGTATTCTCTAGATTTTTTATGTATCTTAGTTTCCATATCATCAAGATGTTGCCAATTGACACTCATTCGGTGGTCTCTAGTGATTTTTGGTAGTTTTCAGTCAATGTTTATTGGTTTAGGGTTTTCATTGATGGCAACTCTTCTTGGAGATCCAATACGGTGGTTGTAATTCTTCTCATCCGGAAGTAGGTGTTAACCGGTAGCCGATTAACAAATATTTCAAGAAGAACATCATAGTTTTGATATGGAAATATTTCTGGTGATTGCAGTGATTTTGGTGACTAAATTCAAGGTGAAAATGATAAGGCCGACATTCATGAAGAATTTTGGTAGATTTTTTGGTCCGATGTTGTGTTTTCTTAGAGATTGAAGCTGACTTGAACATACATGTTGCATTTATAACAATAGACCTGGAGGAGCAATAGACCTGGAGGAGATTATTTTTGATATTATCAGATATATATGATTGAATTACTGATTTTTTTTTGGAGTATTACTATTATGGTGATCCATTTTTGTGCCATTAAGCATAGATTCACATGCACATTTGATTCCCAAGTGAGCCGGTAGCTGACTGAGACAAAAATAGAGCATATTGCAGAGTGAGTATAGTCAAAGATCTTGGGCTTAACTGGAACTCATTCTTGAATTGTTAGATTCTATTTCAGAGTTCTTTAATTTTATTTCCTCATTGTAATCAAATTGTAAGTTAATGAGACTTCCCTGAAGGTTGTAGCCTTTTGGGTCATTGTAATTGAGTAGTGAGCCCTAGGCAGTCAGCCTGAATGCAAGTGCATTCCCCATCTATGTAATATTTATGTACTCATGGACATAGTATATGAATATTGTGGGTTCTAGCCCCACCGTTGTTTCTTCCCTTTCCATGTTTTCATGTAAAAATTTCGGTGTTGTGGATCTATGGTTTATTTATTGCTTACTTATGATCTTTACTATTATGCATTGCTAACTAATGGATAAAGAATAAGTTTTTGAATTTGATTTCTGACAAAACACCGATTCACCCCCCTCTCAGTGTTCCTTGATTATAAAAATTGGTATTAGAGCCTATTTCCTTTGAGGAAGCTTAACCGCTTGAGGAAGGTCCGAGAGATTGATTCAATCAATTTCGGTTTTCAGAGACAACTCGGTGTGGTACTTGAAGATCTTGATGTAGATATAAGTTCGATTTGTACGTTGAAGAAGAACCTAAATACTACTGATGATTTTATTAATGACCTGAAGGATCAATCTAACATCTCTAGAGAGAAGAGGAAGGAATTGATGGATAAGATAAAAGAGAAGAAGATCATATCATGGAATACCAGGATAAACCTGATAAAGTTAACAAGCTTGAAAGAGAGAATATTGCTTTGAAGAATGAGATGCAATCCATTGTGATGAGGCTGACTAAGGACATTGAAGACTAGAAGAAAAATGAAGAAAATATGGCACAATAATGGAAGGAAAGAGTAGATGAATACTTCAAGATTACCTATGAAAATTATCAATTGAAGCTTGAGCTGAGACAGTCAAGAAATAATGGTCAAAAACTTGAAAGACAGATTGCTACCACTAATGAGTACAAAGACAAATTCAAGGATAGCTCAAAAAGGCTTGATGAGATGCTGAAGAGTCAGAGGTATGGAAAGGACAAGCGAGGAATTGGATTTGAGATAGGTGAATGCTCTAGATCTGGACAAGGCAACGTAAAACCTGATCAAAAGAAGAGCAACAATCCTTCAGTAAGACAACCTAATGCTGATAATTTTAATTATAGATGCTTTTCCTACAATAAATTTGGTCATATAGAAAACCAATGTAGAAGTAGGATGAAAAATAGGATGAACAACATGAATAATCCTCCTACCTTTACCGGTTAGTGTTTTATATGCATTAATTTCGATTACAAGTCAAATGTGTGTAGAGAAGTAATGAACAACTTTCAGAATAAAAGATGCTATGCCTGTGGAATGATTGGATATGTTTCTAACCATTACAGGACAAGAAAAAATCAAATGAACTTCAGACCTATGCAAAATAATGTTGTATCCGAGCATGCAACAAAACCTGTCACATTGCAAAGTACTACAGAAGCAAGAATAGTGTTGTGGTAAATAAGAGTAAATCAAATGAGAATGGGAAAGCAAAAGTAGAAGAGATCAAGGAGAAGCATGAGAAGATGTGGGTAAGAAAAGATGAATCCAGAGCTGACAATGTGGCTGCACCTGAATCCGGTGCAGGATCTTCATCCGTCAACTAGGGCTTTATGTCTTAGGGGAAGATTTTCATGCGGAATCTAAGAATGCCCTCTTAGCTAGTCTACAATCATTTCTAGAAGGTTGAAAAAGGATTGAATCACATGTTCATATGATATTCGGAAGTTTAAGAAGGGTTTGGTGCTTCGGTATGCAATTTCATGAAAATCATGGTAACCGGTTGTTGTATTTATTACAGTGGAAAATTAGGTTTTCGAAGGATAAAAGTGCATTTTAAAGTTTCATTTGTCACAATGCGATCAAGCGAGAAGAGCAATTCAGCAACTCCAATAATGATTTCAGTGACTCCTAAGTGAATTTCAGCACATGGTTAGGTAGCAAGCCATTTATTTGTTTAGGCTTTGTATTTGTGCAAACCCTAGCATTTGAAATGACTTTAGCTTCTAGTGTTTCTACCCCATTGGTGGTTGAGATTAAGGATAGGGCCCAGCCAGTTTTAAAGAAATACCTTTTCAAGTTGGTTGAGGATGATTCAGAAGGTGCTAATTCATATGTGCCCTACAATGTTCTCCAAAATGAAGACATTAGGGCTTACATTCATTGCGATCTAGAGAAACCTTGGAAATGCAGATATGTTAGATCTTTACAACAAGAATTTGGCTGATGGTTTGGGCAATCTAAAACCAGAATACAAGGTGCTTCAAGACCAGGGTTTCTCATATTTTATGCATTTTTCATTATTCGATGAGGTAGAGTGGATCTAGTACAATCTTAGCCAGGTACATGATGATTTTATATGACTTGATAAGCTACACAAAATCACCAAGTGGGTGACCTGAGCCATAACTGGCCTAGCTGAAATTGGTGATGTGCTAAGTTTGAGGAAAGTATCAAATGACATCATGATAGCCACCATAGGTTCCAAGTTTGATAGCAGAGCCATGACCATTAATGACATTCTGGAGAATAATGTAAAGTTTGTGTCAATGGTAGTCGATAACAAGGTTTACCAATCTGGCAGGTTCAACTCTATTTCCAGTAATGCTATTTACTCTGTATACCAGATGCTTAAGGATGATAAAAGGTATGACATGTGCACTATCCTCCTGAATGAATTATTTAGCAATCTAAAGAAGATTAAATAGGACAAAAATAACACATTTAAATATCAGACACTTCTTATTTTTTTGTCTTTGTACTTCTTGAATGAGATACCCTATATAAAAGGTAAGGTCCAATGGGCCTATGATAAACTGGTGGCCATGTAGATCAAAGAAGGATTATGAGGAGTTGGAGATGCAACAATCAGGATATCTTTTTCTAGGGATATTTCAAAACCTTCCAAGCTGCAATGAAGAGCAGGGAGAGGATCCCCAAGGAGGTTGTAGAAAAATATGAGAAAACCATTTGTTTCATGGTCAATAAGGATCAGTGTCGAATGGTAGTAGTGGATCCCCAGATAGTATGGATCATGCCCATGGGGTATGAATTTGACTCTATTACACTTGAGGCATATTCCCAACATCTTCTGAGTCAATCGGTGGATCCCAAGGAAGGGATATTTGGGACTTACAAGATGAAAGACCTCAGTCTGCATGTGCAATTTACTACTCCTACCCAGAAAAAAAAAGTTACTAAGATGACAGAGGAAGTGGTAGTTCAGATGGGTTTCCCTCGAGAGGTGGTGAATATAGAAAGGGAAAGTCATGTGCATAAATACACTATCTTCTCTTGCTCTGGTGGTACAACTTGCAAAAACTAGCCCATTTGAGAAAGGTGTACTGAAGCAGAAGTAGAAGCCTAAAAGAGCCTACATTGTAGTATCTTTGGTAGCCTCAGAAACTGAGTTTGAGGAGGAAGCGGGAAAGGCGGAGAAGAAGGGATAATTTTTCAAAGTGGTGGGGAAGCTTCAGTTCGGTGAAGCCCAACAAATCAATAAGGTAAATCCAATCTTGTTCGTACTACAAGGCCCAAGAGAGAAAGGAAATTCAAGAGTCAACTTGAGTCCGGTACAAATAAGGTAAATCTGAATTTGTTTCCTCATTCACAATAGATCAGTTGATTGATGAGATAATTGTAGATGACAATTTGAAGAATCTTGGAGCATGTTATGAAAATTTTGTTGAAGGAGATAAGAGAAAAATTGAAGAAGCACTTTTATTATATCTACACAATTTTAGCAAAACATTAATTGAATTGGAAAAGTCCATTCCAAAATATTTATACAATCTGATTGATGCAAGAAGAATGAATGCAAGTAAGATTGACAGAGAAATGGAGGAGAGAGAGTAAGTAAATGTATGTACTTATATTACTCATGGTGAAGCAAAGAAGCTAATTGAAGAGGAAAAGAAGAAGGAATTTAGAAGTAAAAAGAGGACTAATAGATTGAGGATTGGAAATGTAGAAGAGGTGAGGAAAGAGACATAGATAATATAGAGGGAGATAATGGCAAATGACCCTTTGTACAAGGATGCATTCAAGCCATCTTAGCTAGAAGATAAGCAAGGTGTTTCTATAAGTTAGAAGGTTGAAACTCAGTCTGAGAATCATTGGGAAGAACAAGGTAATACTACACTTAATTCTAAGACCAGTGATGATCCTCCACTGGTAGATAACTCTACATCCCCTAAGATCCAACAGTTTGATACTACACCAACTGGTGACGCCGGTGCAACAGATAAAAGGGACTTGGGAGAGAAGAATGATGCTGATACAATAGAGAATAAGGTTGTTGAGGTTGACAAAGGAAAAATTTTATCTTCTCTACAAATTGTCACTCCTTTGGTTATAGTGATCCCACCTCAGATTCCCATTAATCTTGATGGTTATGTTGATCTTGGGAAGATATCTCATACTGAGAAGCTTATGCTCGTAGCTGTTGTGCAAGCCCAAGCCAGCCAAGATTTGGAGATGTCGGAGTCGAAGGATAAAAATCTAATTTTGATATGTATAGATGTTTTGTAGAAGGTGGCCCCTAATGCATAGTTAGATTCAAATAACAACCCCTCAAGTAAGTTGTTATAGTTAATTAACAGTGTAAATACCAGTTTTGATTCTTTGGAGAAGATGACTTCATAGAGTGTTTTGGAGAAGTTCAAGGATGTTAGGAAACAAACATTCTAGAAATGATTGAAGATGATAAAGTGAGATTAAATAAGACAATGCAAATTATTTTTGACACATTATTAGAAGTCGGTAAATTGTACAAATCCTACCTAGTTTTGCCTATGTTCACCGTGGATATTGATAAACAAATAGGTGTTTATCAAGGAAATGTTGTTGGCATTTCTCAGTCAGTTGATCCTAATGCAACTCTAACCAGAATTATTCAAGGATAAATTATTGCCTTAAATGATCAGATCTCAAGCCTTCAAGCAGATAAGGAGAAAATTTTGAGAAAAGTTGGTGAACTCCGGAACCTGATTGCCACTTGGTTGGACACTATATTAAGTAATAAGATGGATTGTATGAAGGAGATATCCCAACCTATATCATCTGATCTAAGAGAGTTAGAAATTCATGCCACTGTATTTAGTGCATTCATCATAGTGTTGGACAAATTGAAGAGTGGGTGGGATACTCACCTAGGATTTTTGAAGACTATTTATGCTGACCTCTTCAAGTATTTGTAAAGTGTTTGTTATATGTATATAAATTTTGAATAGCACCCCATCTTTGGCATTGCTTTCAAAGGGGGAGAGGAATGGTGAAAAATGTATTGAAGAGTGGAATTTTTTGTCTAAGGGGGACCCTTAGAAATTATTTTGAACTCGTGTATAGTGCTCAACACTTAGTAAATTTTCATGAGTGTCAACACTTAGTCATTTTTCACGAGTGTTTCCATCAATGCCATAGGGGGAGATTGTTGGCAATTGACAGTCGTCTGATGTTCTCTGGTCATTTTTGGTGTTTTTCGATGGATGATTATTAATTTAGGGTTGTCATTGATGTCAACTCTTCTTGGAGATCCAATCCGGCAATTGTAATTCTTCTCATCTGAAAGTAGGTGTTAACCAGTAGCCAATTAACCAGTATTTCAGGAAAAACAGTACAGTTTTGATCCAAAAAGATTTCTGGTGATTGTGATGATTTTTGTGACTAGGTTTGAGGTGAAAATGATGAGGTCAATATTAGTGAAGCATTTTGGCAAATTTTTTCATTCGGTGTTGTGTTTTGTTAGAGATTGAAGCCGACTTGGAGGAGATTATTTTTTATATGATCAGGTATATATGATTGAATTTTTGATTAGTTTTTGGAGTATTACTGTTGTTGTGATCCAATTTGGTGTGATTGAGCGTAGATTCATGTTCTCATTTGATTCCCAGGTGAGCCGGTAGCTGACTAAGACAGAAGAGAGCATATTGCAGAGTGATTATAGTCGGAGATCTTGTGCTTAACCAAAACTCAATCTTGCGTTGTTAGATGCTATTTCAGAGTTCTTTAATTTTATTTCCTTATTGTAATCAAATTTCAAGTCAATAAGCCTTAATGCTAGTGCATTATCCATCTATATAATATTTATGTACTCTTGGCCATAGTATATGAATATTATGGGTTCCAGCCCCACCGTGGTTTTTCCCTTTCTGGGTTTCCAAGTAAAAGTTCTAGTGTTTTGGATATGTGGTTTATTTATTGCTTACTTATGTTATTTACTATTATGCATTGCTAACCGATGGATAATGAATAAGTTTGTGAATTTTATTTCTGGCACAACACTAATTTACGCCCCCTCTCATTATTCCTTGATTCTAACACAAGTAAAGCCTTATTTCCTTCATCAAGTATCTTCATCAAGGTTACATATTTGACACATAGATCTCTTATATCTTTAGTGGTCATAGATCTTCCAGCTATCCTCAAAATATTTAGCACTACTACAATACCATTCTTCACCAATTTCTTCATTGAAATGGTTTCATTCATACATAAACAGGTTAATTCGTTAATGGTATCTATTGAGCATCAAATTTTTAAAAATGTAAAAAAACCATGGTTTTATTAGGGGTTAAGATGATTTTGAAAAGATTAAAAAAGGCTATATATGCCCTTGATAATTTTGATAGAAACCCTAGAAATTCCACCGATACCAAAAAAACCCTAAGATATCGCCTAAACTAAAGTTGTCGGTAATAGGTGTCTATCCTTCACTGAAAAGCCCAGTCTAACTGAAAATAACTCTATCGAAGAAGCTTACCATTATCCTATTGATAAAGTTACTTATCAAACAAACCTTGGTTGCGATGGACCTCCAGAAGGTTTCATCGAAAACATTAGTTCCATTAATATAAAGTACACTGAGGAAATCAAAAGTGGTCCCATTCATCAAATAAAGAAGTTTTGATGAAACTATAGTATCGATGAGACATGTGAACATCTCGCCGAGGGATGAAGTCTGGCCAAAAGAGTAATATCGAAGGAACCAATGTAGATGTTATCAACGAAGCTATTTCAATGAAAGGAGGGTATCGAAGAGGCACAAAAGATGTTGGCCGAATATTAAAGTATCAATGAAATACAAGAGATTTCCATTGATGACTTGTTATTGACTGGACATAAAGAGTCGAAGGAGTATTTTTCTTTTACCAAAATGGGAAAGTTCATCGACACTAGTACAAAGGCCGAATAATGAAGAACTATTGTGATGGAATTCTAACACCGATAAAATGATGGAGGGACTTAGCAATAAAAGGATTTTCATCGAAAAGGAAGATTTCGATGAATTTATCAAATATTATACCGACATGAACACTTATAGCGATACTTTGATGAAATAAAGATATCGATGAGACCAAGAGAAGTGTCGATGATGTCAATTTCACCGAAATAAAGAATGATGTTGATGGAATATGGTGTTTCGGGGAGACATAAGATAAAGCCATTGAGACATATGATTTCATCGAACTACAACACGGGTGTAAGTTTGAATAAGTGTCGGTGAAAAATTCAAAGCACTGCTAGACAAGTCATTACCCATTGAGATGAATATCAATAATAATCTTGGCATGCTTAATCTCTTTTTGTTAAGCAATTTTAATCATGTTATTAATGATGAAGGGACATGACTTCTCATAGAATAGGTGTTGCTCATTTATTTATATTAGCATATTTGTAAAAAATTATTAGAATATTAGAGACGGGACATATATTATAGCCTTTGGCATACTATTGTACCATTTTCAATCTTGAATAGAATTTGTCATTTTCTTTTGCATATGTGTTGTGGATTATCTCATTTTTTGTAGGCAGTTGTTTGTGATATTATCTAAGGGAGATAAGGTTATTCGTATTCTTATAGTAAAGTTTATGTTTATATGTTATAGATTTAGATTAAATAGATCTACTCATGGGTTGTAATTGTTCCTTGTAGTTCTTCCTTGAATGGTCCCTTAAGGTTAGGGTTAAATTCATTTAGGCATTTTATAATATAAACATTTACTATATCTCATAAGAAACAATAACTGACAAATTTAGTAAAGGGTATAGGTTTAAAAATTGTCTCAAAAATCATACATTAAGTCCTAGAGAAATATAAGACTATGTAGCCCAAACAGAAAAGAAGGTACTGGTAATCCATAATCCATAATCCATAATCCATAATTATCATTATATGAACACACCTCTACATTAAAGGAATAGGGATTAGTTGATTAAGAAGTATAGAGTTAGTTAGTAATAGTGTACATATATAGGAATTTCAAGCACAAAGATCAAATAGCTTCCATTAAAACAATCTTAAACTCATCTAAAACACATCTATTTCAAGAACCTTTGCCATTCTGAGATAGGGGTCAGTTAGATCTAAATAATGAATCTGCTATAAAAAACATTAGCTATCAAAACCACTAGTGAATAGGTATACCCGCCTAGGTCTTGTGGAGCCTAAAGCAAGAGAGTTAGTAATCAAATAGGCTCACTCTATAAGTTGGCCAAGTCAAATTGGATGGTTTGATCATAGGAGTTGGAATTTCCTTAGAACCTATCCAATCTATTTATTTCAGATCCAACAGATTGGCGACTCTATTGGGGTCCATATTCATTTAAAAAGACTCTACTATGGGAGAGAACTCATATAAAAAGGAAATAAATTTCCTCTCTAGAGAGAGGTGGTGACTCTAAAGTAAAGAGAAGAAGTTTTATGGATGGTAGGAGGTCAGTAACACAAGGCCATCCAATAGTACAATTGAACTTTGATTAGAAAAGAAATAAGAAAAAACCAAACAAAGAACCGACAGACAATCCAATGGAACACATGAAATATTTCATGAACCAGAGGTATAACCAATATTACTCTGAAAATAACTCATAGTCAATTTGGAATAAACAGAACCATACAATTCCTTCATACCCAACAAATGAGGACTTGGTAGCTATAGATAAAGCACGAAAAGGAAAATTCCATCCTGGTTTTGAAAATCATTGCCCAAATTCGAGAGCAAATACATCAAGTGCCTGAGGTTCAAGCGGGATGGATACATTAGACCGTTTTGCAGATTTGATGAAACAAATGTTAGATGTAGCTATTGAAATGAAAGATACTGGAAGAACAAGGGAGTGTGTGGAATTATGTGCTAGGCTGGGTATCAATATCAATGAAAATGATATTGATCATGACCTGAATAAGTATAAAGAAAGATGTGAACATGCAACCCAAGGGTCGGAAAAGGGAAGAAATCATAAAGGTAAAACCAATGTAAAAAACAACACTTATAAGAAAATTGGAAACCCCTTATATAATCATGGGATGGTAACTATATATGGTGAAAATGGAAACAACAATATTGAAAGACTAAACAAATTCAACCACAAAACCTTGGCCTAACAACAACAAAGATCCACCATAACATATGAAGATTACCTAAGACAATGCAAATCAAATGAAATCACAAAGATTATACCATCACATGTCCAATAGGGTTTGAATCTCCATTCTTCCTATCTCCATTGATCTTGCTTGATATATTTGCTCTCAGATTTTATGTGCACAAGAGCTCAACAAAGAACGGAAATGAGGTTGCAAGTAGGTTCGCATATGAAAGTTCAAAGGCGTAGTGTAATCGAGTAATCATCGAGGGTTGATAATGAAGGAAGCATCTCCTTATATAGAAGACACTATATGAAATAGAGGGATAAGATTGAGAGGTGTAAAAGATAAATGGTTGGCTATGATTAGAGGGTAGGTAGAGAAAATAAGAAAATAATAAGAGGGTAGGTAGTGTATGAATTAAGAGACGAATGACATGTGTCATGGGTAGAAAAGGTTAATGAATTAATTAAATAACTAAATATTTATTTAATTAATAGAGGAAGTGGGATCAATTAAATAAATAATATATTTATTTAATTTAAGAAAAGGATAATTTAAATAAATAAATGTATTTATTTAAATGAGAAACAAGGCTAGAAGGGGATAAATGAATTAATTAAATAAATAAAGATTTATTTAATTAATAGAAGAATGAGGATTAAAATAATTAAATAAATAAAGATATTTATTTAATTAGACATGACAATTTTAGGTGTCTACATTTTGCCCCTCTTTGAGACAATGCGGCTTGTCGCGTTGTTTCAAAGAAGATAAGATGAACTGATACCAAGTTGCCCCAAGATGGGAATAATATGCCCCCTCGAGAGATTCGATGAAAATGTCTGGAAAGATCACCAAAAATCTCTGGATAAGAAGGAAAGGCTAGAATGGACTGATCAGATAGGATAGAGTGACAGAGTCACGAGATAAATAAGACTGATACGGGAGACTAGGGCTAGGGCTAGGGCTAGGGCAGTATATAAGAGAGATCATGAGGGGTAAACATCCTCATTGTCATCCACACATCCAAGAGATCAAAGTGTAGAGAGAGAATAGAGCAGCAACAGTCAGCAGCGATGGCTTTGATTCACAGATTCGATCATGTTCATCAATTTTAGAGGCCAGCGGAGGCAGGAGAGCCGAAAAGTACCACAAAACCTCCTTGTACTTTGTCGCAATAAATGTTGTCATTAATGCATGCTAGGTAGTGAAATAAATGCATTTTAGAATATGTCAAACAAGGTCAAAAATGTTGAGGCGGGTCTGTGCTGATGCCAGGTGCGTCTAGGTTGGCTAGGCACGTCTGTGTTTGTGCCAGGCACATCTGTGTAGGAAAAGGCATCTATGTCAAATATGAGCGCGTCTGCATTGTGCAGGCACATTTGTGCTATGTGGGCATGTCTATGCAGAGTAGGCGCATCTGTGCAGAACAGGCACGTTTGTGTAATATGTAAGTGCGTTTATGTCATGAAGGCGTGTTTGTGTCTTCAAGGTCAAATCGATAGTTCTGTGATGAACATATGTTGTCGATTGGATAAGTTGCTGAGAGGATACACTCAAGCAGGTCCTCTAGCGAAGACTTGGATAGATTGAGGCATTTTGTGGTGAACAAGGAGTACCAAGATAGAGTACTTTGTGATGAACAGGGAGTACTAAAAAGAGCAGCACTTTGTGATGAACAGTGAGTGCAAAATATGAGCAACATTTTGTGATGAATAGGGAGTGCAAAACACATAGTACTTTGTGATGAATAGTGAGTACCACTAGGATAAACAACAACACTTTGTGATGAACAGTGAGTATCACTAGGATAGAGTGCCATATGATAGATATAAGCATAAGGATAATAAGCAACATTTTTTGATGAACAGTGAATGCCACTTCAACTGACACAGTTGATTTACTTGACTGCAGGAGTACCTACCTATGTTGGAGTCACAGGAGAGATTCCCATCGACTCAGAGGTTATGATTAGAGCTGACATTTGAGGACAGATCCATGATTGATGTTATGGGTCTGCAATTTATTTTGTATGTGCCTGAGTTTTGAGTGAACATGGGGTTGCTGACTGCGCTGGCTGAGAGATCGCACTCTGAGACATGCACATTCTATTTGCCAATGGGTGAGATGACAGTCACCTAGGAGGATGTATATAGGATACTGTGGATATTGATCAATGGAGAGCTGATACCCTATGATCGAGACAAAGATAGGGATGCATTGAGATGAGTGTTCCAGGATCCAGGACTAGAGATGAGGGCAAGACATGTCACTTGAGATACCATGACAGCAACAGGATTGGTGCTACCAACGGTACTTGGAGGAGTGATCAGTGGGTTCCTGTGTCCAGATAGGGTGACACGAGGACTAGTTGTGGGCTAGGGGAGTACATTGGAGACACTAGTGACACAACATACCAGATATGCCTAGGGACTGTGCGTGTTGGCGCATTTTGTACTATGAGCTTCATCAGTTTGCATACCATGGATCCATATTATTGAGCTGCGGAGTGACTTTATTATAGGTATAGGCATACGAGCATCTATCGGTGACCCAAATGATACATTTCAGAGGCAGGAGTACTGGTACAGGGTCATTGATGAGATTGACACTGTGGTATGGAGACCGTACGGAGAATGTGAGGAGTGGGAGGATGATGCAGTGGAGCTGCCATACCCCTTTAGGAGCAGGTATCTAATTGGGTGGATGTCCTATGTATTGAAGAGGCAGTTGGTTGATAGAGTGGGCAGGCAGTTCAGCAAGATTCAGCGGATGCCACGGGGTTCCAGGATGTATGCTCGGATAGTGAGAGATCAGGCACACTTCGGGTCATTGTTATCATATGATAAGGCAGTAATACAACTAGTGGAGATGACTCCATTGCCTTGGGATATGTGGCCAGAGATAGAGGATGCAAGGATGGATGCAGAGTATACTACATATTGGGTTGAGCATCCATTTCCTTGATTGATAGATCTAGGTGAGCAGATAGATGGAGATGGTGTGGGGGATGAGGATGATGATGGAGATGGTGGAGGTAGAGGTCGATGGAGGAGGCGGGGTGTGATAGGGGAGAGGAGAGTGGCTCCATGGAGAGAGGGTGGAGAGGAGAGATAGGCTCAGGTGGTGAGAAGATGAGGTGGATTACTTTTGCAGGTGCCAGTAGCATAGGGTCCCAAGAAGGTACAGGGACAGGGACGAGGATAGGGGGAGGGGCAGCCATATGAGCAGCCATAGGTACAGCCACGGGTATAGGGGTATCCACAGATACAGGGGCAACCATAGGTACAGTGGGGAGGAGGAGGACCAGGATGAGCTACTAGAGTTGAGGGAGATCTACCATGGACAGGCAGATGAGATCCAGGATCTTGAGCGGGAGAGGGATAGGCTCAAGAGATAGATGAGGAACACTGAGTAGGAGAGGGATCAGGCTATCCAGCTCTATACAGAGGCTGAGATAGCACTGAGGGCAGGGAGGCAGGCAGACAAGAGCTGGTTATGCTTATGTTTTGCAAACCGGGGAGGAGATAGGCTACTGGAGAGACCTATACTATGGAGCCATGTCACTAGAGTAGTGAGCTAGGAGCTTCTGTAGACCATCATGGATAGCGATGACCACTGGAGGGAGGGACAAGAGATAGGCATCCAGTGGTGGGGTTATGTGTCCTCCACCACCACCAAATAGAGGGGGCAAGAGGGATGATCCTGGGGTGGGTCCTTCTAGGGCTTAGATTCCATCGAGGCCAGGCAGCTCTGAGGGAGGGAGTTCATCATAGCCTTAGAGGGCTCCCTATGTATCAGTTTTGTACCATTTTGTATGATGATGTAGACACCTTCGGGTGATTGTATCCATATGATTTTGACATCATTGTATCATGACACTTATAATTATATATATGAGATGATCCATTTTTGTGGCAACTATATGCATGTGCACCTATGTGATGAGATGTTTTATGATGTATGTTTCTATGTGATGGTTATGATATGGATGCAAATATGTACATGATGAAATGCAATATTTTTTGTTCTTTTATGTTTTTTAATATGTTATGTATGATGCAAATGCAAATGTTTGAAATGCAAATGAATATGATAATGTTAATAACTATTTACATGATGAGAATGTAAGATGTGCTAGCATGTGTTGTGTGAAGGATGTGATGCAATTGTGAAATCTATATGTATGTATGAAATGCTTAATATGTGGTGAAGGAGGTGCAAACTACACGAAATGCAAATGTTTTTGGTGTCATTATACTCAGTCATGTGATAGCAGGCTACACAGACTCAAGAAGGACGATGGAAGTCAATCAAGAAAGGGGGATGGAAGATAGAAGATATGAAAGTGAAAGAGCTTCTTGTGTGTTATCATCATTGACCTTTATTATGGCAAGTAGGTTATGACAATCGAGGCATATGTTCGACCCAGAAAGTCATTGTACCTATTTGCATGGAGATAAGACAGTTGCCAACAAAGAATGCCCCAGTTCATACTAGACTCTTAGTGTCCTCATATCCTTAGAGAATTCATAGCATTACTAAGAGACAATCCATAGATAGCAAAGAAAAATAGGTGACGATACCCCATCCTTGCCTTTCTAGTCAAAGACATCCTAGAGATAAAATTTCTAGTCAAAGACATCCTAGAAAAGCTAAAAGACATGTCACCAAAATATAAATCAAAAGAAAACCAAGACTCAACACCAACATCCACTATATTCCTCAAGTTTAGTGTCTCTTGTCACTTGTATAAGTCTATTTTATTGTGGTCACAATGTTTACTTTAACAAAAAGGATAGATAGCACTGAACCATAATGTTGTCTGAGTCTATTGAAAGATTTGATTTGTTGAAGCCCATTGTTGTTGTGTCTCATCTGAAACTAACTGAATCCATGAAACTGATACTTTATTATGGAGAAGATGAAACTTTATTGTGGATTGGTGATGCAATTGTTTATTTATTGTGGATTGTGCGTGGATAGACTGAAGAAAACTGGAAGAAACTATACTTCTTAGAACAAGCGATGCTCTCAGTTCCACACCCATTACTAGAGGTAGGATTTGCCTTATCCATAGATAGGAGTTGATTTATTATGGATGGAAAGGGTCAAAAGGGGGTTAGTATGAATGGATAACAAATCTTAGGTAGATCAATAACAAGCCATGATGGGAATGGGCAAGTTTATTATGGATGGATAGGTTGTGAGTGTGTGCAAAAATTGAAAGGATGAAAGTTAATCCTAAAGGAGGGAGGAGCAATGTGTCTACATATGGCATCGGTGACTCGGTTTGCACCATGGTAATTGCCCAAGGCACCACTTAAGTAGTTTTCACCATTGGACAAAATGATTTTTCTATTTTTCAATTTATTTTTTTTGTGTCACAAGGTGTCCGTTTGCCATATTTTCACCAAGTAACGATTTTTCATTTTTTATGATTTTTTTGTATTTCGAATTTTTTTGATTTTTTTGTATTTTTGAATTTTTTGATTTTTTTGTATTTTTGAATTAGGATACTCTAAAGAGCTATGTGTAAAACCTGTGAAGGTGCATGTTGTTGATAGGATCCTCCAAAGGTTTGCCCTCTGGAGTTGAGAGTTGATATGCACCAAATCCATATGCTGTTGTGATGATGTAAGGACCAAACCAGTTTGGTTCGAACTTGCCCTTCTTCTCTCTGTCTTGCTAATTTTTAGGATTTTCTTTGAGAACCAAGTCACCTACCTCAAATGTGTGAGGCTTGAATTTATGATTGTAGCTACGACTCATTCGTTGTTGATAAGCCTTGAGATGATTAAAAGCAGTTTGTCTTTGTTCATCCAATAGTTCAAGTTCTTATAAGCGAGAGACCATGTAGTCTTCATCACTGATAATGTTTTGCAAAGAGACTCATAAAGAGGGTAAATCGACCCCAATAGGAAAGATAGCTTCAGCGTCGTAGACAAGTGAATAGGGTGTAGCTCCTGTAGGTGTGCGAACGCTTGTGCAGTAAGCCCAAAGTGCAGGGTTAAGTTGGATATGTCAATTGGGGCCAGCATCGTCGATTGTCATTTTTAAGATTTTAAGGATTGTTTTATTAGACACCTCAGCTTGACCATTATCTTGGGGGTAATAAGGTGTGCAAAAATGATGGGTAATATGGAAGCAGTAACAGAGTTCATGAACATCCTGATTTTTGAAGGGACGTCTGTTATCGGTGATGATGGAAACAACAATATCATATCGACAAATGATATAGTTGAGAATGAATGTAGCGATTTGTTTTCCAATGACTTTTGTATGAGGCACCACTTTAATCCATTTTGTGAAATACTCTATGGCAGTGATGATGAATTTATGACCATTAGAGGAAGGAGGGTGAATCTTATTTATGAGATCGAGTCCCAACTGACAAAAGGGCCAAGGAGTAGCAATTGGTTGAAGTTCTTGTGCTGGCACATGAATGAGGTCTCCATGAAGTTGACACTACTTACATTCCTTGACAAACTGATATGAGTCTTTTTCCATATTAGGCCAGTAATATCCAGTCTGGATGAGTTTCTTGGCTAAGGTAGGAACACTATAATGTGGACCACATATCCCTTCATGCCCTTCATGTAATGCAATCTGAGCTTCATCTCTTTCTAAACATCTAAGAAGCGTTCCATCTAGACCTCGACGGTATAGGATATTGGCTACAATGACATATCGTGAAGATTGGCAAATGAAAGGGCAACGTTGGTTATTGGATAGGTCAGGATGAAGGGTATTGTCATGAAGGTATGTGAAAATGGAACCATATAACTGGGACTCAGGACCAATGACACATATCATCTTAGTAGGAGTAATCTCATGTGAGGGAACCAAAAGGTTATCCACCAAGAACTGATAGTGGGTTTCATTATGTGGTAGATCGATTAGTGAAGTAATTTTAGCCATGGCATCCACGACTTGATTTTTCTCTCTTGGTATCTGCTCAAAGTCTAACTTTGCAAAATTTTGTTTTAGGTCATCCACCATTCTTTTGTAAGGCATTAATTTCTCATCCTTAGTTTGGTAGTCATTAGTTGCTTGATGAATTACAAGTTGAGAGTCTCGAAAAACATGAAGCTCCTAGATCTTCCACTGAACTACAATTCGTAATCCAGTTGTTAATGCCTCATATTCTGCTATGTTATTAGTGTAGGGAAATGATAGTCGATATGATTTTGGTATGGAATCCCCTTGAGGAGTTATGAAGAGAACACCAGCTCCTGCCCCATGCTGTGTGTAAGAGCCGTCAAAGTATAGCTACTAGGGCTTTACATGTGATACTGTCAAGATGGATTTGTCTGGGAATTCTGAAGTTAGAGGAACATCATCTATCATGGGAGCATCTGCTAACTGATCTGCAATAGCTTGTCCTTTTATTTCTTTTCAATCCACATACTCAATGTTGAATTCACTCAGGAGCATCACCCATTTGGCTAGTCGCCCGGTAAGCGTTACTTTATTGAGAAGATATTTCAATGGATCGATTCTTGCAACCAACTTAATTTTATGAGTTAGCATGTAATGTCATAATTTCTATGAAGCAAAGGCCATAGCGAGACATGCATGCTCAATTGGTGTGTAGTTTAGCTCATATCCTACCAGTGTGCGACTGATGTAGTATACCACCTTCTCTTTGCCCTTAGCAACCTATTGTGCTAAGAGTGCCCCCAGTGCTGTTGAAGTAGCTGATATGTATAGTAGTAGAGGTTGATCTGAAACTGGTGGTGTCAAAACTAGCAGATTCAAAAGGTAATCTTTGAGTATCTGGAAGGCCTGTTGACAATTATCATCCCATTTGAATTTGATGTTTTTATGTAACAAGTGCTGAAAAGGATTACATTTATCTACAAGTTGTGCTATGAATCTTCTTATGGACTGAAGTATCCCTTGCAAAGATCAAAGTTGACTGATATTTCTTAGTGATTGCATCTCTAGGATGGCCTTAAATTTTGTTGGATCGGCTTTGATTCCTCTTTTTGAGACAATGAATCCCAGGAGCTTCCCAGAGGTTACTCCAAAGACACATTTCTTGGGGTTTAATCTTACTTAATATTTTTCCAACCGATCAAAGACTATTGAAAGTATGTTCAAATGTGTATCCCTGTCTATTGATTTGCCCAAAAGTTCATCAACATAATCTTCCACAGTAATGTGCATGAGATCATGAAAGATAGTAGTCATGGCTCTTTGATATGTAGCGCCTGCATTTTTTAGCCCAAAGGGCATGACATTCCAGCAGAAAGTTCCCCAAGGACAAGTAAATGTTGTTTTGTGTTGATTTTCAGATGCGATTTTTATTTGATTATAGCCAGAGAATCCATCCATTAAAGATAACATCACATGACCTGCTATGAGATCGATGATCAAGTCAATATTTGGTAACGAAAAGTCATCCTTAGGACAAGCTTTCTTAACATCTCTGAAATCTGTACATATTCTGATGCTATGATCTGGTTTACTGACAGGCACTAAGTTGGAGATCCATTCAGCATAATCAATTGGGCATATGAATCTGACATCCAATAATTTCTCAAGCTCTGCTTTGACTAATAATGCCACTTGTGGATGCATCTTTCTTAATTTTCATTTCACTGGTTTTGCACCCAGTTTAACTGTTAAATGATGCATTACTAAATCCAGATCTAATCCAAGCATATCAGCATATGACCATGGAAAATTAATTTGTCGCTACGTGAAGAAACTTATGAACTTTGACCTTTTTATCACTATCAAAGATTGAGCTAGGAATATGTTATGCGGAATTTCTTCTGTACCAATGTTTGTTTTGATCGTCTTCTCTACCAACATAGATGATTTTTCTTCATATGATGTTGGGAGAATGTCGAGCCTTCCATCTTTGGGTGCCTCAGAGAGGTTATCGCCCTTAGATACATCCTTTCTTTTTACTTTTTTGATGTTAGATAGCGCCACGATGTGGTTTTCGCCATAAGACCCTTGATTTGTGTTTTTTTTAATGTTTTTGCGACTGGAAGGCTTGACACCCTCACCAAAATATGCGATGCTATTGAGTTCTATGGTGTATCTTGCTTTATGGTCCCCAAGGGGGAGATCATCTCGTATGCCTAGATAGTCAATAAAGGCTTCATCATTTTGGAATGTGTCAAACTGTGCAAATCCTTCATGGTCCCAGTCAATAAGTTGGTGGTGAACAAGTGGAAGGCCTTGATGTCTTCGAAGTTAGCAGGGCTAAGAGTGAAGATGTAGTTATATTCAGGTATGTCGAGGTAGTCATCGAGGTCATTATTGGCACTCTCATCATCTGTCTCGAGCATGAACGAATCCAAATTATCATCACTAGTAGCACATTTTGGGACAGGTGTTCTCATTCTATGTGATTTCGACCTAAAAACCTAGAGGCAAGGACTATGTGGGATCCTCAAGGGTTGTTTCTTGACCAAATTTGAATTTTCTATAAAATTCTTCTTCTTTTGTGGGTTCACTTGGTTCTTTGAATGTCTCGGTGAGTTCATTGTCACTGGAGGATTTGTCTGAATCCCATTCCCATTCATTGGAGTCTGTGGAATGGCAATTTTCTTGTTGACCTTTGATGGTTCTGATTTGTAACGCTTCTTTTGTCTTTCGAATGCTTTCCTTGGGAGTCATGAAACCAAGTCCTTTCAAGTGTTCCTTTTTGAATGTTAATTTTGGTTGTAAAGGTTCTATGATGCCTTCCTTTCTTAATCCAAGAGGACTTTTGCCATCATACCCAAATTTTTGTAGGATCTTGAACCCTTTGCCATATTTTTCACATGGTATGTTGATGTGATCTCATGTATCATTTTCAGGGTCTTTGTAAAGCATTTTGTATAAGTCTTCTTCTTCCACTTCACCCCACTTTTGGAAAATAGTAGGATCCCATTTCAATGTAATGATGGATATCCGTTTAGAAGGATGTGATTGTCCATATTCTTTTGGTGAACTCATAACTTGTTGTAAGAACATGGTTTGATTCAAAGTGTATTCACCCATGCCCTTGTCCTGATATTTCCCTTTAAGCTCACCTTGTTTTGATGTTGAAGGCTTTAATGATTCAGGATCAATATATGCAAAAGAAGGGACAACTTCCCTATTACTTGGAATGATCATCTCAATTTTTTGTGTCAAGTTATTGTAGTATATGAATGGATTAGGATCACCATTAACTATTATTTCAACTCCATTGTGAGGAAACTTAATGCATTGGTGGTATGTAGATGGGACTGCCCTCATTTCATGAATCCAAGGACATCCTAGTAATATATTATATGTGAGATCTAGGTCTATGACTTGACAAACCACATCCTTTGTAACCAGCCCTACTCTGAGAGGCAAGGTGATTGTGCCCTTGGATGAACGCTCTTCATCATTATATGCCTTGATGGTAATTTTATTTGTAGAATTCACAACTCTATCTAAATATCCCAATTGTTTAATAGTGCTCAATGTACAAATGTTTAGACGTGCTCCTTCATCTACCAAGACTCATTTTATTCGATGTTTGTGTATGAAGGATTCAATGTGTAGTGGTGAATTATGTGGTTGACTTATGGAGGCGTCATCGGCTTCTGTGAGTGTAAGAGAGTGTGGAATGGAAAGGTATCCCACCATGGCTTGAAACTGGTCCGCATTCAGATCAATAGGGACAGAGGTGTCTCTCGAGATTTTGTCAAGAATGGATTTATGTGTGGGTGATATACGTAAGAGCTCAAGAATGGATATGAGCATTGGTGTCTTCCCCAACTGTTCTACAAGATCATACTCAGGTTTGGCTGATGAGGAAGTAGTGTTTTTAGCTGAAGCACCTTGCAAAGTAAATTTACCTCGACGAGTTGTAACATTACATTCAGAGGTAGGTTCGAAAGAAGATCCAATGCCTTTTAGGACAATCTTGGGTCTTTGGGTAGAATTATTTGGCTTTTTTTCCTTGATGATAATGGTAGAGACATAATTGTCCATTGAAATGTGATTGACAGTTGAATCATAGTTATAGGATGCTCTTGTATAGCTGGTCTGCTCATCTATAGCTTTAGCTTTTCCCTTGTCATGTTTTGGGACTAGTTCCTTAAACATCTCATGTTCTTGATTGGATGAGTGTCCTTCAATCTCAATGTCACCTCTATCAATGAGATCTTGTATGATGTTCTTTAGTCGATGACAATTTCCTATCTTATGTCCCTTGCTTTTATAAAATTCACAATACTCATCGTCATTCCACCAATTTGGTTTGACCTTTGGCTCATATGGAGGTAGATCTGGGATCGTTATTATTTTGTTTGCCACTAAGTTTTTGAAAACAAATTCAAGTGGTTCTCCCAATGGAGTGTACTTCCTTCATGATTTGGAAGTTGTTTGAGTATTTACTTGATTGTTTGTCGAGCTTGATCCAGAAAAAATGATATTGGGTCATATCATATTGGCATCAACAACACCATCATTGACTATGTTCTTGTTTTTATTCCAAAATCTTGGCTTGTCTTTTCCTTTATAGTCATCTTTGTTTTCCTTGAATATCTTAATGACTCCTTGTTCAATTAGGACCATCTCTATCGCTAAGCCTTTTTCAATGAAGTCCTTGAAGGTGGACAAACAAGCTTTTCTGAAGTCATAACCAATGTCTTTGTTAACATTTTGGGTGAACATTTCTACCTTTTATTTTTGTGGAATTTCACAAGAGATTGCTGGCTAGATTTATCCATCTTTGTAAAAATGATGAAAAAGATTCTCCATCCCTTTGCTTGGTATTGCATAAGGTAGTAACTGATATGTTTGTCTCTATGTTGTATGAGAGATGTTGGATAAATGCCTTTGCTAAGTCACCCCATGACTTAATACCAGGTGGAAGTTGGGAGAACCATTCCATAGCTTGATCACCTAAGCTTTGTGGGAATAATCTCATCAAATATGTCTCCTCTACTGCTACCTTGATGCAAGCTATGAAAAATTGTCTTATGTGTGCCTTAGGATCCCCTTTTCCTTTGTACTTATCAAACTTAGGTGTCACAAAATGTGTAGGAAAAGGAGGCATTGGAATGCTCTTGTCAAATGGATAAGGACATATGTCTCTCATTGTGTAAGTTGGCTTCAGTGTATTTATATCCTCCATCTTCTTTTGTAAGTCCTTGATTTGTTGTTCCAAATTATTCTTAGGTGGAGACCGACTTCTTGGACCATACCCCATGCCTAAACCACTGGGTGGAGGAGGAGCATGTTGCATATATGGATGATATTGATCATACACATGTTCATATGGAGGAGGTCTATAGTGATGTTGCATATATGGACCACTTGGTTTAGAGTCATGATGAGGAATGAAATATCTTCTTTGTCCATGTATACTATACTTTATAGGCATTTCATGAGTTTGTTCTAGTGTGTTGCCCCCAAATTTGACATGGGGTTTCCTTCTGTCCAAATTGTGAACATGCCTTTGGGTATCCAATTGATTTGGTGGTTGGTCCTTAGCATTGGTATGTGATTGAGTATATTTTTCTACATAAGACTTCCATAATGGTCTGCGAAGGTGAGTATCATATTCTTGACCATGTGTGTATGGGACCTCGGGTTTTTGAAACAAAGATGATGGTGATTCAGGCACTATATGTGGTCCTCTATTGCCTCCACTATTAGGCCTCCTTTGATCCATGTTGGAGTGAATTTGTTGCAAAGGTCAATTTTCCATTATTTGAGACATGTCAAAATCATGAGGAATCTTGGCTCCACTTTGTGCTATCACTTGTAAGAAATATTGTCTATCTCTCCTCATTATTTCCTCTACCAATTGATTAAAACGGTTATCCATAATGGAGTCTTCCACTTCTGCTAAATGTATGGAAAAGTTGTCCATATTGTCATTGTGTGTATCATTGTTGTTTGTAGTGTCCATGTTCTCAATATTTGGAATATTTCTATAAGCATCCATGTCAGGTAATGTGTTATGATCAGAATTGAAAAAGACATCATTGTCATACTCATAAACACTCATGTTTGCAGACTCTTGAGCCTCTTTAGTTTCTCTCTTAGATTTTTGGGAACGGGTTTCAACCTTGAACTAGGTATTGACCAAGATATCTGAGACTAGATGAAAATGGAAAGAGTATGGAAGACCAAGAGTTGGATGGAATGTAAATGAATCTGAAGTTTACTTGCCATGTCCAAAGTGTAAGACCAAGTATGTATTTAGTAGAGTAGGTGTGCCTTCCAAAGAGATGATAGTTTCTCTTGATGAGGTAAGTTGACCTTGACTCTAAGTAAGACCAAATGAGACCCAAAGGTGATAGCCCTTGATGAGGGACCACTTAGCAAAATGTTGTTGAATGTAGTGTGTTGACAAAGTATGATAAGGACAAGCAAGTGACCTTTTGACTCAAGTTTAGACAAATGTGAATGTAATGTAAGGTGTAAAGCAATGATGGAATTTGTGAGACCCAAAGATAGGTTTAATGCTAGATGAAAACCTAAAGAGATAGCCTAGGAAGCTCAATAATTTTGAAACTGACTGTTCTTGTTTGCTGAATTATGAAAGTTTTTTTTTTTTTTTAATCTTGAACACAGATGTGCGTGTATACTTCACAGACGCGCTTAAATGAAACAGACGCTATTCTGTCACACACAGACGTGTTTCTAAGATGTTATAAATGAAAAGTTGCTCAAAAGACATAGATGCATCTCTACCCTTCACAGATGCGGTTATATGACACAGACGCGGTTCTGTCAGACACAGATGCGTTTCTGGAGATTTTGTGCCATTTTTTCCAATATGTGAAGTTGTTTGTTGTGACCAAATCTGGATGTTTGACTGTTTTTCGTGAGAAGATGACATAGTGTTGCTGAAGACTCAATGTTTGCAAGTGTTTAGACTTAAAATGACTCAAAGAAAAGTGTGTTGTTTGATGTAGAATTGTTTTGCATACACTTGACGACACAAAAGACACAATGTTTTGATGTTTGTTCTTGAATGTTTGATTTTTCAAAATAAGACAAGCACAATTCTTATGGTTGACCAGGACAATAGTTGTTGATCCCACATGGGGTTTCCCCTGAGGCTATGCTATTAAGAGCGGATACTTAGATGCTTGACCCCACTAGCTCCACCCTCGGCACTCACTTCTTGGGGTAGCCAAGCATCAGTCCCCATGAAAACTCCCCTCGGTGAAATTTGCATCTCTACTAAGAACCGTATGTGTGTGGGTCGCTCCAGAGGTCCGACCTCCTGACCCAACAACTAGAAGGATTTTGGCTTCTAAATAAAAAAGGTGCTAGTAAGGGCATCTGCTTGTGTGGCCATACATGCAGCACTTTCAGCTCTGTAAATATAGAAGGCTCCCACTTGGTAGGGGTTACACCCTACAACTGATCAAATAAATTTGATCAAACAGGTTTATGGGGAGACATAGTGTCGGTATGAACTAATCAGCACACGTTATCCATAGTTTTCACCATGAATACAGTTGTTTATAGTGGTTCAAAAGATGTGGGCTTTCCTCGCTACCACTTGGGTCGTTCTCTCCTCACTAGTAGTCCTAATGACGACATGGGGAGACAGGCCCTCTAGAGATTAAACAAAAAGAGCCTATTGCCCAGGACACAAAAGACACTAGTTCAATTTTAGTGCACCAATTGAAGTGTTTGATAATCTATGAAAACAAGACACGTAATAAAGATAAAACCCCTTGCCAAGGTCTTGCAACAAAGATCTATTAGTAGTTTGGATTGTTTCAAATGATCACCCCTTCCTGCAAACACACATGTTAGGTAAATTTTAGATCCAAAAACTTTGTGGAATAGGGGCCTTCAACAAAATGATTTTTCTTTCAAGACAAGTTGCACCAATTTCGTTAGCTAGATCTGAAGATGTTAGCTCAAAATAAACTAGATTTTAAATCAAATGATGAAATACCAAATCAAAGAAACCAAAATATAACCAGTGCACACAAACGCGGTTATCAAAAACACAAACGCTAAATAAATTCTTAGACACGGTTAAATCTGACACAGATGCGGTTCTCGCATGCAGACACGGTTCTTGAACACAGACGTTCCTGAAGACTTCACAGATGCGACTAAAGAACTTAAACGCATCTCCTAGAATCTGCAAAAAAAATAAAATACTGTCGAAGGTGCACATGCAATTCTAGATGTCACAAACATCGCAAAAAATAAAGAACGCGAACCCAAAGTACGCAGATGCGAAAATATCAAAATGTTGTCAGAAATGTCAAATTTGCAACTTCAAAAACATAAAATCTGCAATAAAAGATGTTAAATGCAAAAGGGACAAGAGTCCCACCAGGCATCCCAAAATGTATATGGTGAAAATGGAAACAACAATATTGAAAGACTAAACGAATTCAACCACAAAAGCCTGGCCTAACAACAACAAAGATCCACCATAACATATGAAGATTACGTAAGACAATGCAAATCAAATGAAATCACAAAGATTATACCATCACATGTCCAATAGGGTTTGAATCTCCATTCTTCCTATCTCCATTGATCTTGCTTGATATATTTGCTCTCAAATTTTATGTGCACAAGAGCTCAACAAAGAACGGAAATGTGGTTGCAAGTAGGATCGCATATGAAAATTCAAAGGCATAGTGTAATCGAGTAATCATTGGGGGTTGATAATGAAGGAAGCATCTCCTTATATAGAAGACACTATATGAAATAGAGGGATAAGATTGAGAGGTGTAAAAGATAAATGGTTGGCTATGATTAGAGGGTAGGTAGAGAAAATAAGAAAATAATAAGAGGGTAGGTAGTGTATGAATTAAGAGATGAATGACATGTGTCATCGGTAGAAAAGGTTAATGAATTAATTAAATAAATAAAGATTTGTTTAATTAATAGAAGAAGTGAGATCAATTAAATAAATAAGATATTTATTTAATTTAAGAAAAGGATAATTTAAATAAATAAATGTATTTATTTAAATGAGAAATAAGGCTAGAAGAGGATAAATGAATTAATTAAATAAATAAAGATTTATTTAATTAATAAAAGAATTAGGATTAAAATAATTAAATAAATAAAGATATTTATTTAATTAGACATAACAATTTTAGGTGTCTACAGTAACTATGCATACACGCATGTACCTCCTAAACATCAGTACAATCATTATAACAACTTTGCATATCAAAGTCAATTCCAACCCTGAAACCAATTTCCCCATTATAATAACATGAGTCAAAACCATGGCAATTTCATCCAAGGAGGATATGGATTGATGAATACAAAGCATATCATACAATTTGACTTTTCATGAATGATGGTGTATCCTCATCCCATCCCAAATGAAATCAGAACTGCAGTACCGAAATTCACTAGGAGTAATGCTATCACAAGAGAAGCAGATTGAAAAGCTTTCGATACAATCATGGAAGATTTATGCCTCCCATATGAAGATGTTAAAATGAATTTATTCATGCAGTCTTTAACAGAAGATGCATGAGATAAGTTCATAACATTACCCAATGCTTCAATAAGTAGCCTTGCAGAGTTTACGAGACTTTTTCTTGAACAGTATGGAGATCAAAATAGCCCTGATTTTGCACTTGATGAAATCATAAGTATCAAAAAAGAACCTAATGAGACAGTAGTCGATTTTAATAGAAGATTTAACAAAGTTATAAACAAAAATCCTAATAGCATAAAACCAGTCCCAGAAGTAAGCATCTTGTACTACATAAATGCCTTTGACAACAAGACAAATTATGAACTCAGAACAAAAAACCCTACAACTCTTCAAGGAGTTATGAAACCTACCACAACTATAGAAAACAATAGAAAAGTTGTTGGGAGAATTGGGAAGAGAGAAGATACTAGGTTGTTCAACTCAAAGGCTCCCAAACAAACTAAAGATGACGATAAATAGGACAAGGTATTAAATGTTCTACAAGATTTATCTGTGAAGGTAAATAAAATAGAAAAACAATAGTTCTTCTATCATGATAGTCCCAGACTACACGATATGCCTTACAACACTACTTGGAACGATGGGAAACTAGTGGAGAAGAGTCAAAAGGATAATATGCAAATACCAGATCCTTTGAAAAGAATTGTTAATCAAGTGTCAGATGATAACCTTTGGTGCTTTTCCTGTGACATGCCACATTCTCCTTACCAATGTATAGTGGCAAAGAAGTTGCAAGAAGAAAAAGAAGAATGTGAAGGGTATATAGATGACCACACCATAAATTTTTTATCATTCAAATAATACAACTCATTTAAGGAAGAGGGGGATGGTGATGTAAGTTCGAGATGGATCAATCAACAATGTTGGATGCAGAAAATATTCTCAGACAAGGAAGAAGAAATCAAACTTAGGGTCCCCACTAAAGAAGAAAGGGAAAGAATCACAGCGGCTGCAGTGGAACAAGACAAAATAACCTGTGCTCTCAGAAATGAAACCATAAACCTTGAGCAGGGAAAGCCCTACGGAATGTTCATGAAAGAAGTCAATAAAATATCTAAGCCAATAAATAGAATGAGTAATATCCAAGATAAGGACCCATACAAAACCAAAGAGAAAGAGGTTCAGCTAACAAAAATGCAAAAGGGAGAGAGGGAGAATATGATAGCTACTTCTCCAATACTCATTGCACATCATTTGACATTGCCAATGCTTTGACATAAATGAAAGTCTTTCTGCCATTGCTTGAGATGATGAAGTTCCTAGAATATAGAGAGAAGACTCTAAGATGATCACAAATGTCTCAGGAAATAAAGTGAAAGAACACAAGTAGGGTTGTCAAGATAATAATGGTGAACATGATCCATCTCTAGCCATTTATTTTGGATTGACAATAACAAAAAATCCTTCACAAGTAGATCCCTTTTACCTAATTCTAATGATCAATAATATGATGATTAAAAACTGCATGATTCAATCAGGAGCAACAATAATTGTTATGCCTATAGGAGTCATGAAAGAGCTTGGAATGGGGGTGGATATGACATTTGGAAAGTGTTACACTATGGATAATAGATCTATTCCAGTGGTGGGTGTTATGAAAGATGTAGATTTCAAGCTAGCAGCATGCCCCGAAGCATCCTACAAGACAAACATCATGGTAGTGGATGTCCCTTTTAATTATGAAATTTTATTATCCAAACAGTGGTCAAACTTGATAGGGGGACATGTCCAATTGGATTTGTCATATGCAACCATACTAGTGAATGGACATGAAGTGAGAATTGAAAGAGAGCTTCATTCATCATATATTAATGAGGATGTGGAAACGCTTGAGCCAATATGTTTTATTCAGTCAAACATGGATAAATTTAAAGTACAATTGGCAAAGCCAAAGACTGAGGATTTGTCTCCAATTGAGTCTTACATCAAAGAAACAAATGATCAAGTGTGGTGCATGTACTTTGATGGCTCATGCAGTAAGGAAGGAAGTGGAGTTGGGATTCTATTCATTTCACCTAGTGGAGAAACATTTGAGTATTCTTTCAAGTTAATATTTGAATGTACCAACAATATTGCTAAATAGGAGGCTCTAATTACAGGACTAGACCTAGCCGTTAAGCATGGAATTAAAATCCTTAGTGTATTTGGGGACTCAGAACTAATAGTGTCCCATGTTAAGAAAAGATATGCCTCTAAATATATCAGACTGAAGTAATATAGGAATGTAGTGTGGGACACCATTAAATTGTTTGATGCCTTTCAGATAAATTGGGTTGATAGGTCAAAAAACATAATGGTTGACTTTCTAGCAAATATTACACTAAAGGAAAATGATATGACATTGAATTGGATATCATAAGTGGAGATAAAAGTTAGACCTTCTATTCCTGATAATCTGTACAACTGGCAGATTTTTCAAGATGATGTTGACTTTCTAAACTTATTGCAGTGTGTGGATCATTATTAGGCATAGGCTATTAACTTTAATGAATTTGTGGAAAAGATTGATGTGAAAGAAACCTTGTTTGGATAGGAGATCATACAACTAAAATCAAACAAACTACCAAGAGGTCTGGTTGCATTAGAAAGAACTTTCAATGCACAGGACTAAATAGAAACTAAAGTGATTGCAGCTATAGAAAGTGGTGTTGAACAAGTTAACTTGGGAAATGAGGAGTCACCAAGTCATGTGTTTTTTGGAAAGAAATTAACCCCTAAAATGAAGTAACAATTGATAATATTGCTCAAAAAGTATAGGTATGTTTTTGTATGGTCATATGATGACCTCAAAGCCTATAGAGAAGATCTTTTCCAGCATGAAATACCCCTTAAACCTAATGCCAAGCCATTTAGACAAAAATAGAGACCTATAAATCCAACCTTGCTACCTAAGATGAAAGAAAAAATAATAAAAATGAAAGATGCAGGGATAATAGAACCTTGTAGGTATCCCACTTGGGTTTCAAACCTAGTGCCTGTCAGAAAAAAGAATGGAGATATAAGACTCTCTGTAGACTTCAGGAACTTGAATATATCATCTTTGAAAGATAACTACCCATTACCAAATATAGATATCATGTTGCAAAAGGTAACTAGATGTGAACTATTATCTATGATGGATGGATTCTTAGGTTACAACCACGTAAAAGTCAGGGAGGTTGAGCAATACAAGACAACCTTTACAACACCATGGGATACGTATGTGTATGCAAGGATTCCATTCGGCCCAACTAATGTTGGAGAAACTTTTCAAAGAGCAATGGATATAGCATTTACAGAGCTAATAGATGTGATAATGGTGGTATATCAGGATGATCTTACTGTTTATTCAAAAAGGGATGAAGACCACTGCAATCACCTTGAAAAGATATTCAAAAGGGGTTTAGAATATGAGATCTCTCTTAATCAAAAGAAATGTCATTTTGGAGTTGAGGGAGGAAAGGTCCTAGGACACATAGTATCCAAGGAGGGAGTAAAAATTGATCTCGAAAGAGTGGCCACAATCAATGAAGTTCCCATTCCAAAAACTATTAAAGTCATTCAGTCATTCCTAGGACAAATCAACTTTGTCAGGAGATTTATCCTAAACTTTGCAGATATTGTAAAGCCTATAGTGCAGATGTTGAAGAAGGGAGCCAGGATAGATTAGGATCTAGAAGCATTGGATTCCTTTGTAGTAATCAAAATGGAAATATCTGAGGCACCAGTACTAATATCATTAGATTTTAGCAAACCATTTATGATCTTCTCTTTGCCTCTTGTCACATGGTAGCAGCAGTATTACTACAAAAAAACCAAAATAGTTGTGAGAAACCCATTACGTACTTCAAAAAATCATTGAGCCCATTTGAGATCAAATATGATATAAATGAGAAATAGGCCTCTGCCCTGGTAAGAGCCGTAAAACACTTTAGACCATACTTGGTAGGGGTAAAGATTACAACTTATGTTCCTAATGCAATAGTGAAATATATTTTCAGACAAACAGAAGTAACAGGAAAAAGATGCAAATGGATCAATCAAATTTAGGAGTTTAGCATTGATCTCAATATTTCACAAGTCATTAAGGGTCAAGGATTAGCTAAACTCATGGCAAGAGCAGATTCTGAAGCATTTCAAGTAAATGAAGTGGGGCTTGTGGAAGCCAGTTTCAGTATCGAGCACACAGTATGGTACACAGATGTTGTGTATTATCTTAGGCATATGAAGTGTCCAGACAATATGACTGATAATCAAAAGAGGACCTTGAAGTTGAAATTATTAAAATATATGATCATTAATGGCGACTTGTATTGGAAAAACAAAGATGGAATCTTGTTGCTTTGCCTAGATGAATATCAAGCAAAAATAATCTTATAGGAAATGCATGGTGGGGTATGTGGGGGTCATTTTTTTTCTAAAGAGACTTCTCATAAGATGCGAAGGGATGGATATGATTGGCCATATGTATTCATTGATGCCTATACATATGTTAGGAAGTGTGAAGTGTGCTAGAAGTTCTCAGGAAAATTGAAGTATCAGGGGGCTCTCACATTAAGACCTATGCAAGTTGAAGAACCTTTTCAGCAATGGGGGATGGATTTCATTGGGGAGATATTAGACAAATCTAGTGGGGGTCATAGGTGGATATTGGTAGCCACCGATTAATTAACCAAATGGTTAGAAGAAATTTCTACTAAGTAGGCTACTAGCAAAGTAGTCATCCAATTCATGGTGGAAAACATCATTACCAGATATGGTGTCCGTGCTAGAATTATTGTTGATAATGGAATGTGCTTCAGATCTGGGGAATTCAACACCTTCTGTGAGGAGTATGGCATCAAAATATCCCAGTCATGTCCATTTCATCCCTAAGGTAATGGGCAGGCTGAATCCATCAATAAAAATATCCTCAAGATCATCAAAAAGATGCTAGGACAAAATAAAAAGGGATGGGATTCAAAATTGAGTCTTGCACTTTGGTTTGATAGAATAACTATCAAGAAGTCCACAAGAAAATCTCTATTTGAATTATTTTATGGCAAGAAAGCTAGAATTATGTTGGATAATCTTCTACTTGTCCACATATTTATGATATAAGAAGGAATTGATGTGGAAGATCCTTTGTAGGAGAGGTTGATTCAGCTCGTAGAGCTTGATGAGATCAGAATGGAAGCCCAAAAGTAGAATGTTAAGGCACAAATTCAAATGAAAAAGTTATATGACAAAAGGGTGACAAATAGGAAGTTTGAGATAGATGATTGGGTCCTAATGTGGGATGCCAAAAACAAGGACAAAGTTAAGCATAGAAAGTTTGAGGCCCTTTGGCTTGGGCCATATGTGATTATGGAGAAAGTAGGGGAGAATGCATATTACATATAGAGTGCTATAGGAGATAATCAGGAACTGCCAGTACATGGATAGTACCTAAAGAGATTATTCTCTTAAAATATTATTCCATGTATAGTAGATTAGGATTCATTTTCCATTGTATATACCGCCAACCACTATTAGTAGGTCCCTATTCACCAGAGACTCCAGGCCCTTGAAGGTATCTGTGACATACCTTATCCCCAGTCAGAGCCACTATTGAGCATCAGATTTTTAAAAATGTAAAAAATCCATAGTTTTATTAGGAGTTAAGATTATTTTCAAAAGATTAATAAAAGGATAAATATGTGCTTTATAATTTCAATAGAAACCATAGAAATTCCACCGATAACAAAAAACCCCTAAGACATCATTTGAACTAATGTTGTCGGTAATAGGTGTGCATCCTTCACCGAAAAACCCAGTCTGACCAAAATAACTCTATCGAAGAGGCTTACCATTATCCTATCGATAAAGTGACTTATCAAACAAACCTTGCTTGCGATGGACCTCCAAAAGGATTCACCGAACATATTAGTTCCATCAACATAAAGTACACCGAGGAAATCAAAAGTGGTCCCATTGATAAAATAAAGAAGTTTCATAGAAATTACAATATCGATGAGACATGTGAACAACTCACCAAGGGAAGAAGTTTGGCTAAAAGAGTAATATCGAAGGAACCAATAGATATGTTATTGACGAAGCTATTTCGAGAAAAGGAGCATATCGAAGAGGCACAAAATTTGTTGACGGAAGATATCTTTCTCATCGAATATTAAAGGATTGATGAAAATGAGAGATTTCCATTGATGACTTGTTATTGAGTGAACATAAAGAGTCGAAGGAGAATATTGTTGTTTTACCAAAAGGGGAAATTTCATCGATGCTAGTATGAATGCCGGATAATGAAGAACTGTTGTGATGAAATTCTAACATCAAGAAAGCAATGGAGGGACTTAGCAATAAAAGGATTTTCATCGAAAAGGAAGATTTCAATGAATTAATAAAACATTATACCAACATGAACACTTATAGCGAGGCTTCGATGAAATAAAGATATCGATGAGACCAAGAGAATTGTCAGTGATGATGTCAATGGAATATGGTGTTTCGAGGAGACATAAGATAAAGCCATCGAGACATATGATTTCATTGAACTACAGCATGGGTGTAAGGTTGAATAAGCATCGGTGAAAAATTCAAAGCACTGCTAGACAAGTGATTACTCATTTCCATGAAGATCAATAATCATCTTGGCATGCTTAATCTTTTTTTATTAAGCAATTATAATCAAGTTATTAATGATGAAGAGACATGAATTCTCATAGAATAGGTGTTGCTCGTTTATTTATATGAACATATTTTGGAAAACACTATTAGAATATTAGAGACGTGACATATACTATAGCCTTTGGCATACTATTATACCATTTTGAAGCTTTAATAGAATCGGTCATTTTCTTCTACATATGTGTTGTAGATTATCTCATTTTCTATAGGTAGTTGTTTGTGATATTATCTAAGGGAGATAAGGTTATTTATATTATTACAGTGAAGTTTATGTTTCTATGTTATAAATTTAGATTAGAAAGATCTACTCATGGATTGTAATCATTCCTTGTAGTTCTTCCTTGAATGGTCCCTTAAGGTTAGGGTTAAATTCATTTAGGTGGTTTATAATATAAACATTTAGCAGATCTCATAAGAAACAATAACTGATAGATTTACCAAAGGGGTAAGGTTTAAAAATTGTCTCAAAAATCATACATTAAGTCTTAGAGAAATATAAGACTCTGTAGCCCAAACAACAAAGAAGGCACTGGTCATCCATAAACCATAATTATCATTATATGAACACACCTTTACATTAAAGAAATAGGGATTAGCTGAGTAATAAGTATAGAGTTAGTTAGTAATAGTGTACATATATAGGAATTTTGAGCACAAAGATCGAATAGCTTCCATAAATACAATCTTAAACTCATCTAAAAGACATCTATTCCAAGAACCTTTGTCATTCTGAGATAGGGATCATTTAGATCAAAATAATCAATCTGATATAAAAAGCATTAGTTATCAAAAGCCACTAGTGAATCGGTATACCCACCTAGGTCTTGCAGAGCCTAGAGTGAGAGAGTTAGTAACCAAATAGGTTCACTCTATAAGTTGGCCAATTCAAATTGGAGGGTTTGATAATAGGAGTTGGAATTTTCTTAAAACGTATCCAATCTGTTGATTTGAGGTCCAACATTATATTTGATAATTTAATAGCGTTTATCCAAATACATCACTTTCTCATGGATATGACTCAAAATAATCATAACTCATTTCGTCTTATAGGTAAATTCAAGAAATTACATCCAAATATTAAATCCTAATGTTGGGATATTATTATATTCTTCCTTGAAAGTAATTAAATCTTCTTTAGTCCTCTCATCTCATATGTCATCAAATTTTGAGTGACTTGCATGTTTTATCTTAGCATGAATGTATGCCCTCACATCATTTGTATACACATTCAATCAAAACTTTAAAAAATGCTCCATGTCTTTATCTCACACCATCACCATGATAGAATATGAATTAAAAGTAGGTCATGGATTTAGCTTAGTTTCAACTATAATCGAATTATCCATTTCACATTATTGACACTTTACATTGAAACTGGGATTTGCGAGAAAAACACTTCAAACACACTAATCACACATAAAGTCTCTTTGCACGCAAGAGCTTTCAAAATAGAAAGTTCACAAGTGATTAAAATGAACTCAACACCCCACTTTATTCATTGCATCCACCAACTAGGAATGTACAGAATCATATTGGGCCATAAAGGCCCTTAAGTGGCAATGAAAAATAGAAAAATAGAGTTAGGAAACTTGATGCAAAAATTTGAATAAGTTACCAACATTATTTCGAAAATATGTAAGAATAGAATCTCTAGGAAATTGAATGTAGTTTTTCAGATACTAGTTGTTTTTTAAAAATAAAAAAATCTATTTGATGAAAATCTAAAATTTCAATGCAATAGTACTAAAATTTCAGGAAAAAGATAAGAAGCACGTGTCTGTCTGACCACCCTAATCAAAATCAAATCATAATTTTTTTTATAATGTTTTACATATAAGTAAAAGACTCGTGTCTGGATGTGACACATACTTTTTTGTATTTTTTTTTGAAATAAATAATTAAATATGATTTTTTTACTAAATTTTTTTAAAAATATTAAAAACTCGTATGCCTGACCACCATAACCTTATCAAAACTTTACGAAGTTCATTTTTGCTTTTTATAATCCTATAGTAGATGAAATATAGAATGTGATGCATGTTTTAGATTCAAATAATGTGATACCATTTGAAAGTTATAGATATTTTTCAATCAGCCTATCAATTAGAACCTTAGTCAAGATATCACCACTTTTTGGCCCCTCATTTTCCTGCACATACCCAAGTAGGGTCATACAAATATCAATGTATTTTACCATTATAGTTCATAAAGTTGATACTTTAATTTTATCATTTTTCAAAAGCAACATTGTGGACCAATTGAACCATCTAGAAACCTTTTAAAATAAATTCATATCTTCTTGTATGTTGAAAACAACTCAATATCCAAACTGCAATGGGATCATAAGATCTTCATTTCACTCTCCCCCTTAAACAATGCATAGTGTCTAGTTACTAGAAAATAAATCTGCACCAACTAAGGGTGTGGACCCATCCTCACTCTATTCTTACACCTTTTCTTCAAATTTGTTCACCCATGCATCTTATCATTTTCTTCTTCAACATCAATTTTCTTTACCAGATCAATAGACTTCTTATTTCTTCCCCTACAGAATCTGGCAATATGTCTAATTTTATTGCAATTATAACAACTCAGACCTTGTTCTAGACCATTACCATTCATCCTTACATTTTTATTTCCTTTAACACTTAGACCATTCCTTCTTATATTCGAGCTACACTTAGTATCCTTGTGCCCAAAATTGTTACATGCATAACAATATCCATTGAATGATTGAAAATTTATACCATAGCCAATATTCACATATCCATTCCATAATATCCTGGTTCTACACTCATTTTCCTTATGTCCAAACTTATTTTATGTATATCATTGACCATTGAATGACTTAGATCTGATCTGCTTCTATATTCACTATCTTTATGTCTAAATATCTAGTATGAAAAATAGTTACCATTAAAGTTTGGTGAATACTTGGTTTGAGAAGGGATTGTCCTTTTGTAAATCCTCTTGTTCTAGACTGGAATGAAACCTTGTTGTCATTTGCTAGTCTTTCAATACATTCTTGAACATTTCCTTTCCTTTGTCTCCTTTATTGAACCTCTTATAACTTTCACCATTTTCAAATCCAAGTACACCTTTATCGTTCTTTTTCTTCTAAGCACCAAGAATCATGTGCATCAAGTACTTTGCTTCCACAATTAAGCTTCAAACCTTTATTAATCTATTATTTCACCTCTTTCAAATCTTTCCTTAGCATATCTATGTCTTCCTCAAGTTTGACACATTCTCTAAATTTGTCATGTAGCTTTGTTTCAAGATCATCAATATCATTTCTTCCTTCATCAAGAAGCTTTCTCGGATAGGTGATCTTCACTTTAGCTTTCTTGCACTTATTTTTTCTTTCGTCTAGATTTTCTAGAGCTTGTCTTAATTCTCCATCCATATCTACCACAACATAAACATCCCATTCATTTTTTTCCATAGCATCCATATCAAAAGAGAACATAATGTTTAGAAAAGTGAATGTACCTTATGTATTTGGCTATAATTTCAAGAATATTGCTCTAATACCAATTGATTAACACTATAGGATATTAAGGGGGGGTCAATTAGAATATATAGTAAATATTAATTGATTAATCCTTTTATTTATCATTCATTCCATCCACCATAAGCATATAAGTAAATAACTAAAAATCAAAAGACCATTCACACATGGACACCAAGATTTTTACGCAGATAACCTAAACTAGAAAAAACCCATGGTGAGAATCACACTCACAATATATATATATGAAACTCTTTACAAAGTTTAGGCCAAAGGACAGGGAGCTTACTTCTTTTAGAAAAACTTGTAGGCTGAGGCATACAACCTTAAGGCAAGATATAGTAATGACTTGTACACACTAAAGATCACTTCTTTAGGGAAATATACAATTGAACTGATACAATTAATCTCTAATTACCCAAATGCTGATAATAGTTTATAGTTTAATACACATCAAAATTGTATTCATTTCTAATCTCCTAAATCTCTAAACCTCTATTTCACTTTATATTCACTTCACATCACTCGCACAATTGATTGATTCATCTACACAATTTTTCTACCCTTTATATACCATCTACAACTTCAACAACATTAATTAGGTGGGATAAACTAGATGTAACATTTATAAGCATAGAAATTGACCATAAACATAATCTCCAATATAAATACAAAATGACAATAAAATCTGTGTCGGATCACACCATGTTAGTGTTGGTATTTGGGTATGGTTTTGTCATTGATGTCAACACCTGCTAAATACACCTACTTTGGAGATCCAACAACATTCACTAGCAAACAGTAAACTATGCAAACAGTTATCGGTATATATTCAACCGGTAGGATATAATGTTCACCGGTACCTGAAATGACATAGAAGACACTTGGTAATGTCAAAGACATCATGTGGACACTTTACTTTGAAGTAATAATCATTGGTATATTCTTATTTGCATATTTGCTTTTACCGGCAAATAGGTCCAGGTTATCTAGGGTTACACCGGCAGGTTTATCTTTTCCGGATCAGCATGGCACACTATGGAGATGATTTATTATTGTTGTAAATGCATCAAGATGACATGTTCAATCGGTTATTGCATGGTATATTGTATTATTTGTAAAATGTTTTTATTGTAATATCTTGTAGAGCCGACCTACTAAAATTGGTCTTAGGGTATGGTATAAATGTAAGATCTTATTTGTAAGATCAAGTGTGGAATGCGAAAAAAATTTAAGGAAAGGTATATGCGAGATCAAATAGAGATATACATGAAGACATCATTTGAAGGTGAAGTTAGGTTTTTGTAGAAGCATATCAGCATTAGACTGGTACTGAATCCAGCATATGAAGATGCTATTTTGTGCAGTATATTCTCATTGGATTTAACCATCAAACTGTAGTCAGTGTGACTCCCATTTGTGATTGAGCAGTGAGCTCTAGGCTGTTGGCCTTTCTGCATGTGCAGACCCCTCTTTGTACACTTACTATCTGTAGTAGTATCATCTAATTGTGGGTAAGGTTTCCCACCATGGTTTTTCCCCTTACAGGGTTTCCACATACAAATATTGGTGTCATGTGTTGTGGATGACTTTGTGCTTATGTTTCATGCATTAATTCTTACCGGTACTATAATTTTCTGTTAACATTGTTTACCGGCATACTTAACTGTCTTACCGGTATTAAGCATTAAGTTGGTTAATAAGTTTTTGGTTTGAATTTATTAGACAACTGATTCACCCCCCCCCCCCTCTCAGTTGTCTCTGGGACCTACAATTGGTATCAGAGCCTAGTCCTCTTTTTGCAGAAGTTTAACAACTTGAGGAGATCCAATGTCTACTAATTATTTCAGAAACGATAGTCCTAAACTAGATGGAACCAACTATGGGATATGGAAAATCAGAATGGAGACACATCTGAATTGCATTGGTAAAGACATCTGGGAAGTTACTAAGAATGGTTATACTGCTACTATAGCTAGTCAGACTACTCCCATTACTTTAGCTAAAGATGAAGAAAATGATTGCAAAGCAAGAGAAGCACTTTTGAGTGCATTATCAGATAGATCCACTACAAAAGCTATTTGGGATCATTTGGAAACACTGAATGAAGGGGATTCCACAGTCAAAATTGCAAAACTTGAAAGCTTTCGAGTCAGGTATGAACATTTAAAAATGGAAGAAGATGAAAGGATTTCTGCTTTTATGGAAAGAGTAAATGAAATTTTTTTGGGTATCAAATGTTGTGGAGGAACCTTGAGTTAAGATGAGATTGTTTCAAAAATCTTAAGAGGTTTGCCACCGGCATACAAAATGAAGGTTACTGCTATAAATGAGTTGAGAACAATGCCTAATACATCAGTAACTAGGGATACATTGATTGGAAAACTTTCAGCTTTTGAAATTGAGGAATTTGGTCCTGTTGCTACTATAAAAACTAGTTTGGCCTTCAAAGCATCAACATCATCTGCTCCATCTTTCAACAAATCAGATTGGAGAGCCTTTTATGCAAGAGAACTTGAAGCACTATTTGCAAGAAAAATGCCAAAAGGTCTGATTGGAAGTAAGTATGAAGGTAAAGCACCCTTTAAATGTTTCAATTGCAATAAGATTGGTCATATGGCTTCAAGATGCCCTGAAAGACATGCTAGATTAAGAGAAGAAGCTAGAAGGACATACATACCTAATCCTAAATATCAGAGATACAAATTTAAGAAAAACAAAGATAAATCTTGTTACATTGCTGATGAAGGTGTGACTGATGATTCTAATGAGGATCCAGTAGACAATGGATGGGTCTTTGTTGCTATAACAGAAGATCAACCGGTACCTATTGCTCAACCGGTAGAACAAGCCCTAGCAGCTAAAGTTGAATCAAAGGATGAATGGATTATTGACTCAGGATGCTCACATCACATGACTAGAGACAAAGGTAAATTCTTGAACTTTCAAGAATACAATGGAGGTTTAGTAAGATTCAGAGATGACAAAGCCTGTTCAATCAAAGGTAAGGGTTCAATATCTCTTGATGGTAAACATAACACTGACAATGTCTACTATGTTGAAGGATTAAAACATAATCTTTTAAGTGTCGGTCAATTAGTTGAGAAAGGTTTTCAGTTACAATTTAAAAATGGAAAATGCAAAATCATGAATAGAACTGGTTTGGAGATTGCAACCGGTAATCAGACTAGAGGTAATATCTTTCATTTGAATAACAATGAAAAGGAATGTTTAATTGCTCATATAGATGAAAGTTGGCTATGGCATAAAAGACTATGTCATGTAAATTTTGATTGCATGGTAAAAATCAGTACTTCTAAGGCAGTTAGAGATCTACCTAAAATTGTAAAACCTCAGAATACAATTTGCAAGGAATGTCAATTTGGAAAATAGGTTAGAGCTAGTTTCAAAAGTATTCCAGAAAAATCCAATAATGCTCTTGATTTAATTCACATTGATTTATGTGGTCCAGCTAGAACTAAAATCTTACAAGGTGATAGATATTTCATGCTAATTATTGATGATTATTCTAGAATGTGTTGGGTTACTTTTCTCACTGAAAAATCAGAAGCACTTGGGAAGTTCAAACTATTCAAAGCAATGGTTGAAAATGAAACCGGTAAGAAAATTAAATGTTTAAGATTAGATCAAGGAGGAGAATTCACATCTAGAGATTTTAATACCTTTTGTGAAGTAAATGGAATCAAAAGACAATTATCAGCACCTCGGACACCACAACAGAATGGAGTTGTTGAAAGGAAAAACAGAACTATTTTGGATGCAGCAAGAAGTATGTTATCAAAAGCAAATCTACCACGTGTACTGGAGAGAGGCAATAAGCACTGTTGTCTATACATTCAACAAAGTTTACATCAAAGGTGAAACCGGTAAGACGCCTCATGAACTATGGTTTGGTAGTACTCCTACTCTTAAGTATTTCAGAATTTTTGGAAGTAAATGTTATATTAGAAGAGATTAGTATATTGGCAAGTTTGATCCTAGAAGTGATGAAGGAATATTTCTTGGTTATTCTTCTAAGAGTAAAGCATATAGATGTTTTAGTAAAAGATTACAAAAAATTGTTGAGAGTACAAATGTAAAGATTGATGAACAATTCAGAGGAACTTCAAGGTATATAGACTCTGAACCGGTAACAGAAATTATGACAAATGAACCAACAGTAAATCCACCAGTACAGAATGATGATCCAGTTACTTCGGCATCATCAGAGGATTCCACAGTAATTGAAGAGCAACCACAAACTAAGACACCCCGGTATGTAAGACTGAATCATTCTGAAGATCAAATAATTGGAAGCAAATTTAAAGGAGTCATGACAAGAGGAAGATTGGAAAATGAAGAGGTATGTCTTATTTCTCAAATTGAACCATTATCTATCAATGAGGCATGTGAAGATAAATTTTGGATTAAAGCTACGGAAGAAGAATTAGGACAAATTAAGAAAAATAATACTTGGACATTAGTTCCCTGGCCTAAAAAAAAAATGTAATTGGAACCAAATGGGTATTTAGAAACAAACTCAATGAAGATGGTAGGGTTGTCAGAAATAAAGCAAGACTAGTGTGTAAGGGATATTCTCAGAAAGAAGGAGTTGATTACAATGAAACCTTTGCACCAGTAGCCAGAATTGAGGTAGTTAGATTATTCTTGGCCTTTGCAGCTCACAAGGATTACAAAGCTTATCAAATGGATATCAAATGTGCATTTTTGAATGGAGATCTTGAAGAAGTCTACATTGAAGAACCTGATGGATTTTCTTTGATAGATGACAATAATATGGTTTGCAGATTAAGAAAAGCTCTGTATGGATTAAAACAAGCTCCAAGAGCTTGGTATGCAAGATTGGATAAGTATCTTTTAAAGATTGGTTTTACTAAAGGAAATGCAGATAGCAATTTATATTACAAAGTAACTAATGATGACATCTTGATTATGGAAGTATTTGTTGATTATATAATCTTTGGAGGAGAAGATGGATTATGCAAAGAATTTTCTCTTCAAATGCAACATGAATTTGAAATGTCTATGATCGGAGAAATAAAATTCTTTTTAGGATTGCAGATTTTATAAACAGATAAAGGCATATTTTTGAGTCAATCTAAGTACTTGAAAGAACTACTTAAGAAATTTGGGATGGAATACTCTAAACCGGTAAGCACACCTATGACTACAAATGACAAATTATCTCAAAGGGATGAATCTACACCTATTAATCCAACTAGATACAAATCTATGATAGGAAGATTACTATATTTGACACAAACCAGACCTGATATTATGAATACAGTATGTATAGTTTCTAGATTTCAGAGTAATCCTAGGGAAAATCATGAATCAGCAGTAAAAAGGATTTTCTGGTACTTACAAGGAACAAATCTTGGATTATGGTATCCTAAAGATGAAAATTTTGATCTATATGCATACATTGATGCAAATTGGGCAAGAGATGTGGATGATAGAAAAAGCACCACTGGAGGAGCATTCTTTCTTGGAAAGAGATTAGTTTCTTGGTTAAGTAAGAAACAGAGTTGTACATCTTTATCAACAGCAGAATCAGAATATGTTGCAGCAACAACAAACTGTACACAGGTACTTTGGCTTAAGCAAATGTTGAAAGACATAAAGGTAAAATGCAAGGAACCTATTACTATATATTGTGATAACACTGCAGCAATTAATATATCTAAGAATCCAGTATTACATTCTAAAACAAAACATGTTTCTATTAAATTGAATTTTCTAAGGGAAAAAGTTGAAGAAAAGGAGATAAAACTAGTTTATGTGAATACTAAAGAACAGCTTGCAAATATTTTCACAAAACCGTTGCCTAAGGAAACTTTTGAGTATCTTAGAGATCAGCTCGGAGTCTTACCTCCATCGGTAGAGACTTAGACAATTGATGATTGTCATCAACTGGCAGAGTTAAATGGACAAATCTTTTTCCGGTATTTGATGAGGAAGCTACCTCCCAGGGGGAGTAGTTGGTATATTGACTTGGTTGGTATTGTGTATTAACTTGACTTTTTGTGACTTTGGCATTTGGTGTCAAAGGGGGAGATATATATGGAAAAACATTGGGGAGAGATGTATGAAAAATGCATTATCTTTTTGAGGAGAGATTGGTATAAACACATATTACTCCTAGGGGGAGAATTGGTTTTTGTACTTGGCATTTCTTGTTTAGGCACTTTGATGGTTTTTCCATCTTGTGTTGCCATCAATGCCAAAGGGGGAGATTGTTGGTATTTTGGTATGGTTTTGTCATTGATGTCAACACTTGCTAAATACACCTACTTTGGAGATCCAACAACATTCACCGGCAAACAGTAAACTGTGCAAACAGTTACCAGTATATAGTCAACCGACAGGATATAATGTTCACCGGTACCTGAAATGACATAGAAGACACTCGATAATGTCGAAGACATCATGTGGACACTTTACTTTGAAGTAATAATCATTGGTATATTCTTATTTGCATATTTGCTTTTACTGGCAAATAGGTCCAGGTTATCTAGGGTTACACCGGCAGGTTTATCTTTTCCAGATCAGCATGGCATGCTATGGAGATGATTTATTATTGTTGTAAATGCATCAAGCCAACATGTTCAATTGGTTATTGCATCAGATATTGTATTATTTGTAAAATATTTTTATTGTAATATCTTGTAGAGCCGACCTACTAAAATTGGTCTTAGGGTATGGTATAAATGTAAGATCTTATTTGTAAGATCAAGTGTGGAATGCAAAAAAGATTTAAGGAAAGGTATATGCGAGATCAAATAGAGATATACATGAAGACATCATTTGAAGGTGAAGTTAGGTTTTTGTAGAAGCATATCAACATTACACCGGTACTGAATTGAGCATATGAAGATGCTATTTTGTGCAGTACATTCTCATTGGATTTAACCATCCAACTATAGTCAGTGTGACTCCCATTTGTGATTGAGCAGTGAGCTCTAGGTTGTTGGCCTTTCTACATGTGCAGACCCCTCTTTGTACACTTACTATCTGCAGTAGTATCATTTGATTGTGGGTAAGGTTTCCCACCATGGTTTTTCCCCTTACAGGGTTTCCACGTACAAATATTGGTGTCATGTGTTGTGGATGACTTTGTGCTTATGTTTCATGCATTAATTCTTACCGGTAGTATAATTTTCTGTTAACACTGTTTACCAGCATACTTAACTATCTTACCAATATTAAGCATTAAGTTGGTTAATAAGTTTTTGGTTTGAATTTATTAGACAACTGATTCACCCCCCCCCTCTCAGTTGTCTCTAGGACCTACAGCTAGAACACCTTCTATACATCTCCAAGATAGCTCCAAAAGTTACCACACACTATCAAATAGACCCAAACCCCTTATGTTATCCTTAAATGATTATATAGTTAATGTACGACAATTATAATTTTCAAAAACTTCAATTTTGAACACCAAATATACTTACAAATGATCAACATGGCAAGATATGATATCAAAAACTCTAAATCAACTATCCACATCACTCTACCAATTGGAAAGTTGAGGAATACACCACATCCCTCCACACCACTACACTGTAACTACTCGGACTATATATCACTTCATCACATGAAAGATAAGATATAAAGGGGATACTCATCCATAATAATTTCTCTGAAATCACATAACCATCTAATACATATACATCATAGACCGGACCAAAAAGCTTGGCAAGCTGTATACTGGAACAATCAGACTTAACTAAAACATTATATTGGTTCACATAGAATACCAATATAGCTTCAAAAATACTATACCATATCACAATATGTCATTACAGACATCTATAAACATACTACATACAACTGAACATCTATTGCATGACCATATACCAACAACACATTATAGAACTACTCTAAGACCTAGTGTACAACAAATTCTCATCTAGACTTTATCTGGATAATTGAGTTGGACATCAATGACAACCTAAACTCATTTTTGTAGCACTTATAATAGTAATAGATTCATGTTTTATTTTTTGTTTTATAAATATTTTCAATTTTTTTATAATTTAAATAAGAACCTTCACTTTAATTGAGACTAAAACAAAAATCATTTATGTTATTATTAAATAAATTACTTAAGAAATAGGCTTCTTATGTATTGACTCATCATGTACCCTAAGGGGAATAGATGCACTAATAGAATCCATATAATTCATTTAATCTTCTCATCTGATGAAGATAGAAGAAGAGTTTCACCCAGTCTGTTCTTGATGTTCTCACTAGATAGACATTTGGTATTATTGTATTAATGTGGATTGCTTGATCACATCAACCTCATAATAGTATAAGTATGTGATAAGTTCTTGAAATGGTAGCATGAATTTGGCATAAGGATGTTGTTTTATTAGATGAAGGAAAAGACATCTTCTTTACGGGTTTTTTTGTTAATGAAATGAGGGATAGGATGTTAAGATGATGGATCACTAAGATTTGCTGAGAGGATATGCAAAGTTTATTGTGTTGCATTATGAAAATTATCACAAGGGACAAAAAATAGATTGGAAAGTGTTCATGGATGCAAGAGCTAGGTTTCCTCACATGTGGTAGAGGTAGGGCACTGACTATGCTAGGACATGTGTAAGAAGACTAATGAATACATGTGTGAAAAGATTCTGCTCACACGTGAGGAAAGGTACATGAATAAGGTAAAAGCATGAGAGGATTTTAATATTGTATGCTTGAATGCTCACACATATGTTAGCAAGGGTGCAAGTTGAGGTGTCTTTCTCATAGATGTGAGAGATAAAGGGGATCTAGAAACTTGTCACATGATGGAAAGTTTGGAGTTTTTGAGATTAATGAAGCTGAATTAATTAATCGGTCAAAATTATGAGTGTATCTGAGAGAGAGAGAGAGAGAGAGAGAGAGAGAGAGAGAGAGAGAGAGAGAGAGAGAGAGAGAGAGAGAGAGAGAGAATTTGATCAATTGACCTTAGAGAAGAAGGGGAAGATTAATTAATCAAATAATGAGTCGTCTAAATAATTTGATAAGAGAGGAGAGACTGAATTTAATTAATTAATCTTAGAGAAGAAGTGGGAGATTAACTAATTAAATAATGAGTCATCTAAATAATTATGACAATAGATATTAATTTAATTAGTCACAAATATGTGAAAAAAATGAATAATAAGGATATCTAATTTATTTATTTGATAATATGAGAGAAAAGTAAGTGATGAACTCCACCATGTTTCAATAGCCTAATATATTTTTCTAAATAACCCTGATAATTGAATGAAATCTTGAGCAATCTTTTTTATTGAAGTGAATCTCAAATAAAACTATAATTATATTATATATATTTTGATCCACAAACACTATAAATATCAGTAAGTGTTCCTTTCAAATGTTCCAACTATTTAAAAAACTCACCATGGTAGTATATATAACACTCTACCTGCAGAGCCAAAACAATAAGTACAATAAGTTTTCTAAACTCTGAGGTGAGAAAAGAGCAGCCCTTAAGAAATGGATTGTTGAATATATATTGCATACATAGTAATATATATCAACATTCAGAAAGCTATATATTTCGAGTCTTGATTATGTTACATACATAGTAATAGATATCAACATTCAGAAAGCTATATATTTCGAGACTTGAGAATTTTTAAGCTGAAAAGGGGCTTCCTGTTTTAGATGAATAACTCATACACGTCTGCCCACATATTCAAAAGAAAACATTTCCAAACAGGAGAAATAACACAAATTATATACATATAGATCTCTAAAGTTTTAGACAACAACTAGAGAGCCAGCTATTATTTACTCTTTATACATGATGGGAAGAACCATTTGAACAATTCCTGCCTTCCAATCTTTGTTTCAATACCAGAGCTTTTGTTCTTCATCTTCAAGATAAAATAAACATCAATACCAAAAGGGCTAATCTGCAATGGCCTTCATACCCAATGGAGACTTCCATGTTGAATCTTGGTTGCACTTTACATGGTACGAAACTTTCTTGAAAGACATTATTCTCTGCAAAGGATTCTGTGCTTCTAATATGATCGATTGATCTTCTTCCTTTATTTTCACAACCTGGTTGTGAACGACACAAGAGTTCAAATATAATTTCTGATGAGAAACCTCTGTACCAGAAGATCCTAGAGACGCCATCCTTCTTTTCTTATGAAAACCTTCTGATTTCTACGCCAGACTTATAATCCAAATCCTGTGATATTGAACAAGATTTTGTGTCATATGACATGATTTATAGCCTTCAAAAAGTAGTACTGTAATGATAAACTATCTTTCAGGTAGGCAAACAAAGAATGGCGTGGCAGTGAATAACTTGCAGCTCTAAGTGGAAGGATAATGACATAAGTTTCAGACGTCGAAGTAATGCCCAACAATAAATTAATAGATTAGGTGCCAATGAATTTGTGAGACGTAGCACTTGAAATGACTTCCATTAGAGGTGTAATGTGCACACGGCAAATCGTAATACGTGGATTTTCTATAAATGACTATATAATTACAATACGCAAAACGTGGCATTTGGACTTCCGTGTGGAGATAAATGTTTGGCTGAACGTCTTCTCAAATCTAATTTATATCTTGTAAGAAAAGAAGAAAATGTATGAATCGCAATTTATTTATTTTTTAAATTTGCCAGCAATGTAATTTCCACTGGCCATGTTCCCTAATGCAAGGAGCAAACTCTATTCTCCACGTATTTGAAATTAATAATCATTTCAAACGTCTAGTTTTTATTTATTTATTGTGCTGAGTCATTTCTAACTTTTGATAGAATAGATTCTTCATTAATTTTTTGGGAATTAGAAAAATGTTGAGAATTCGTACATTAAAAATAATGTTTTCAAATATGTGACATTTAGTTTTATTTGTAGAAGTAAATTAATGATAATTATGTGGAGAGGCATGGGTGATTGAAAATAGATGTCAATAAAATTCAATTTTTACGAGAAAAATATAAGATTGCAATATTTGTTTTCACTATGTTTAACTCCTCAACTCTCACATCACTCATTAGTAACATAAGAAAAGCGTTAATAGATTATGCCAAAAAATGACAAGAGGTGAGAATGGCAGTAAAGGCAATAGGGTTTCGTCTGCAGAGGCAAACAATGAGGATGCAAATGAAACAAATGGTGGAGTGGTTGAGGGGGAGCTATTTCCCTTTGGTCTAGTTCTCTCTCTTGAATCATGGGTGTCTCTTCCTTCAAGAGATGGGTTTTGTCACTACATTATGTGGTTTGAGCCTCCTCTGGTAGTTTAAGATATTTCTGCAAGAGGAGTTGGTGAATTTTATGAGGTTTCTTCTTACTATTGTTTGGTGAGTTCTTTGGTTGTGCATTTCCCTTCTACTTCAACCTTTATTTATTGGGGTTCGGTTGTGGGTGCTACTCTGTTGGCTATTGGTGGGAAGTTTGTTGCAAGTAAACTTATTACCTCTTTTGTTGCCAGATATGTTGTTGCTCTTGTTCTTAATGCAAAGGAGGAAGATTTGGTGGGTGCAGAGGGAGGTCGGGTCTTCTATGTTCTTTTGGAGATTGTTAGTGGCTTCTTTGTGGCTGCAAAGGGTCCAAGTTTTAGTGGTAGTGGTTTAGATGGTTAGAGATCCTAGTTTGGAGGTGCTTGTGCTCTTTTCTCCATGATGTTTCTTGGGCCTTTGCTCATTGTGGGCTAGATTTTTTGATGGTTCTTCTCTAGGGTGCTACCCCTTTTCCCGTATTGTTTAGAGAGGTTGAGGCTTTATCTATCTTTTTTAGGGCTTGCATTTTTCTCAGTTTATGGTTCATTTGTTTTTGTGTTTCTTATCTTCTCTTTACTTGTTGAAGTCAAGATGTTGCTACTATTTTTCAAGGGCAAATCCTAGCTATTTGTTCTCCCATTTTTTGGTTAAGGTATGTTTCTTGTTTTAGGTTTGTCCTTGACCTTGTTGAAGCCTAGTGCTTTCAAAACTTATTGTTAGACACTATGCACCACTGAGACTAGGAGGGGGTGAATCAATAGTTCCCAAAGCATTTCCTTTTGGCTTTCCTTTATGAGCAACACCGGTTTGTGAATCAAGCACAAAGTAGACTTATCGGTTAGTAATGAGACTAACTCAAATACACACACACACACACACACACAAGGAGACATCACATAACACCAGTATATACGAGGAAAACCCAACATGGGGAGAACCTCGGTGAGCAATGTTGTTGGAGACTACTGCTCCAATCCAACCTCACAGTAAAACACAGTTACAAAATTTAGGGCACCAACCCAAGGAGTAACAACCCCTGACTTTTGGTTCTTCTCTCCAACTGATTGAAGGCTTCAACCGAGTTCACTCTCACTCTCTTCCTTAGATGCTCATTAAGCACTCGACTTATCTTGTTCTTACTTGCAGAAGTCTTCCACTTTGCAACAACACAATAGTCACCTCTTCAACAGCCCCATCTATCTCTCAGGCTCACGTATTTATAACCCAAACTTCCCACCAAAAGCCAATTCAAACTTGGCGCCTTAGGGTTTTCTCCACTCATCACGAGACACATTGAATCCAATCAAATCTGATTGAATCACAAATTAGAGATGTCTATCTACACATATTTACAATTTACGTGCCTTCCAAAACACACCTTCTTCAGCAACCTACAATCAATCTTTCGGCTTTTCTCAGTCAATCGCCATAAATGGCCCAGCTATCTCCTTCGCCTACTTCGATCTGCACAATCAATCTATCCTAGATCTCAAGCCACACAACCCTGTAACTCTACCTCGAGCTTTGCATTCACCATTAATTTTGGACCAATCACAACTACCTCACCAACCTTACTTCACCGAGCTGTGCAAGTTTCATTGGCCACTTTATGCACATTTTCTATTTCATCCTTATGTGGCATCATTGTCGGTATCCACCTCATCACATTATTTTGTCAGTTCATGCCTAGTCATCGAACACCCTCATAACTAGTTTCATCTACCGGTAAGCAAACCCTACTGGCTTATGACACCTTGCCAGTTGTCCTTCTTGTTAGGACCTTGTCTATTCTATCAGTGTGACCCTCAAACCGGTCTTCAGACATGTCAATCCAATACACACAACTTTTCATCAGATAGGAGTCTTCTGCACCTGCACCTTGTCAATATTATCGGTGGGATTTCATACCGGTTACCACTCTTGATGTCATCATGTCATAAACATTCAATGAGCTCCATCTTTATCAGGTGAGAACCTTATCTTCCTTGTCCCTTCTCTGATGTTTCACCAGTTGACATAACATGTCAACTATCACCAATGCAGATTCTAGTTAATGTGTCTGCTAGAGGGCAACATGCTTTCCTTCGCATCGATGAGACACATTTATGACACCAAGTCATCAACTCCAATTATTCTGCATCAACCTCTCTTCAGTATTCTGGTTCATTCTTCTCTTCTAGTGTACCAAGCAGTCTTCTGCCACTTCAGCATGACCAATGCTCACCATGTAGTCTCTTCACCTTGGTTGTATGTAACATCATATCGACAACTTCTTGTTCACTAGTTGACAACAATGTCAGTGATACCATTAACATCCTATACCGATTGACATCAATGACAACACAATGACAACACTTATTAGTTCTTAAGTGGGCTCATGTTGGTTTTGTCTTAGTCTTTCTCCATCTGGCTGTTATGGAGATGGAACTTCCACTATTGAGGTGGGGATTTTTATGGTGGCTATGGATTGGGGTTGACTCATAGTGCTACCTTATTCCTATTTCACACTTCCTATTGAGGTGGTGGTTTCTCTAATGGAGGTTGTGACTGGCCTCATGGAAAAGGTTGGAGGTGGCTCTATGAGGGATTCTCATATATGTCGCTGCTTGTATGTGTGGTTAGATCGTGTGCTATTCTTATTGAGGTGGAGAGAATCTTTGCAGGAGTGGTTTGGACTTGCTAATTGCAAGTCTTTTTTGTTTGTTGTAGGTTCATTTTGGGAGACATTTTAAAACCCATTGTGATGGTTTGGGGAGCTTATCAAAACCCTCTATTTCTTTTCATGCTCTTGTTAGTTTGGGAGGTTTAGGTTTGTCTAAATAGTTTTATTTGTAATATCTTTAGGTTTCTATAAGTAAAGGTTGTTATAGGATTGCTAAAACCATTTGTAGAGATTAAAAGGAATCCTAGAAAAGCCCTTGGAGGTTATGTAATCCTTGTTAAAACCCATTTCTAAGGTTAAGGGTGCCTAGTATTAGCCTTTGCTTATCTGAGAAGTTTAGTCTGATGGCTTTAGCGTTTTAATTTTATATCCTATTCTTTATGCTTAGATTGTGTTGTTTGGTTGTGGGTTGGTTGCATGTTGCTTGAGTTATATTTTGTTGCAATTTTCTTTAGTGGGTAGATTGCAAATCCCCACAAAATCTAAGGGTTTCATCTCCCTTCAAAACCTTCTATACAATTTTTTGGGTCCCCCTCAAAACCTATTTTTTCCTTAATCAGAAACATAAGAAAGGTGTTCTTTTTTTTCTTATATCTCTAATAAATAGAAAGACTTTTCTTAGTGTTATCATCATTAAAAGTGCAATAATTTGTTTTGTTGATAGTGAGAGTGAAGCTTTATAATTTCAGTTTTCTTTATTGAGTGCAATTCTTTAAAGTTGGATTTATTATCTTTATATTATGTTTTATTGAAAAGGAAAGGATAAGGATTAGAACAATATAAATTAAAATTATAATAATAAATTAATAATATAGTTTATTGTTTGTAAAGAGTTTAATAATAATATGTGTCTAATGAAAAGTTCTTTCAAAGAAACTGAAAATTGCAATGAAATCGATCCAGAAATATAAAACAAAGAAAAAATTTAGTTTAGGAAAAAGGAAACTCAAAGTGTCACAAAATATATTGATGATAGAGTATGTATATCTCCTCATTGTGTACATTTTTCCAAGTTGCTTAGTTATGATGTGTGCTCACAAAAAATGAAGAACATGAGGGAGCTTAATTGCTCAAGGATGCATGATATGATAAAAAATATATAAGTGCTGGCATAAGGCATTAGGAAATAATACCATGAAGGGTGATGGTAGATGGAGGGAGATCAAGGATGGAAATTAGAGATGATCTTTCAAGCCATGAGATGTTACCAAGTGGAAATATGTGAAGGCCTGAAAGGGAGATTGTACCCTTTATGGTTGGATAAGTTTGGTGACTGTATTAAAAAATAGGAGATGGAAACTTTAACTCCAAGGGTAAGAAGAAAGTAGTTATGGTTGATAATGTTTGACTGATTATAACACTCCAATGTACAATTGAGATCCTATACTATGTTTCATTGGGGTATTTCACTTGACATAGGTTAAGTTCTCAAAAATGGATGACTTTAAATCAAGTTAGACATTTGGCTTGAGTTGATGGAGGCTAAACAAATTTTTGACTAATTTAGGATAGGCAAATTTCCTAAGAGACTACTAAGGTGGTGGATTTGCTTAGGATTTAGGATCTCAACTGTGTTTATGATGCTATAAATGTTGATAAGGAATGATTTTATGGTGTCTTAATATATGATATACTATGTTTTAGGTAGATGGTGTGGCTAAAATGATCGTAATGAGATGGATAATCCTTCAAAAAAAATTGCTTGTAGGAACAGGACCAAAAAGAAAAACTATCCATGGTTGAAATAGTTTACATTGTGGATTCACCCAATATAAGATTAATTTTTTTAAGGATAGGGTGAATTCACCCAAATAGGTGATTACATGGCATCACCCAAGAACAAGGTATATTTTGCTATTCACAAAGTAGTGACATCATTAGGGATCTATGAACTAGGTGATGAATTCACCCCACTACAGATCACTTTCACCAAAAGATCAATGGTTAAACTAAATAAGGAGGATGACTAGATCAAGGACGTGACCTAGTAGACTCATTTGATGAAAAAAAAAATTTCCCAAATGAAGGGTGAAATCAGCCAAACAAAAGTAGGACAAGATTGATAAGGGTTGAACACTCAAGCTAATTTTTATAATAGACAACAAATTCCCTTGAGTAAATGACACATTTCCCTAAGAGGAGATATGTTGATCAGCTCACTAAGGCTAGAAAAATACACCAAGATTATATATAGATTGGACAAACCAATGAATATTCGAGTGGGAGTGGTAACTCAGCATGGGTCCAATTAATATAATAAGTTATCCTAGAATAACATTTATTAACATAGAATAAATCTCTTTTCACATGCAACATCATTATAAGAAGAGGTTTGAATGGGTTTGACCATAGTTCTCAAGGGAAACCCAAACTATCTTGGATCCATGTAACTTATCTTGTGCAAGGTGTGTTGGTGTGTGATTGATTGAATGTATGCAAATGAACTAGGATAAAGAAGGTAATTGTGAACAAGATTAACAAAATGCTTAAATCTCAAAATAGAAACGTACAATAGAAAGTTTGATTAGGAAAGGAAGTGCAAAGAGGCATCAATAAATTCAGTCTAATGCTAACTAGGTAGGATAGGGGTGCTAGGCCCTATCATGTAGAATAAAAAATATACAGGTGCTTTTTTTTGAAACCTGATCAAGGAGTTACAAGGTGTTTATCTTTATAAACTAGAGTCAAACCAAGAGGAAACTAGAATTAGGCACTATAGTATTTAGGTTTTTGTCTCTACAATGTATAAATTATTTTTCATTGTCTAGTGTATTTGTCTATAACTTTTGATTGTTCTCAATCTTTGGATTTTCACCTACACACAAGAAAGAACTGAAAATGTTGGTTTGTTGAGAGCCTTCCCTAAGTCAATAGCTATATTATTATTTGAACATCCACAAGATCAATAATGATGATGATGATGATGAAGAGCATTTTCTCTCAAGGGAGAAAAGGAAAATGAATAACATAAACAAAAATGATTACCTTAGGCACAAAGCCCTTGTTTTGACCTCACTTGAGGTGATGTAGACTTGCTCTCATGAGATCTTACAAATAATTAGGGTAGCTGCAAGAAGTTTGGTCCCAATTAGGGGGAAGTGTGTGTGTTGGAAACAATGTTTCTAGAAATGTCGACCCGTTTTTAGAAAACAAGCATTCGTTGTGCTTTGGGCGCCCGAGCCAAAAATTTACAAAACGAGGCTCCATTATTAAAAAAATCAAGACTCATTATTTAAAAAATGGGTGTCCATTATTTACAAAATGGGGCCCCATTTTTTTAAATATATATTTTCAAATAGTGAAGCCCCATTATGTAAAAAATGGGGTGATGTTATTTAAAACATTAGGTCCCGTTTTGTAGAAGTAATTTAAAAAAAAACCTACAAACTTATTTTCACACTTTATAAAATGGGTACCCATTACATTTAAATAATGGGGACCCCTTATAGAAAGAGGCCTCGTTATTTAAAATTTGAATACCATAATCATCATGTGCCTTGGGATTTGGGTCGCTTAAGGCTTGGAATGCCCAAACTTGAGCCTTGGAGCTTGAAGTTCAAGGTTGGACTATGCAAGTAACAAAATACTAACTTCTATTATACGTTTAATACCCTATTTTATACAATTATCACATAAAATTAAAACCTATTAGAGATTACATTATGTAGATCTCAAACATATAATTCTTTTTAAGATTTGATTGTTTTTCTATTTTTTAATAAATTTGTGCTAGATTTGGTCCATAAACTTGAACTGTTGAGTTTTCTTATTTATTTATTAACGTTTTATTTTTTGTATATATTTTTTAAAATTATATGACATCAATCTACACATAATTCTTTTCTAAATAAAAAAATCAGAAAATGATAACTTTAGGTCAAATTATGTTGGTCATACTCGTGATGGTCCTAAAATAGGTATTTTTAAATAGTGGGTTTTCAAAAAATCACTTTGAAAAGTCAATTTATATTAGCTGGGTATTAAAATAAATTACATATTTGGAAACTAGATTCTAAATGCTAAACTTCATAGTCCTAACATTTTTCAATATTCAATCTCTAAGTGGTTCAAATTTTTAGGTGAAATGTGGGAAAAATTGAAAATCAAGGAAAACACTTCCTTTTTTTGGCCAAAAAGTGGACTCAATTTCTTGCAAACACCAATTAGGGCAACATGAAAGAAATAAAAATGGATGATTCTTGATAAAATATCTCAATATTGTTTATATAAATATTCCTATTTCTCTTCTTGATAGATCTATAATTTTGTAAGGATTGAATTAATGTCTTCCTAGAGATTAGAGATCATTAGACTAGATATTTTGGAATGAGCAAGGGAGTCACATTTATATATGTCTTACGCCTTTTCAAAAAAGCTATTTAGGAAAGGTTGATTAAAAGAATACAACCATTAACTGACCATACCAATAATTAAAATATATAAATTTAGAGTAAAATTGGGTGGATATTAGCATTGGACACTAGTGTTCAACCCTCTTTTACTATGCAAAGTGCTAGATAATAGAATATGTGTTCCATATTGTAGATCCAAATCCAATATATAGTCATATTTAGATTAGTTTATGCACGATCAAAAAATATGTTGTATATAAATTACAAGGGTATGAGCCTATGCCCATATAGTCATATATAGTCATATTTAGATCAGTTTATGCAGGATATTTATAGCCTACTTTAGCAAGGGTATGAGCTTATGCCCATATATCTGATAAAGTTTAGAGAAGCCAAGACATTTCAATATTGTTCTATTAAATATACAAGATGACTCCAAGATGAGAGATGTGATAGGTCCCAAAATTTATGATCCAATCAATCCATAATGCCCAAATAAAAAGGGATCACCCACACACATGAGACATAGGAAAAATGAAATGATGGGAAATGGGATCCTAACATACAGATATAAAATGAGATCCCAAATCAAGATTAATCTCATTAGGTAAAATAGATGCCAAGATCTAACTTCAATCCTAAAAGAAAAATTGATGTTGAGTATCGTTATTGTAGTGTTGTAAATTGTCATCGGTCCAATTTACACCTCTTGTTTGTGCTCTCACTTTAGCATCTCCTATCCTCATCCCCTCTCTAGGTCTGGTCTGACCTCATTCTCCATCTTTGAGGCCATAAAAACCCATTAGTGGATCCCATGGTGAGGTACCCTTACCTCTAGCACCTTATTTTGGTGGTGTTTGCAGAGGGAGCAGGGTGTGGAATGCTTTGGTCTAGACCATGGCACCTTTAAATTCCATGGTCTCTCTCAATGCGGCCCCAATTTAAAATAGGGTAGGTTCTCTATCTCCTTGGTTGTTTTTCGATCCCTCTATCTACACATGAGTATTGGAGGTTGACCTAATCAGTAATTTACCTAGGTAACCCTGTATAAATTCATCCTATCAATTAATTTTGACGTCAATAAGATATCCCTAATATTTGTGCATCCATGAAACATTCACCATCAAGCATTTTCAAAGATCTTCAAGGCTACATATTCATAACTCAAGCATTGAGGAACAAAGTTACATCAATCTTATGCAAGCATGTGTGTGTGATTAGGGTTTTTCATTTTAATGTATTTGTCACACCATTACATAAAACATTTGTGATTACATTCGAGGAGAATTGCATCATCATCAAAAATTACAGATCTAAGTTATATTTCCTTAACAGTTATTTTAGTATTTGTAATATTTTATCCAACATTAATTCCTAAACTAAGGTTTGACTTATGAAAACCCTTATGTCTAACATATTTTTATTTCTTTCTATGTGCAGGAAATAGGTGCATAGATGTACTTGGAGAATCTGATAGAGTCAACAATGGCAAATAGGTCAGTTTCTAAGGACAAATTTCAAGCATTTTCATCTATTTCAACTTAAAGAGAGGGAAAGAAACCCTAACAAGTGAACCTAATCATAATTTCAGCCCTTTCCTTATTTCGATTGAGGCTATATCTATTAGGTTCACCCAACTTTCAACGTATGGTTAATTTGGCTAGTTAGAGGATTTTTCATTTGGTAAAACCCTAATTCCAAATTACACCATTACATTTTGGTGAACTTAACTTCTTACATGCTGATATCTAATTCCTTGTCTCGGATCTTATTTGTATGCACTTTATTTTTTGAATTTTCACTCATAGATCTTATTTGCATTTAAATTACATAAATTTAGAGGTTAATTTCATAAAAAATCCCTAATTTATTTTTATCAAATTTGACTTGTGGGTTGCATAATTATTCATTTACATTTTAAATTCTAATTTTTATGACATTTTATGTTTAAATTTAGATGCATTCAATCATTGTTTTTGTACTTGCATTAGTGAAAAAACCTAAAAATTGCATATTGTTGGGCATGTGTAGGATCATGGTAAAAGTAGCAGTCACCAAGGAAGAAAAAGGTAAGTCTTTGGTCAAGAAATAGGTAAGTATGAAAAATAACTCCTTTAATGGCTCTTGCTACAAATGTAATAGAGTAGGACATAAGGCAATATAATTTAGAAGTAGTATAAATCAAACTTCTAATCCATTTTTTGGTAGATGTTACACATGCAATAAATATGATCATAAAGCTAATCAATGTAGGAATATGGTTATAAATTAGAATATATATAATTACTCTAGAGGTGGATGTTATACATTTAATACTTTTGGACACAAAGCTATCCAGTGCAAGTGAAGCCAAAATCTGGCAAACATCAAGTGTTACAACTACAATAAAGCTAAACATATGGCAAGAAAATACAAAAGAAAAGGTTCAAAATCAAACCAAAATAGTAAAAAGGGTCAATTTGGAAGATGTCAAAATAGAAATGAAGAAGATATAGAAAAATAAGGAAACCATAGATACATCAGCAGCCAACTCTGGTGTAGTCATCTCACCTAGAAATTACAAAGTTTGTGGCTTTGGCTTGAGGGGGTGGAGGCAATTTGAAAGCATATTCTTATCCCGAACCAAAGTAGTATAAGGTCGTAATACCGACTGAAGAGAGCTTGAAGGAATCTGGTCATCAGTGTCATAACTCATCACAAGATCTTGTAGGTTTTTATGAAAGTCGAGAATGTGGAAGATAGCTCATGCACATTTAATGCAAAGCACTTAATGAAGGAATATATGGACAACATTTCGATGAATCTCATTTCACCTCAAATTAAAGAAGCAATGAAGAGTTGTAAAGATGGTTAAGGTGATCAGTGAGTTTAGGTTTTCTCTAGCAAGTTTTGATCAGGGTTTGCAATTTGCAAAGTTAGTGATCATGAACACTCCAACCATCATTGATGTTGCCTCCAAGCCTTGACTTGTGTTCATGAAGACGTTGTACAAAGAAATAGAGATTGATCCGATTAGGACATTTTCAACCATATCGACTGGGGTTGTTCTAGCGAAAGATGTTAGGTCCTACACCCATGTCAAGATAGAATAGTTTGGTCATCATGGAATGATGCTAGATTTATGGACTGAGAAGTTGGTGAATGAGCATGGCCAAGAAAAGCCTGAATTTGCTAACCTGGTCAAGAAGAATTTGAACACATGGAATAATTTTCCCATTATTTGTCATGACGACAAGTGGCTTAAGTTAGACATGAGAAGGTTTCATGATGAATTTCTCTAGTTAGATCAAACTCACCTGATGAACAAAGGTGTAATGAAGGCCATTACTAGTCTGCATGATTCTGGTGAGTTTCCTAGACTAAAATTTGCAAAAAAACAAGGTTGTTATGGACTTGATAGGTGTGACATTTGACAAACACTCTTTCGCAATTGATAATGTCTAGAATTTGGTGTTAAGTACCTATCTATGATGGTAAGAAATAAAATATATTTCACAAATATGGAAAATTTTATTTCAGCCACCATAGTTCACATGGCATATGAAATGGTGGAGCTAAACAAGGAATTTGACCTTTGTGAAATCCTATGTCATTTTGTCAGCAGTTTATGGAGAATTTTGTTCAATGTAGGGAGAAGAAACACTTATTCAATTTTGGAACCATATTACTATGCATCTCATTATATTCCCTTCAAGCATTACCTGGTTGTGGTATGGTTTTATGGTCTCTAAACACTCTAGTAGCCCATCAAGTTGCTGACAAGCTTTGATGGTTTATTAATGAAAAGGTGAGGGAAGAAGAGTTTGTAGCCTTCTTTATCATTGTTCATATGAATATGTAGAATAGAGATAAAATTGTAAAGGAAATTGTTGTTAAGTATAAGAACGACATTACATCTGTGATCATGAATGATAAATGCCATATGGAAGCGGCGATGCCCAAAAAAGTTCGGGTCCCTTTGTTCGAATATGAGGTGACTCCTGATATGCTTTAAGCCACAACCAAAGTTCTCTTGAAAAGTTTGGTCGATGAGTCTCAAGAACTATTTGGGACTACAAATGAGAAATCTTTGCAGGTTTGGATGGAGCACACCAAGAAGGACCGAGAAAAGGTAGTGAAAACGGTAATTCAATAATCTTTGATTAAAGTGAAGTTGACTGAAGAATAAATTTCTAGATTTGGCATTTCAGAGGGCTTGGTTCATCCAAAGAAACTAATGTTGCTTTGAAGGACCTCCCCTTGTCGATTTCACTAAAGAAGAAAAAAATTGAAATAGAAGGAAAACCATTGTTGTGGAACTTGAAGAAGAGGAATATGTGAAGCAGTACTAGATACACATCCAAAAATCCTAAGGGAAGAAGGTCAAGAATCCGCTCTATATGAACAAGTTATGTGATCCCTTTCTCAGGGAACAAGTTCGAAAGAGGTAGACAATCTGTTCATTAAGGCTAATGCTGCTGATCAAAATAGTATAATTACAGCCTTATTAATGTATTGTGTGGTGTATGATGCTACAATTGATCAATTTAGAAATGGTATTCCAAATTATTTGTATGAAGAGTTGATGAGAACCAGACAAATTTCTAGAGAAGAGGTACAAACGATTAAAAAATATGTATTTGAGTTAGTCATTTCAAACCTCTCTCATGATAATAAGGTTACTTTGATTGAGTCATGCAAAAATGAATTAAAACTAAGAAGAATCTAGATAGTCTTATGCTTGGTGAAACCAATTCCAAAGAAAAGCTTCAGAATGAGATCATCGAAATTATTATGTCAATTGCTAAGAAACCTTTCCTATTCCCTTCTGATTCTGGTATCTTTATCGATATGCTTGAGAATGTTCCTATTGTCACCCTGAAGATAATCCCTTTGATAATATTGTTGGTGACCTGATCAATGATGTGTTTGTCATGGAAAATAGTATGGATAATGTTATCGATAATAGTATAGATATTCTTCGAACCTCTAAGGTTCCTCTAGTTAACTCTGAGTCTGAAAAGGGAAAAGAGATTGAATTTTTTATTGATAATCAAGTGTTTGATAAGATTGAAAGGAATGAACATGAACCTGAATGCAATATGCCATCAAAAGTTAAAGGAGATAATCTAGCAAAAGAGTCCAGCATACAGGTATCTATAATTGGTACCAACTCTAGTTCATCTGAAGATGTTTGGAGGAAAATATTCTCTGCTCCTTTAATTCTCCCACCTATTACATCATCTATACAATTAGTTGACTTTTCTAATGTTGATCTCATTCAAAAGTTTGAGATTGGAGAAGCATTAATTTCATCTACTAGGCAAGATTTTTTAAAGAAGGACAATATTACTAAAGATCTACTGGTAGCACTTCATGTTGTAGTGCTTGAGTGTCAATTGGATCCGAACACTCCCAATGTAGAAAAATGCAAGATGTTAATTAGTTTGTTAGGTAGTCATGCAGATAAAATAAGAGAAAAATATGAAAAGGATAAAGTTGACGACATAGAGAAACTCTGACAAGAATTCATGGCTAAATGTGAATAAGAAAGTCTTCATCTTTTATAACTTATCACTTAAGGCCGATCTTATTTAGAAAATGGTGATCTATTATTTTCTTTCAGTCTTCAGTAGTAGGATGCCACAAAAAGCATTAAAGATGAGATGAACATCATTGAAGATAGGATCCAGAAAGCACTTGTTAATTTCAAATTGTATAAGGATTTATTTTGTTCTGGCAAGTCAAATATTTGGGAACTCCATGAGAGGTACTATGAATTGCAGTAGCAAAGGGATAACATCATTTCTCCCTTAGGTAAGATGAGAGAATTGATCAATGAAAGAATTTTCTATATGAACAAAGCCCTCTCTCAAGCTACTAAATTCACATATAATGTTACTAGTTCTAATGATCAAGAGGTAGAGCATTTTCTTGCATCCCTATTGGTGCACATTAAATTTATGACAAAATCCATTTCTCAATGAGATAATAACAAGGATGCTTGGACCGCTCATGCTTAGAACCTTAAGTAGTCCTTTGGTTGATAGTGATTGTCCCCATTAGGGGGAGTTTTAATTTTTATTTCACACTATTTCTAACTCTTTCTTACCCTTTCCCATTGTTGTCAAAACGGACTAGTAGGAGTTCTTAATTATCTTTTTATTTCATGCAAAACTATCAGACAGTTGGTATTTCTGTTATTATTTCAGTAAACTTACACTGAATAACTTTATATTCCCATCAATGACAAAGGGGGAGATTGTTGGCCTATTACTCATTGTTGTTGACCATTGATTTAATGAATGTCATGTTTTATCTAGCATGTATGTATGTAGTTCAAGTCCTAAATTATGCTTCTTATATGTAATATTTCTTTATTATGTATGCACAACTTTGAGTTCTGGTATTCACCTTTACCAAAAGTTGCTTTTGGGTCTGGTCTTATCCACATGCAATGATAGAACATGTCTCAAGATGCTTTAGATTTGGTCCTATCCAGATATGCCAGAAAGCTTGTTCTACTTGTTATTTAATATTCTTGAAAGACTGACACCGCATAAAGATACTTTGGTTGATGTAGCATGTCAAAAAGTCCCATCTCACCTCTTCCAATTGAGTCAAATTGTCTGTTAGTTTGGCATGGATGCATATTTCCATTAGTATTATGTGTTAGAGGCATGGTTTTTGAGAAACAACTATTTTGTGTACTATATGCGAAAAGATTGTATGTGTATTTTTGTGTGCGTGAATCAAGTACAACAAATGTATGAGATAGCTTATATACTTCAAAGGAACTATAATCTATGCATATGTTAGATGCAACTATAATAGCTCAAGTTTTGTATACTCCAAAATTTGGCTATAAGCCCCTTTTTTGTATTTAGACAATGATTCCAAACTAGTAGTGAACTAAACTAGAAGTAAGCCACGCCTTCTACAGTGTAACCAATTACATATTGCATCATTATAGAGAGAATTATCTCTCTATGGTTTTTCCCATATTGGGTTTTCCACGTACAAAATATGGTGTTATGTGTTGTGCATCTATTTTGTTCATTGCATTTAAATTATGCTATGTGATTGGTTAATTAGAAGTTTCAATAAGTGCTACAGAATATGAATTCACCACTCTCCTCTCAATATTTTGAATATTTAATAGTAGCAACATTTAACTCTCTGTAATCCACACATACTTCCCACTTTCCTCCAATTTTAGGTATAATACGAGTTTTGGAATCCAAGAACACTAAGAGAAGGGGGGGGGGTGAATCAGTTTTCTATCGAAATTATCAATTTTAACCTTATTAAAACATGCACTCACAAACCGATACATATAGAATTGAAAGAAGTAAAGCAACCAATAAGACAATCACAAAAATGAATACCATAACACAGAGAATTATATGTGAAAAACCTCAAAAATGAAAAACCACGATGGGATTTATGACCCACAATATCAATCCACAAGCCATGTGAAGGGGTATTACAAAATATAGGGGCCTGCACTTGCAGGAAGGCTTACAACCTAGAGCACACTGCTCAATCACAAAAGGAGCCTCATTGACTACATATAAATCTAGAGTAGAATATAGAGAAATGATTGAATTGTAATGACAACATCTTCTATGCCTGAATACAGTTCCGGTTAAGCTATATCTATTCTAGTCTAAAACCCTAAACCCTTATCAGAATACCCTCTTACATAAATATCCTCACATACATGATCTCTCTTATATATTTCATATCTCCATTACATTCCATAACCTTACATATCCATATCCTTGCCTATACTTACATATTCTTTCATATTACAAAATGATCTAATCAACTGACCTATATACCCTTTTACAATCCATCAAGCCTTATGCCATCTTACAAAGATAATTATAATATGAATATAGATGTCAGCTCAATAACATAAACATAGGAATATCAAAAATAATTGCCAATCTCAGATCTACCAAATGATGTCATCCTCCAATACTTATAACCTGATGAAGTCATGTCGACTTGCAATGTCGGTAACCAAAGAATTCCTTCCAACATGTCGGTGCTAGTGTTGATGTTGGTGAAGTGTCTGTTGGTACACAACTAAACCAAAATATGAAGCCAAAACATGTTCCCATGTTGCCATCAATAACAATATATTGAAACCAACCAATTGAGTATCAATTGCCAACAATTTCCCCCTTTGGCATTGATGGCAACACTCATATGAAAAATGATTATGGTTTCCATCTGTTAGTTTCATTTTGTGCTTGCTCTCCTTAAGCTAAATATCCATCTTGAACAAAATACTCCATACCTCCAAATCTCCTGAATATTTTTCACCTATACTCCCCCTTTGACATTAATGTCAAAAATACCAAACAATAATACCAAAAACTGCGATGAAGAATGAAAGACTGTACAATGAATGTCCCAAAATACCTTACGGGAGCTGAATATATTTGAAAATTTCCAGATAGGCCTTCTCCAAAAGCTCTAGATAGGTCTCCCAACCTAATTTGAAAGTGTCATAAATAGATACAAGTCTATTTAACATATGGGCATATGACTCTTTCTTATTAAGTTATGTTGGCGTGGGCTTACCAACCATATCTATACACTCCTTATGTACACTTAATGATACACTTAATGAATCCAACCAAGGACTCACCAATCCTCTAAGACCTCTGGCTCTCCTTATGATTTTATCTTTTTCCCTCTCAAGAGCTAAAACTTGGGCTTCCAAAACCAGAATCTGACCATCTATAGATGTAGTCAATGAGTGTGAACCATCAAAATAATTGACTACACCTACAATCTCTTCTTGAATATCCTTAATCCTTTCATCAAAATTAGCTGTGAGTAAACCTATGTTACAACATACTCTATAAATATTAGTACATTATCTTAAAGATTTATCTATCAACTTCAACTTATCATTAATCTCCTTCCTCTTCGACTCAATCATCTGATCAAATGTATCTCTCTTTGCATGTGTAAACCTCTCCAGTGCCTGTCGGTTTGATATTTGTTGTAAAGATTGAAATCCCTTTGAAATATTTTCTATGATTGTTTTAAGCTTGCCAGATGGACTCACTTCTTTTTCAAATTTACACTCTAGGATAAGTCTATGCAAAATAGTGATAGACTGATCAATAATGCCTTTGTGCATAGATCCTTCATCATTTTCTATGCAGCCATCATCATGAGTTTAGTAGAACTCACCTTCGTTATGATTTCCTTTTCAACCTGTGAGGTGTCAATTTATAGAAATGATGGACTCACTACCAGTTCCCTATCAGATTCCTCTTTCTTCTCCTCTAATGGTTTAACTTTAATAGCTTCCTCACTTGCACCGGGGGCTTCGCCACTTCGTGTAGTCTAAGTTACTGTTGGTTCCTTCTTAGGAACTGTGTCCTCATCATGTATATTCTGATCTAGAAGACTATTGTCCTCAGCATTAGTAACCCATACACTTGCAACCTTTACACTCTCTGATTTTGCCAGTATCTCAATATTTCTCTATACATTAGTCTCTACCGGGAGCTCTATATCCAATATCTTAATGTTTTTCAAAATTGAGGGTGAAGTACCCACAATACCTTTACCTTTCCCTTCAATCGAGATGTTTGTAGTATCTATCTTTGGTTCTGATGAAGTATAAAAAACCACGGTTTGCTTCAAAGAATGTAACCCATGCCTTGTGGGTCTCCTTAACTATCTCATTGATGCTACCTAACATAAGACTTACTATTTTGTGCTTGCTATGCAAAATCTTTCTGTCTGCAACCTCAAGTGTACTGTCCATCTCCTCAAGAGTAATAGAAACACAAACAAATAACAACTCATTAATCTTTATATGATTGTCCTCTTCCATTGCTGATAATCATCTAGCATCTAATATGTCATATAGCTATGTTGGTATTTGGTTTTTAATTTCTAACAAGGTTTTCTTATAAATATCCAAATACAACAAAACTGATTCCTCAACTTCTCTTTGTTCAACATCATCCAAATGCTCATAATAAAATTGCACATTCTTCAACATACCATTTTTAGTGATTTCATCAACCAATTCTACACAAGTTTTGGGTAGAATAATAGTTACATTACCAGATACAAGTGCAAGATCAATGTCATCCTTCTTCTTCCTTCTTCTAGTACCGATTGGAGCTGAAGGTGTTTCTTTTGGTTCTCTTTTCTGTGCCGGTACCCTGATAGTAAATTTTCTAACTTGTTTCTTCTTTGCTTCTACCTTAGTCTCTTTCATTTTCTTCCTCAATACCCTCTTGAATGCTAAGGGTGTGTCATCATCAGATCTAGATTATGCTACAATTGGATCAATGAATATTTCTAGCTCTTTCCTTTTTCTCCCTTTCTCCGAAACAACATCAATTAATGCCTTGATATCCTATGAAACCTTTTCAACAAATTTACTTTCCTTGCCCTACTACTTCTCCCTCTTCTTCCAGTTGAACTCAGTTTTAACCTCTTGCTTCTTCTTATTAGCAGTACTAAAGGTTTTTACAGTTTCATCAATAGGTGCATCAATTAGCATCTATGCATAAGCATCTTGAATCTATGCATCAACTTCATAACCCATTTCCTCAATCCAAATCTTCCAAGGCCTCACAACCTCCATCAAAGTTTCATCTTTCTTAACCATGAAACATATCTTAGTTTAGTAGTTCTCAACAATGTGCTTTGGAACTCTCTCCCTAGAATTCATATCCTTTTGAAATTCTTTAAAGTAACCCCACACTTTGTCATCTCTCTGACTACCCAATATAGAAATTGATTGTTTTATTTGCCTCCCTATCAGGATATCGAATGCCCATTGTCACTTCCCAAAACTGGGAGTCTCATTAATAAAAAACAACATTAAACAGACAATTAGGTTTCTATACCAGAATGCTCCTTTCTTCTCACCTTTGATCTTTCCTAATTTAATCAACAATTCATCCAACATCCAACCACATAGATCTAACTTCTCATTTTCCCTCATCTTTTTATGAGCTACATAAATGCAGAAGCTAGAAATAGAATTTAGTCGGTTTGATTGAGTTACCTTGTAACCAATGACCATGCTTCCAAATCGGATATCTCTGTTAGTGATAGTACTAATCCTCATTGATTTCTTGTTTGATGTTGTGCCAGTGATCTTTTTGACCTAATCATTAGAAACCTTCTTCTTAGGATGCTATCCATCTTGTGGTAAACCGGTGATGGCCCTAATGGCCTCCTTCAAAAATCTTATACTTTTTGTCCCACTAGACAAATTCTCCATACATTTTTCTTAGAACATATCTGACAATCTCATCTTCAAATTTTAGAATATCCAAAAAGCTGGTAAACCCTAGATCCTCAATATGATGGTACTTGGGCTTAATCTTTCCAGAATCTCCCATTAACTCACTCATGTACATTCTCTTAATATCAATCATTCCCAAATCCTTAATATGATAATGAATGTGAGCTCTGACATCTTCAACATACACGACTCCTTCTGGAACATAGGAAATAGTGCCTACCGAATCATCCAAAGTAGCAAAATCTGGATATCCCTTGAAAATAGGCCTAGGATGGTCCTTGACCTCAACAACAGTAGGATTTGTAATAAACATAGGTACAAATGATGATCTCACTTCCATGATGAAAGATAGATACTTGAAAGATAGTTGCTGGTGAAAACCCTAAAGAACTCTTCTGATCGCTGTTGAAATCGCTCAAGATGATATCGATCACACTGAATGACCTTAGACTTCCTCTGAATTGCTTTGAATCTCTCTAAATCCAAAGTGATCATAAATGAAGTGAGTTCATCTTGTAACCTCTAAGAAACCCTAATTCATCATTGATATGAATTACTTCCTATGGAAGATACCGGATCTTGATTAAGCATCTCCAATGTCTAGAACATCTTCCAAAACTACTTCTTGGGACATAAGTAGTATCTTCATTGATTTTTTCTACCTCTAATGCATTTGCCTTAGTTACTAGATGAGCTTCTTGCCTGTGCAAGAGTAACCTCCTCTGCCAGTTGAGTAACCAAAGAATTTCCATATGTTGATTGTTCTTTTGTTTTCCTAACCCATCTCTAGGTATGATCTTGTCGGATTTCATTAACCTTCTCTTTCCTTTTATTATTTGGTCCATCATTACCAATCGATAGATTTCTACTTCTATAGAACTTAGCAATATATCCAGCCTCATTACATGCATAACATGTAACAATATTCTTTTGAATTGCTTTGCTAAAACTAGTATAATTGCTTGACCTTCACTGATTAGCCATATGTCCAAATTTTCCACATGCATAACATTTAACATTCATTATGAAATCTTCTGTCGTATGACCATACTTATTGCATTTAGAATATTGATCGGGAGGGTTCTGATTTACTCTATTTCTACATTACCTATCCATGTGACCAATTTTTTTACAAACAAAGGATCTACCATTAAATTTATAAGCATTAAACTACCTTATAGATGCCTTATGGTTTTGATCTTCATTTGCAGTATTGGAACTCTGACCTTGTTCAAATCCAAGTCCATTGGAATCTCCATTTTTCCTTTGTCTTTTCAATAACTCATCTAGTTGTGCTAAACTAATCTTGAATTTTTCTTTATACTCACTTGCAATAGTCAAATCATCTCTCAAAATTATCATTTGTCTCTTAAGTTCTTGTTCCATACTCTGGGCTTGTACTAAATCAATTCTTAACATATCATTTTCATGAACCAACCTTCCACATTCTTCAAATTTGTTTTTCAGAGATACAACAAGATTTTCTTCCTTTTTCTTTCAGTCTTCAATATCCTTAGACATCCTCATTGTCATAGCTTGCATTTCATTCCTTATAACCATGTTCTCTTGTCTCAGCTTCTGACATATCTCATTAAGGGCACCTTTCCCTTCATTATCCTTATTCTACAAAAGTTCCTTCCTCCTGGCTTGAACAAATGACAGTCTCTCATCTAGGACAAGAATAAATTCCTGAGAAGAATTCAATTCATCTTGTAACTTCAAGTTCTCCATCCTTTCAACATCATAATCTTCAAGTGATACCTTAAATTTCTTCTCCAAACTCATATCCATGGATTCCAGATTTAGGATCTTTCTCAAGTTGTTAAACTTACTTCGAGGCACAAGGCTCTGATACCAATTATTGGAATCCAAGAGCACTGAGAGGGGGGAGTGAATAAGTGTTCTACCAAAACAATCAATTTTAACCTTATTAAAACATGCATTCACCAACCGGTATACCAGTACATATAGAATTGAAATAAGTAAAGCAACCAATAAGCCAATCACACAAATGAATACCATAACACAAAGAATTATCCATGGAAAACCTCAAAGCGGAAACACCATGGTGGGATTTGTGACCCACGATATCAAACCACTAGCCATATGAAGAGATATTACCAAATATAGGGGCCTGCACTTATAGGAAGGCTTACAGAGAACATAGCTCAATCGCAAAAGGAGCCTCATTGACTACATACAAATCCAGACTACAATCCAGAGAAATGATTGAACTGCAATGATAGTATCCTCTATGCCTGAATACAGTTCCGGTTAAGCTTTGTCTATTCTGATTTGAAACTCTAAACCCTTAGTGAAATACCCTCTTACATAAATATCCTCACATACATGATCACTCTTATATATTTCGCATCTCCATTACACTCCATAACCTTACATATCCATATCCTTCCCTATGCATACATATTCTTGCATATTAAAAAATAATCTAGTCATCTGACTTAAATACCCTTTTACAATCCATCAATCCTTATGTCGGCTTACAAAGGTAATTACAATATGAATATACATGTCGGCTCAATAACATAAACACATGAACATAAAAAACAATTGCCGATGCTGGATCTCCCAAGTGATGTCAGCCTCCAATACTTATAACCTGATGAAGTCATGTCGGCCTGCAATGTCGATAGCCAAAGAATTCCTTCCAACCTACTGGTGTTGGTGATGGTGTTGGTGAAGTGTCTTCTAGTACACAACTAAACCAAAATATGAAGTTGGAACATGTTGCCATCAATGACAGCGTATCAAAACCAACCAATTGAGTGTCAATTCCCAGCAATGAGATCCATTCACTTTTGATATGGGGTACATGAACCCAACATCAAGGACTTTTTATAATTCACTTTTAAATATATCTTTGAGTGTTTGATTCATTCACATATGTGATCAAGTCTTAACAGTTTATGACCTTCACTGATATATCCTAGTGCGTACAAAGGTTTGGATCAATACCTTACATATCATGGTAATCCTATGTGAATGTTGATGTATGTTCCTATAGCATCTACAATAGTCAGCCATGTTGTATTGTTGTAAACTCATTGTTGATGTTGAGTCTCCTTCTTGGAGATGCTTCTATGAGATTGGTTGTTGTTAAAATAAAGGAAAGATCTAGGCTAAAAATATTAAGACTGCAATCGTGAGGAAAATTATAAGAAAACATTTGTGAAGTAGATTGATCTTCACTAGCCATCAAAATATGAAATGGACAAGTTAGGAAACATAAGAACTCCTCTTATTACAGGTCCAAGCCATAGCAACTTTGCACGATTTTAAGAAGGACAATTTCTTCATCTTACATTTCCATCACAAGGTACCTATCAATTGTCTTAAGTGTCTGTAGAGAATATTTTCCCTTGTCCTTCAAGGTGGTCCAAATGGATTGTTCCAAGTTTTAATGAGACTAAGTTTGAGGATAAAGTTACAATTGCTTGGTTATATCTCCATTGGATATTATCATATTTCTTGACCTACAACCAATTAAAGAATTAGTAGTGGCTAACCATGGCCTTCCTAGAATTAGTTGATATTCACTCAAACTAGCTTTAGGTTGTGAAACTACAAAATTGGTAGGATATTCACATAAATCTATGGTTATTAGTGGTTCTTCAATTATTCCTTCTAGTTTCATATATTTTCCAACTATAAATCATTCATTTTCTACTTAGTCATGACATTAATTGTTGCTCCAAGGTTTATTAGTGCATTCTTAATGAGAGTCTTGTTAATGCTTACATCCACTACTGGGCTATATCAATCTTAATATGTAGGAACTATAAAGTGGAAAATTGGAGAACCTTAGCAAATTTGCCACTTGGAAAAAGAGGGAATTCACTAGGCTCCAATTTTCACTTGGGGGGACTTTACATTCAAAAGAGGGGGATAAATCTACTAGATCCAATCCCAATGGATGTAAGGATTGAATACGAAGCAGATTGGAATGGAATTAACCCTCTTTTGTAAGTTGATTGATTGAATTAAGAAAAAGTGCTTAAAGTAGAGACAAAGTATGCAAAAACATTTATCTACTGATTCGAGATTCAGCTGTGCACCTGAATCTGAGAAGTTTGAGATGATTCAGAGATTCTCTACAAAATTTGATAGAAGTTATGGGGATCATGTGTCTAGACAGGGATGCCCTCCTATCAATCCTCTGAATGTTTTGTGCGTCGAAAAGGGTTTTTCCGTCTCTGCAAATAAAGGTAACTTCCAAAAGTACAACTGCGCACCTATTTCTTGCACATATAAAGAAAGGGAAATGTGTTGGTAATAGGGGTTTGTCTTTAGATCAAACCCCAGTTTTGGAATTAACCAAGTGGTTGAAATAATGTAAATGAAATGACCGAAAATAGGAATTGTCCTCTTTGAGGGGATGTTGAATTGAATGAAATTGAAATGCTTATACCTCCTTGTGAAGTTTTGTTTGCCTCCATATGGAATTAGGGTATCATGAAGTAGAATGTTGATCTCCTCTTCAATGCTTGAATACTTATCTCTATTGCTGCTCCAAATCTTTAAAGAAGACTAAAAATTCTGAATTTTTGTTCAATGCTTGAATGCTTGATCTCTTGAATGCTAAGATGATTGATTGAATTTTGTTAGATGTCAAATGAGAGAGGAAATCCCTCTTATATACTTGCTAGTGGGTTTAATTGACTAATTTTTTGACTTGAGCCAACATAGGAGGGAATTCCTATTGGTATTTTGGTATGGTTTTGTCATTGATGTCAATACCTACTAAACACTTATCAACTCTGGCACTTTGGAGAATCAGCAAAATTCACTAGCAAGCAAGTGACTCATGCACAGGCACTGGTATCTGGTACACTGGCCAGATATAATGATCACCGGCACTTGAAATGATATGGAAAACACTTGGTTATGTCGAAGACATTGTGTGGACACTCTGTCTTGGAGCTTTGTTTATTGGTACATTCACATTTGCATATTTGCTATTACTAGCAAATAAGTCCAGGGTATACACCGGCAGGTTTATCTTTTCCAGATCAGCATGGCATGCTTTGGAGATGATTAATTATTGTTGTAAATGCATTAAGCCGACATGTTCAATTGGTTATTGCATCAGATATTGTTTTGTTTGTAAAATACTTTTATTGTAAATATCTTGTAGAGCTGACCTACTAAAATTGGTCTTAGGTTATGGTATAAATGTAAGATCTTATTTGTAAGATCAAATGTGGAATGCGAAAAAGGATTGTGTGAAGGTCTATGCGAGAATAAGCAGAGCTATACATGCAGACATCATTTGAAGATTGAAGGAGGGTTTTTTTTAAGACAATCACAACTACACCAGTACTGAATCCAGCATATGAAGATGCTATTTTGTGTAGTACATTCTTATTGGATTTAACCATCCAAGTGTAGTCAGTGTGACTCCCATTTTCTGATTGAGCAGTGAGATCTAAGCACTTGGCCTTTCTGCATGTGCAGACCCTATTTATGTACACTTACTATCTTCAATAGTATCATCTAATTGTGGGTAAGGTTTCCCACCGTGGTTTTTCCCCTTATAGGGTTTCTATGTACAAATATTGGTGTTATGTGTTGTGGATGACTTTGTCTTTATGTTTTATGCGCTAATCCTTACCAGTATAGCAATTAACTATTAAATCTGTTGATCGACATATTGAACTGGTTTACCGGTATTAAGCATTAAGTTGGTTAAGTTATTTTGGTTTGAATTTATTTGACAATTGATTCACCCCCCCTCTGAGTTGTCTTTAGGACCTAACAATTGGTATCAGAGCTTAGTCCTCTTTTGCAGAAGTTTAATAGCTTAAGGAGATCCAATGTCTACTAACTATTTCAGGAAGGACAGTCCTAAACTTGATGGAACCAATTATGGCATATGGAAAATCAGAATGGAGACACATCTAAATTGCAATGGAAAGGACATCTGGGATGTTACAAAGAATGGCTATACTACTCCTACTCCTGGTTAGCCTAATCCACCTACCTTGGGAAAAGATGAAGAAAATGATTGCAAAGCAAGAGAAGCACTTTTGAGCGCATTATTATATCAACAAATCATGGGACTATCAGATAGGTCTACTACTAAAGCTATTTGGGATCATTTGGAAACACTAAATGAAGGAGATTCCATAGTCAAAATTGCAAAACTTGAAAGCTTCTGGGTCAGGTATGAACATTTGAAAATGGAAGAAGATGAAAGGATTTCTGCTTTTATGGAGAGAGTAAATGAGATTTTTTTGGGTATTAAATGTTGTGGAGGAACCTTAAGTGAGGATGAAATTGTTTCAAAAGTTTTAAGAGGATTGCCATCAGCGTATAAAATGAAAGTCACTGCTATAAATGAGTTAAGAACAATGTCTAATACATTAGTATCTAGGGATACATTGATTGGGAAACTTTCAGCTTTTGAAATTGAAGAATTTGGTCCTATTGCTACTATAAAGACAAATTTGGCCTTTAAAGCATCAACATCATCTGCTCCATCATTTAACAAATCTGATTGGAAAGCCTTTTATGCAAGAGAACTTGAAGAAAGCAGGACAGAGAATGAAGAACTTGAAGAACTTGAAGCACTATTTGCAAGGAAAATGCCTAAAGGTCCAGTTGGAAGTAAGTATGAAGGTAAAGCACCCTTTAAATGTTTTAACTGCAATAAGATTTGTCATATGGCTTCAAGATGCCCTGATAGACATACTAGACTAAGAGAAGAAGCTAGAAGAACATACAAGAATAACCCTGAATATCAGAGATACAGATTTAAGAAGAATAAAGATAAATATTGTTACATTGCTGATGAAGGTGTGACTGATGATTCTAATGAGGATCCAATGGACAATGGATGGATTTTTATTGCTATAACAAAAGATCAATCGACACCTATTGCTCAACTAGTAGAACAGGCCTTGGCAGCTAAAGTTGAAGTAAAAGATGAATGGATCATTGATTCAGGATGCTCACATCATATGACAGGAGACAAAAGTAAATTCTTGAACTTTCAAGAATACAATGGAGGCTTAGTGAGATTTGGAGATGACAAAGCTTGTTTGATCAAAGGTAAGGGTACAATATCTCTTGATGGTAAGCATAATAGTGACAATGTTTACTATGTTGAAGGATTAAAGCATAATATTTTGAGTGTTCGTCAATTAGTTGAGAAAGGATTTCAGTTACAATTCAAAAATGGAAAATGCAAAATCATGAATAGAACTGGTTTAGAAATTGCAACTGGTAATCAAACTAGAGGTAACATCTTTCATCTAAATAACAATGAAAAGACATGCTTGATTGCTCATATTGATGAAAGTTGGCTATGGCATAAGAGACTCTGACATGTAAACTTTGATTGCATGGTGAAGATCAATACTATTAAGGTAGTTAGAGATTTACCTAAAATTGTCAAACCTCACAATGCAGTATGTAAGGAATGTCAATTTGGAAAACAAGTTAGAGCTAGTTTCAAAAGTATTCCAGAAAAATCCAATAATGCTCTTGATTTGATTCACACTGATTTATGTGGTCTAGCTAAAACTAAAATCTTACAAGGTGGTAGATATTTCATGCTAATCATTGATGACTACTCTAGAATGTGTTGGGTTACTTTTCTTAGAGAAAAATCAGAAGCACTTGGAAAGTTCAAACTATTCAAAGCAATGGTAGAAAATGAAACCGGTAAGAAAATAAAATGTCTAAGATCAGATCAAGGAGGAGAATTTACATCTAACGAATTTAATACATTCTATGAGGCAAATGGAATCAGAAGACAACTATCACCACCCTGGACACCATAGCAGAATGGAGTTGTTGAAAGGAAAAACCTAACTATCTTGGATGTAGCAAGAAGTATGTTATCAGAAGCAAACCTACCACATGTATATTGGAGAGAGGCAATTAGTACAGCAGTCTATACATTCAACAAAATTCACATCAAAGGTGAGACCGGTAAGACCCCTCACGAACTATGGTTTAGTATTACTCCTACTCTTAAATATTTCAGAATTTTTGGATGTAAATGTTATATTAGAAGAGATGAGTATATTGGGAAATTTGATCATAGAAATTATGAAGGAATATTTCTTGGTTATTCATCTAAAAGAAAGGCATATAGTTGTTTTAACAAAAGATTGCCGAAAAATGTTGAAAGTACAAACATAAAGATTGATGAACAATTCAAGGGAACTTCAAGGTATATAGACTCTAAACCGACAATAGGAATTTTGACAAATGAACCTACACTAAATCCACCAGTACAGAATGAAGATCCAGTTACCCCGGTATCATCTGAGGATTCCACAGTAACTGAGGAACAACATCAAACAAAGACACCCCGATATGTAAGACTAAATCACTCTGAAGATCAGATAATTGGAAACAAGAACAAAGGAGTTATGACAAGAGGAAGATTGGCAAATGAAGAGGTATGTCTTATTTCTCAAATTGAACCATCATCTATTAATGAGGCATGTCAAGATAAACACTGGATTAATGCTATGGAAGAAGAATTAGAACAAATTGAGAAGAATAACACTTGGACATTAGTTTCCCGGCCTAAAGATAAAAATGTAATTTGAACCAAATGGGTATTCAGAAACAAACTTAATGAAGATGGTAAGGTTATTAGAAATAAAGCAAGACTAGTGTATAAGGGATATTCTCAAAAAGAAGGAATTGATTATAATGAAACCTTTGCACTAGTAGCTAGAATAAAGGCAGTTAGATTATTCTTGGCTTTTGTAGCACACAAGAGCTACAAAGTTTATCAAATGGATATTAAATGTGCATTTTTGAATGGAGATCTTGAAGAGGAAGTCTATATTGAACAACCTGATGGATTTTCTTTGACAGATGACAAAGATATGGTTTGTAGGTTAAGAAAAGCTTTGTATGGATTGAAGCAAGCCCCAAGAGCTTAGTATGCAAGATTGGATAAGTATCTTTTGAAGATTGTTTTTTCTAAAGGAAATGCAGACAACAATTTATACTATAAAGTGACTAATGATGACATCTTGGTTATAGAAGTATTTGTTGATGATATAATCTTTGGAGGAGAAGATGGATTATGTAAATAATTTTCTGATAAAAAGCAACAAGAATTTGAAATGTCTATGATTGGAGAAATAAAATTCTTTTTAGGATTGCAGATTTCACAGACTAATAAAGTTATATTCTTGAGTTAACCGAAGTACTTAAAAGAGTTACTAAAGAAATTTGGGATGGAGAACTCTAAACTGGTAAGCACACCTATGACTACAAATGACAAACTATCACTAAGGGATGAATCTACACCTGTTAATCCAACTAGATACAAATCTATGATAGGAGGTTTATTGTATTTAACACAAACCAGACCTGATATTATAAATACAATATGTATTGTTTCAAGATTTAAAAGTAATCCTAGAGAAAATCATGAATCAGCAGTAAAAAGGATTTTCTGGTACTTACAAGGCACTATAAATCTTGGATTATGGTATCCTAGAGATGAAAAATTTGAATTATGTGCATACACAAATGCAAATTAGGTAGGAGATGTGGATGATATAAAAAGCACCATCAGTAGAGCATTCTTTCTTGGAAACAGACTACTTTCTTGGTTGAGTAAGAAACAAAGTTGTACATCTTTATCAACAGCAGAATCAGAATATGTTGCAGCAGCAACTAACTGTACACAGGTACTATGGCTTAAGCAAATGTTAAAAGGCATAAAGGTAAAATGCAAGGAACTAATTACTATATATTGTGATAACACTGCAGCAATTGATATATCTAAGAATCCAATATTACATTCTAAAACCATACATGTTTCTATTAAATTGAATTTTCTAAGGGAAAATGTTGAAGCAAAGGAAATAAAACTAGTTTACGTGAATACTAAAGAGTAGATTGTAGATATCTTTACTAAACCTCTACCTAAGGAGACTTTTGAATATCTCAGAGATCAGCTTGGGGTCATACCCCCACCGGTAGAGACTTAGGAAGTTGATGAATGTCATCAACTAGCAAAATTAACAGAGAAATCTTTATTCTCACTTTGATGGGAAGCTACTTCTTAGGGGGAGTAGTTGGTATACTAAATTGATTGGTATTTTGTATATGAACTTGGCTTGGTAAGAACTTTGGCATTTGATGTCAAAGGGGGAGAGATTGGTACAAAAAAAACACAAGGAAAACACATGTTGCTCCCAGGGGGAGAGATTGTTGTTTGAGAGAGATTATTACTCTTTATATCTATACTTTTTATTTCTAGTTATGATCTCTATTTTGGAGATTGTTGGTTTTTGGTATTTGGCATTTCTATTTTTGGCACTTTGATGGTTTTTCCATCTTGTGTTGCCATCAATGCCAAAGGGGGAGATTGTTGGTATTTTGGTATGGTTTTGTCATTGATGTCAACACCTACTAAACACTTATCAACTCTGGCACTTTGGAGAATCATCAACATTCACTGGCAAGCAAGTGACTCATGCACACTCACCGGTATCTGGTACACCAGCAAGATATAATGATCACCGACACTTGGAATGATATGGAAAACACTTGGTTATATTGAAGACATTGTGTGGACACTTTGTCATGGAGTATTGTTTATTGGTACATTCACATTTGCATATTTTTTATTACCGGCAAATAAGTCCAGGGTATACACTGGCAGGTTTATCTTTTCCAGATCAGCATGGCACACTTTGGAGATGATTAATTATTGTTGTAAATGCATTAAGCTAACATGTTCAATCAGTTATTGCATCGGATATTATTTTGTTTGTAAAATGCTTTTATTGTAAATATCTTGTAGAGTCGACCTACTAAAATTGGTCTTAGGTTATGGTATAAATATAAGATCTTATTTGTAAGATCAAATGTGGAATGTGGAAAAGGATTGTGTGAAGGTATATGTGAGAATAAGAAGAGCTATACACATAGACATCATTTGAAGATTGAAGGACGGTTTTTTTGAAGACAATCGGAACTACACCGGTACTGAATCTAGCATATGAAGATGCTATTTTATGCAGTACATTCTTATTGAATTTAACCATCCAATTGTAGTCAGTGTGACTCCCATTTTGTGATTGAGAAGTGAGCTCTAGGCACTTGGCCTTTCTACATGTGCAGACCCCATTTATGTACACTTACTATCTGCAGTAGTATCATCTGATTGTGGGTAAGGTTTCCCTCCATGGGTTTTCCCCTTACAGGGTTTCCACATACAAATATTGGTGTTATGAGTTGTGGATGACTTTGTCTTTATGTTTTATGCACTAATCCTTACCAGTGTAGTAATTAACTATTAAATCTGTCTACCCACATATTGAACTGGTTTATTGGTACTAAGAATTAAGTCGGTTAAGTTGTTTTGGTTTAAGAATTTTGCATCTTGGAGAATGAGGTTGAACATTATGTTTACAAGAAAATGAAATCATGTCACCTGTTGGTTTTTTAGGAGAAGAAATGGTTTGGGTAGAAACTTCATGAGCTCTAGCATGACATCTTTGTCGGTGTTCTCTTGCACAATGCTTTCATCTAGTCATGGCTAAATGTTGAGGAGGGTCAGTTTCATTAGGTATAGGCTTTGTCTCTTCTTTTAAGGATTGATGAGTCCATTGAGGTCTTTTAGGTTAAAAATGGAAGAGGTTGGTCACTTCTCTCTATAACATGAAGAAGGAGGATCTGCACCATACAAAGGAGGGATAAGAGGTGTAGGAAGGAGATCAGGTCCATCATGAGGAGGAGGGATAGGTCTAACCTTAGGAGGAATAGTTTTTCTTTTAGGAGGAAGTGTTTTTCGACCTTTGGGAGGAAGAGGAGACTCATCCATAGGAGAAGGAATAGGTTCTTTGTTAGAAAGAGGAATATCTCTTTTCTTGGAAGAAAGGATACTCTTCTCTTTAGGAGACTGAATAGATTCTTCTTTGGGAAGAAGATTATTTCTTTCCTTAGCAAGAAGAATAATATTATTCTCAAGAAGGGTTATATGATCATAGAGAGGGATGCTAAGTGTTGTATTTCTTAGTTGAATCAAGGATAAAATCATTTTATTTTTTCATTTTTTATATGATCTAGAAAGAGAATCACTTCTAGGTTCAAGAGGCTTTTACTATTCGGACAAAAAATAATCAAGACAAACATCTCCATGCCTCATTGTAGGTTGAAATATGCTATAATTAATAGTTATAATTTCACTATTATGAGGAAATTTCAAACACTTATGAATAGTAGAAGTGATTGCTTTCATGGAAGAGAGCCAAGGATGTCCCAACTTCACACAAAATTGCTCGAATGTAGGAATGATAGAAAACTGAACATCTAAGCATTTAGTGCCAACATCAATAGCAAGTGTTATAGAACCAATAGTAGGAAAAGAGAAGCCATCAAAAACTTTAATTATTACATCAATATCATAATATATCACCTGATGCAATTGCAAAGTATAAAGAAATTCTCCAATTATCACATTAACCATGCAAGAAGGATCAATGAGGACTCCTCTAGTGGGTATACCTTTGATTTTTGCACTTATGTATAATGGCCCATCGGGTACCTCAATGGTCTCACTATGATAAAATGATATGCACAAATCCTTAGGAGGCTCTTGTTGGTCTACAAAGTTCACCACACTATTAGTTTGAAGGGTCAAATCATTGGGAGAGAAAGCAAGATGTTCAGTCTCAATAAAATTAGTTGAATGGGATGGTAAAGGATTAGTGAAAACTTGAAGTTTCTAGTTAGGAGGAGTTACATATTTGTTTCCCTTATCATTTACACCTACCACAAATATAGTGTTGTTATCAGTCAATTATTGAAGCTTACTTCTTAATGAAAAATAATTCCCAATGTCATGACCAGGTTGATGATGATATTGACAAAAAGATTTAGTATCAAAGTAAGGTGAAGTTGTTTTAGATGGATCAATTGGTTTGAGTTGGGGAAGTTTCAACACATTTTTTTGTATTAATTGAGACATAATAGATCCCTCCCACCCTTACAACTATAGTTGGGAAGCAGGGTGGGAACTCTAGTGTGCCTGCTATAATAATATAATAGTAGGGGTGTCCCCCTACTATTTGAAGGGTAGTTGCGTCTACCTTGTCGATTAATTAGCCTGCTAGAATAGGGGGGGCAAAGATCTCAACACCTTAGCAACAATTTTGTCTTCCTCAATAGTTCCACTATGCAAATATTCATTCAAAGGAGTAAACTCTTTCTCTTGAAAAATTTAGACAAAGGAGGCTCACCTATAGCACCTACGAATTGATTGATTGATTGTTGTTATTATCATTGAATTTGAAGAATCCTTTGTTTGGTTTGAACTTTGCAAACGGTTGTTGAACAATATCACCCTTATCACTCAGATCTATGGAAGGAGATGATTGTTCCAATTGACTCATAGTCAGATGATAATTGTGAAGTACTTCGCACAACTACGAAAAGGAAATAAACTTAGTTAAAAGGAGTTCATCCCTAATTTCCTTTTGTAAATTAGCAATAAAAATATTTTGAATATCTTGATCAGGCATAGGAAAAGAAATGTGAGAATACAAATGCTTATATCAACCACTAAAACCAGTCACTTTTTCTTAAACACCTTATTTACAATGCATTAAATCAATGAAAGTAACTTTAGGACCAATATTATTATGAAATTGTTGAATAAAAGCATTAGCCAATTGTTGAAAAGAAGTAATAGAATAAGGAGGCAAAGAACAATACCATTGCAAATCTCTATCTCTTAATGTTCTAGTAAACTATTTTGCTAACAACCTTTGATCGTGACAAAAGTCACTACACAAAGTTTGGAATGTTTTAACATGAGTTAAAGGATCACCTTTTCCATTATAAAGTTCCAATAGAGGGACTTATACATGTTTAGGAGGGACGGCTATAACAATGTCATGGGATAACGGGCTTGTGACATCAAATGTGGGCACATTATACTTTGATTGGTTCATAGAAGCTATTTGTTGTTGTAAGGAAACTATTTGGGCAAGGGTGTTGATTGTAGCTTTGGTAGAAGGATTGAAATTAGACATGTTGGATTGAGAGGGAGGAGTAACATTGTTGAATGAAGAAAGAGGTTGATAATAAGGAGGTGGAACACTATGATGAGTGGGTAATGGAGAAGATTGGGTAGCACAGGGAAGACTCATGGGAGGAATGAAATAATTGTGATTAAAGGAGTTGCCTTCTTGACTAACATGTATAGGTGGTGAATGTGATTGGGTAACAAGGGGAACACTCATAGTAGGAGAAATGAAAGAAAATGTATTTCCCCCATGACTAACATTTGTAGGTATGACATTTTGTGTAGAGGTAGCCATGATATTTGATGTGAAGGTAGGAACACTAGTCATGGAAGTTGTCAAAGGAATAGAATGATTAATTTGACTAGGAGGTTGTGTATAACCTAGGTTTTCAGAACAACTCTTCATAGGCATTATATTAGAATAAATAATATCAGCAATACCATGCAAGATATCAACACCATGCTTATCACTATGAATCATTATTTTTAATCCTTCAATCAATGGGAGAGCTTCACTTCCTAGGTATTCTCAGCATTCATTGTTGAATATGATCAAATTGATTATCCATCTTCACCAATTAGTCAATTGATACTCTAGTTAGTGATTCCTCATTGTGAGAATTATCAAGAAGATAAACATGAATATCTGAAGGATGAGAAGAAGCAAAAATATCCTAATTGAAAAAGCTAGCCAAATTAGGCTCCATTTCCTCGGTAATCAAACCTTGAGAAACCTTAATTCTACAACTTCTTCTAATGGGGATACTATAGGTAGGACTAATGGTAGTACAACTCATGCACCAGGGAAAAGAAATTGAAAATTAAGGTTTTAATTCTGAAATTTTGAAAGAAGGGAAACTCAAAATTAAAATTAGGGTTATCCAAATTTAACCTCTTAATTAATTTTTTCAAATATTGAGATATTGTAGAAATCAATTTACTTTTAAAAATTAGGGTGTGCATAGTGAACCTCTTAATTTTAAAATTCAAATTGATAATGGAAATGTTGAAATTCAGATTTATTTTCAACCTTAGGGTGACCTAAAATTAATAAAATTTCACAAATCTCTGGAATTGTGTAGTAAAATACAGGACCAAAATAAGCTTCCAAAATTTGAGCAAAAAAAGTCAGGAGCAAGTAGGTAGTGACTTGGTCCGAACACATGGTTCGACCAACTTTTTTCCCAAATTTTGGGGAAGCAAGATATTGTGATTTTTTTTCAAGTTCGAGAAGGATATGGAAATTGGAGATGTCAAGATATGCAAAATTAAGCCTTGAAGGTTGAAATAGGACACACTTAAGATGTTTGACAGAAGGATTAATTGAAAAGACAACAAAAATGACACACCAAAGAGCCAACTTTTATGATATTTAGACGAAAGACAAGAGGCTTTATATTTAATTGAATCAATTGAATTCTTAAGGAAAATTTGAAATTGCACAAGGTTGATTTAATTTTAAAAATTATGGTTTGTTGCATAAACCACTTAATTTTATAAATTTATATTTGAAATTTGAATGTTGGAAAGAGGGAAAATGAATTTGGAAAGTAAAGTCAAGACTCAAATCTGAAAATGAATTCAAGATCTACAAAATCCACAATGTCAATTTAAAATTTAGGGTTTTGTGATTCAACCACTTAATTTTTTTATTTTTTATTTTTAAATTGTAAGTGTAAATGAAAATTTGAATAGAAATATTGAAAAATTTGTTGATGTGAAAAAAATCAATCCAATTTAGACAAATGACAAGCTCAATTTTGAATCTAAAATTAAGGGTTTTTGTACATTCAACCTCTAAATTTTTTAAAATTGCAAAGAAATTACTTGTAAGTGAAAATTTGAATTTTAAATTGCATGCACTCAAATGTGAAAAAAAAAATCAGAAGTAAGCATAAGACATGTTGGGCTCATTAAAATGTAAAGTGGAAAATTGGATAACCTTAGCTAATTTGCCACATGGAAAAAAGAGGGAATTCACTATGCTCCAATTTTCACTTGAGGGGACTTTACATTCAAAAGAGGGGGATGAATCTACTAGATCCAATCCAAACTGATGTAAGGATTGAATACTAAGCAAATTGGAATGGAATTTACCCTCTTTTGTAAGTTGATTGATTGAATTAAGATAAAGTGCTGAAAATGGAGACAAAGTATGCGAAAACAGTGAGCTACAGATTCAAGATTTAGCCATGCACCTGGATCTTAAAAGTTTGAGATGATTCAGAGCTTCTCTGTGAAATTTCACAAAAGTTATAAGGATTGTGTGTCCAAACAGGGGTTCCCTCCAATCTATCCTTTGAACCTTTCGTGCGTCGAAAAGGGTTTTTCCGTCTTTGAGAATAAAGCTTAATTCCAAAAGTATAGATGCACACCTATTTCCTACACATAAAAAGAAAGGGAAATGTGTTGGGAATAGGGGCTTGTCTTCTAATCAAACCCCAGTTTTAGAATTAGCCAAGTGGTTGAAATAATGTAAATGAAATGACTAAAAGTAGGAATCCTCCTCTTTGAGGGGATGTTGAATTGAATGAAATTGAATTGTTTATACCTCCTTGTCAAGTTTTGTTTGGCTCCACACAGAAACACAGAATTAGGGTTACATGAAGTAGAATGTTGATCTCCTCTTTAATGCTTGAAATCTTGTCTCTATTTCTACTCCAAATCTTGAAGGAAGACAGAAAATGCTCAATTGTTGTTGAATGCTTGAATGCTTGATCTCTTGAATGTTCGGATTCTTGGTTGAATTTCATTAGATGTCAAATGAGAGGGAAAATCCCTCTTATATAGTTTCCAGTGGGTTTAATTAACTAATTTTTTGACTTGGGCCAACAAAGGAGGGAATTCGTGCTTCAAATCTGAGTTAGGTCCAAGGGGAGAGGATCAAGGGAGGTCCCAAATATGGGATCCCAGGGTGCCACACCCTAGTCCTAGTGGATCCTAGGGAGCCATGCCCTGGTCCTGCCCTATTTTGTCAGGATCAAGGTGTAGGTAGAGTACAAGGTTGAATTGCAATGTGTTTTCAATATGCATGAGCATATTCAAGTCTTAGATGAGGTCGAGGGGTGCAAACACTTAGGCGAAGACCCAAATGTAGTCGAAAATTACAAGGGGTGCAATTTTAGGAGGTTATAAGAACCACTAATGTTCCTACCATAATTCCAACCAACTATCCAATGACATAGACTATTTTGGGTTTATTTTTCTTCCTTCCCACACATCTAAGGCATAATTCTCTAATAATCTTGTTAAAAATTGGGTCATCCTTGATAACTTGAAGGAGAGGTGTCTTCACATGTACATGTTTTAGTTTTCCTAAGAGGTAAAACTTATGTTTAGATTGGTATTTCTATGTGGGTAACCTCTCAAGGAAAGGTAGTTCCTTATTGGTTAACTCAACACATGTTGGTGGCTCCTCCAATGGTTGGATAGTGACTTGTATCATTGGTTCCTCATCAAAAAACATTGTGATCTATAGGGATGTAGGATCAAGAAGAGTCTTATGTTAATGTAGTTGGAAATCATTAATCTCAATTGTATAAGTTGAGTATGGAGCTGCCTCATTAGAGTAAGCTAGCTAAAAGGAGTTATTGTTAGGATTGGGTGCAAGTTGATCAAGAAACTATGGTGCTCATGGTGAACCAGAGGAAGGCATATTTTGATTAGGTATAATGTCTAGCTACTATGAATGTAAATTGGGTATAAGTGTAGGTTCATCAAAATCATTTTATTTTTGTCATGGGTAATTAGCATTAGAAAAAATTGCCATTATTGGATTCCGTATCATGGTTGAGACCATGGGTGTTGAGTGCCCTACCACTAGTCATAACTTGGGTACTAGTATTGAAGTGGCAATGAGCCTTGCTATGGTATCTAATTTGATGCATTACCTTTTCATTATAGATTAATTTGCATGGTATTCCAAGATTAGAAAATTCATTTTGTAGCATTTTGTTGAACTCCAATTAATGAAGGATTTAAATATAATGTGTCTAATACCGTACTTTGACTTTTTTTGCATGGCTTGCATTGATCAATGTAGAAGACGTTTCTATCCTCGTATTATAGTGCATGAATCTCGAGATAGACCAACTTCTCCTTAGAAATTGCAAGAATCTTTTTACAATTGTAATTAGACCTCTTCTACCTATAGTGAAGGTAATACTTTGTAAGAGCTACCACTGCTTCTTGTTTCTTCTTGATGTGAAGAGATACCTATAGCATTGTAAATTGTCATTGGGCTAATTTGCACCTCATGTTTGTGCCCCTAGTTTAGTGTGTCCTATCCTAGTCACCTATCTAAATCCATTTTCTGCTTATTCTCTAGTTTTGATACCATGAGCACCCTTTGAAATATTCCTTGGTGGGATACCACTCTCTTTTAGGGTTCATTTTGAACCCTTTTGTAGAATGAACATGGAGCCTAGCACATGGTCCCTCTTAATGGGGCCCAAATTTGAATTAGGGTAGGGATCATATCTTTCTAGTGAGAATTCAACTCCATATCTCTACATGACCATTAGATGTTAGCCTAATAAGTAAAATACCTAGATGCCCCTATATAAAGATATTTGATCAAACTTATTTCATCCAAGCAAATCTAATCAATTCTAAGACTTTAATTAATGAATTCCTAGTACTCTTGTATCCATAAAGCATTCATCATCAAGCATTTTCAAAGATATTCAACGATAAATATTCTTCATTAAAACATTATGGAGAAAAACTACAACATTCATATGCAAGCATGTGTGTGTGAGTAGAGTTTTGTTATCTTCATGCCATTTCATACAACATGTGTAATTTCATTCTAAGAACATATGATCGGGTTTACCTAGCCTACTCAAATCTCCACCTAGTTGGTGTAGCTCAATTCCACCAACTCACCAGGTCTAGTTGCCCTCTAAACCTCCAATTCTTTCTCAATCTCTTCTAGGGATTTATTCCTAACCTTACTAAGGTGTTTTCTTTAGGTGTTTTGGTTAGGAACCCTATCAATTCACTGTGCTTCTCAGGTGCTCAATTTTGGCCTCTTGGCTTCAACTTGTCAAAATGACCTCCAGCTATTGTGAGGGGATGCAAAGGTGTAGATATGTCTTCTAACATGTTTTTAGTGCATTTGGGGTCCATTAGTGGTTTGCAACCTTGAGGTTTCTTAATAATTGTAAAGCGGAAAATCGCGATCGAACCCTAGTTGCTCTCCCCTCTTCCAACTCCAAGGAGAGAGAAGGGAGATTCACTAGGGTTGATGGTTTTCACTTAGGGGAGAGACTTTACATTCAAAAGAGGGGTTGAAACCCACAAGATCCAATCCCACACAATGCAAGATTGGATGCTAAATGTGTTTCAAGGGTTAAGAAAGCAAGGCTACCCTCTTTTGTAAAGAATGTTGATAGAAGAATTAAGCTAGGAATGCATAGAAAGTGACAAAGATTCGCTTATAAACTGAGATAGGGATATAGGATGAAGCTGCAGACCTGGAACTAGCAGTAAAATGTCGATACGGCGCTGTCCTACAAATTTGAGCAAAAGTTGTCGGGACGATGGCACCCGAGCGCCATGGTCCTCCAAAAAATCTACGAAACGAAGGGGGATCTGTCCGTCTCTGCACAAGGATTCCAGATCTTCAATTTCAGCCGCGTACCTGCAACCTACACACAGAAAAGTGAAGACGATTGGGGGATTAGGGATTAGGGGTTTGCCTTTAGGTCAAACCCCGGTTTTGGAATTAACCAAGAAATGAGCAATGTTGTAAATGTAAATGTCTGTAATGTAAAACAAGTACTAATACCTTGTTGTAAGGATGTTTGTATCCTTATGTGCAAAGGTATAGATGTTGTATGTTGTATGTTGTAGTAGTATGTAGTAAGTGATCTCCTCTTCAATGGTTGAATCCTTGTCTTGAATGCAACACTTAGCCTTGAATGGAGACTTGAAATGATCAATTGCTTGAAAGAATGCTTGAGTGCTTGAATGCTTGAGTAGAGTTTCCACGCCTTTTCCATCATATCAAGTGAAAGAGGAAAATGTAGTTTATATACTTGTCATTTAGGGCTGATAGACTGATTTTCCCGACCTTAGGCCGACCAGGAAAGATAATTTCCAATTTGCAAACAAAAAGACCCGAAGTCCAAAAGAGACCGGGCCCAAAATAGGACCCAGGGACCAGGGCACTAGGCGCCATGGTCCTGGGGTACCAGGGCGCTGGGCGCTCTGGTCCCACCTCCCAAGACAGCAGGGTGCAAAGGAGGTTCAGGCCAGGGTGCAAGAAAATGCAGTTTTCAGTGTCATAATCAGGTTTCGGGGTCTCCATTCAGGTTGCGTGTTGCGTCGCCATTGTGAAGACCGAAATGCAGTCAAAATTGCAAGTGTCGCAATTTTAGGACGCTACATTTAGCCCCCACTTTAGCGGGAGTATAAGCATACGCTCATACTTCCAGTAAAGTACAAGGAAACAACATTGAAAGACTTTCACCACATCAAGGAGGCAAGACACACCAAGCCCCCAGTGGACTAAGGATCTTACGACTTCAATTGACAAAGTAAAAGGGAAGACCACGAGGGAGAACCATGACTGTCAGTAGTAAGGTTCCCTCACTATGAGTCATGCAAGAAAGATATCAAAAATTTTCAAGGCAAGGTTAAATTTGTCAAGAAATTTTCAAGTATCTTGAAAAGATATGAACGGGATGTATGCCCCCCTACGTTAAAGTGATTGCACACGCCTCACTGGGGGTGATTGCTTTAAGGTAGTGATACATATAAGAAATGAGAAAAAGGAAAGGAGCACGTTATCACAAGGATTTAGCCCCCAAGTGTGAGATAAGCCCAAGGATAATAGACACAAAACACAAAGCACAAGGTGACTTCACTTTCCTCGGGGTCAGTATGCTGTATGATAATTCATGTATACCATATGTATGTATGCATAATTGTTCTTCATTCCCCAATCAAGGAAGGTCACCTAGAAGAAGGGAACACATGTGTCTTTTGAGTCAACATGAGAGAGACCAAAAGAGATCTCAATGCTTTGCATTGTCCTCAAGTAGACAACACCAAGGACAACAAATAGAAGAATGAGAATAACATATAGAAGAAGTAACACAAGAGAGGAGGAGAGAATCTGCTATGCTAATGTAACTAGTCTAGCACGTCATCTACCCCCCGATCTTGCTGATCAATGTTTCGGGAAGGCAGGGAACACGCTAGAGGAGGAACATTCAACACAGCAGATGGAGCTATCACAAGATCCAAACAAGGGCTATGTTCATGTTCCAAGCCACGCTGTTCTTGTCTAGGAGCTAGGATAAGTGCTTTAGAAAATTCATTAGATAAATGGTTATCAATATCAACAAGTTCATATTCACTATCAGAATGAACAGGAGTAACATTTTCATCATGAATAACATTTTCATCTATAGCATCATCAAGATTTATAAAAATAGGGTCTTTAATTCGCACAAGATCAAGACCATCATGCATCTTATGTTTTGGAGATTTTGGAGAAAATGGAATAATGCTTGTTGAAGGTGTTTTTGGAGATTGCAAAGTTTGAGAAGCAGCTGCTTGAGATCTAAGACGACGCTTTCGCCGACGTTCACGTGCCGAACGATTTCGTCTAGTCTTAGTAGGAAGTTGAGAAGATTGAGGAGGAGGAATATTCTCATCCTTATCACTTGGGTGTTTAGGTTGTGGTCTCTTAGGCTGGATGATAGGAGAAGAGGAAGGTCTCTTCTCTCTATAAAAGGAAGGAGGAGGAACTGCTCCATATAAAGGAGGAATATTTGGTTTAGGAAGGAGACCAAGTCCATCATGACGAGGAGATATAGGTCTACTCTTAGGAAGTTTATTAGATATAGGCATAGTCACATCCATAGGGATGGGTTGGGAATCTTCTTGAGGAAAGACATTAGTTTTATCTTTCAAAGGAAGAACTTCCTTCTCAAGAATGATAGGAATGTCAAGTTTGGGTGTTCTAGGTTCACTTAGAGATAGGATCATATCTGTTTTCCACTTTTGATAAGATTTGAAAAGATGATCACTTCGCGAAGGAATAGATTGGAATTGTTTAGGCCAAAAGTAATCAAGAGGAACGCTAGAAGTTCTTTCAGCTAGTTTAAAGAGACTATGATTGACAGTAACAACTTCACCATTATGGGGAAATTTCAAACACTTATGAATAGGAGAAGCAATAGCTTTCATGGAAGATAGCCAAGGATAGCCAAGCTTCACACAAAATTGTTCGGATGAAGGAATAATAGCAAAGTTCACATCAAGGGATTTGTTATGGACCTCAATAGGCAATGTAATAGAACCAATTGCAGGAGAAGAAAATGCATCAAATAGTTTCACAATCACATCTGTTTTGTCATATATCACTTGATTCAATTGCAAAGTAAAAAGAAATTCTTCAGTAATAACATTAATCATGCACGAAGGATCAATAAGCACTCCACGGCAAGGTGTATTCTTGACTTTTGCAACTATGTATAAAGGACCATCAGGTGCCCTAATGGTTTCACTGGAATCAAATGTGATGGAAGGTTCTTTAGGGTTTTCTTGCTGCTCTACAAAGTTAATCACATTCGGAGTCATAGACACAAGACCATCAGATGAGAGAGAGGAATCATTAGCCTCAATTGCATTAGAGGTATGAGAAGGTAATGGATCAGTGAAAATCTGAAGATTTTGATTAGGAGGAGCTACAGATGTATTGCCTTTATCATTCACTCCAGAAACAGAAATAGTGTTATTATCAATCAAATCTTGAATTTTACCCTTTAAAGAAAAACATTTTTCAGTATCATGCCCAGGCTGACGATGAAATTGACAAAAAGCTTTGTTATCAAAATAAGGTGAATTAATCTTTGCACGATCAATTTGCCTTATAGGAGGAAGAGTAAGCACATTTTGTTCCAATAACTTATTCATAATACTATGCAATGATTCATTCAAAGGAGTATACTTTCTTTCTTTCTTGAAAAATTTAGAAATAGGAGGCACACCTGATGCTGCATTCACATTGTTGTTGATGATGTTTTCATTGAATTTGATGGAATCTCTGTTCGGTTTAAACTTCCCAAATGGTTGTTGACTGCTATCACCCTTATCACTCGGAGCCATAGGATGTGATTGTTCCATTTGACTCACAGTCAGTTGATAATTGTGAAGAGTTGCACACAACTATTGGAAAGAAGTAAACTCAGAAAACAGAAGCTTGTCTCGAATATCTTTTTGTAAATTAGAAATAAAGATTCTTTGAATATCATTGTCAGGCACTGGAAAAGAAATTTGAGCATACGAATGCTTATATCTACCAATGAAATCAGTCACTTTTTCTTTAACACCTTGTTTACAATGCATTAAATCAATCAAAGTAACTTTAGGACTTATATTGTTTTGAAATTGTTGAATGAAAGCATTTGCAAGTTGTTCGAAAGAAGTAATAGAATAAGAAGGCAACGAGCAATACCATTGTAGGGCTTTGTCTCGTAATGATCTAGTGAACAATTTTGCAAGCAACCTTTGGTCATAGGCAAAATCAGTATAGATTGTTTGAAAAGTCTTAACATGTGTTAGAGGATCACCTTTACCATTATAAAGCTCCAAATGCGGGATTTCAACATGTTTAGGAGGGATAGCTCGAACAATGTCAAGAGAAAGTGGGCTCGCAACATCAAATGTGGGCACACTAAACTTAGATTGATTCATAGAGGCAATTTGTTGTTGTAAAGAAGAGACAGTTTGTGCAAGATTGTTAATGGTTGCTTCAGTCGAAGAATTCATATTAGATGTGTTAGATTGAGATGGAGGTGTTATATTATTGAAAGAAGGTAAAGAGTAAGGTGGTGGGACTCTATGATAATTAGTCATAGGAGATGATTGGACAGGAGGAATACTACAAGGAGGAATGGAATGATTAAACAAATTTCCCCCTTGCGTCATGTTCATTTGTGGAGATATAATAGGGACACTCATTGAAGGAATGAATGAGGAAGTCGGATTAAATGAAGGAAGAGGGTTAATTGAAGAAGAAGGGTTGCCCCCATGACTGGTGATCACAGGAGGAATGTCTTGTGTAGAAGTAGTCATTATGTTTGATGTAAAGGTAGGTATGCTAGCAATAGAAGTCATCAAAGGAATAGAATGATTGACTTGAGTAGGAGGTTGTGTATAACCCAAATTTTCAGCACAACTCTTCATAGACATCACATTCGAATCCACAATGTGTGCAATACCACGCAAAATATCAATTCCATTCTTATCACTTTGAAGCATACATTTTAGACCCTCAATTAAAGGAAGACCTTGACTATCAGGGTATTCTTGAGACATCCATTGTCGAAAATCATCAAATTGGTTATCCAATTTCGAAAGTTGTTCTTCAGAAACCTCATGGAGAGCTTCTTCATCATTAGGAGGATTAGAGGAATTACCCATGTCCTCGTTAAAAAGGCTATTCAAATTAGGTTCCATCTCCTCAGTAATTAAACCTCGGAAAGACTTAATTCTACGGCTTCGTCTAACGAGAATAGTGTAAGTAGGGCTTATTGTTGTAAAACTCATGCACTAGAGAGGGAGAGAAAATTTTGATTTTAGAGGTAGCAATTTTCAGTAAAATCAGCCAATCTTCTGGATTTAAGCTGTTAAATACAATCAGGACAATCTCCCGAAATTTCAGAAAAAATGTCAGGGACCGTGGCGCTTCGGAGTGCACACGGTCCCAGCAACTTTTTTCGAAATTCGCAGGGATGAAAGTTATGATGATTTTAGAGCTAATCTGAAAAAATTGAGTGATTTTACGATCTGTAGATAGGCCAAATTAAAGTTGCAATCTCGAAATTGAACCCTACCAAGATTGTTGAAAAATGCAAAATTTGAATTTTGAAAAAGAGAGGGAAACTGAAATTTTGAATTTTATGATTTTAGAGGGAATGTCAAGAGCAATGCAAATTTTGAAATTTGAAAATTGACTCAATTTCACACAAAATTCAATTTTGAAAGCGGAAATTAAAGTTGTTGTAATTAAGCACTTAATTTCAAAAGTCACAAATTGTAAGAATTTGAATAAAGCACTGAAATTTCGAATGAATGCAACCACACTTTTCAGATTTAGGACAGTGAGAACACAATTTTGACACAAAATTTCAATTTCGATGATTTTTGAATGTTTAGAAGCCTTAATCCAAGCAATCACAAGACCAACTTTGACTGTAATTTTGAAGGTGTTAAAATTGATAAAATCAGCCAAAATTCTGGATTTTAGCAGGAAAATACAGTAAGATCTCGCTCCCGAAATTTCGGAAAAAATGTCGGGGACAATGGCGCTCGGAGTGCACACAGTCCTCGCAACTTTTTTTCAAATTTTCAGGGATGAAAGATATTGTGATTTTATTGCGGAATCCAAAGTTACAGCTGATTTGGAGATGTTTTGATCAGTGAAATTGTCGGACAAAGGTTGAATCAAGAGGGTTTCAAAAATTAGGGTTTTGACACTTAACCACTTAATTTTCAAAATTAAAGCACAAATATGAATTGATAATTTGTAATAGAAGGGCAGATCTGAAACAAGCATTAATAATTACAAGTTTAATTACTTAAAAAGAAAATTTAGGGTTTTTATGCAATTAACCTCTAAAATTTTGCCAAAGATCAAACATGGAAATGTAATCAAGGAATCCAATTTTCAGATCTAACTATGAATAATCAGAAAGGATGTTCATGTCGGGTTCACCAAAATGTAAAGTGGAAAATCGCGATCGAACCCTAGTTTCTCTCCCCTCTTCCAACTCCAAGGAGAGAGAAGGGAGATTCACTAGGGTTGATGGTTTTCACTTAGGGGAGAGACTTTACATTCAAAAGAGGGGTTGAAACCCACAAGATCCAATCCCACATAATGCAAGATTGGATGCTAAATGTGTTTCAAGGGTTAAGAAAGCAAGGCTACCCTCTTTTGTAAAGAATGTTGATAGAAGAATTAAGCTAGGAATGCATAGAAAGTGACAAAGATTCGCTTATAAACTGAGATAGGGATATAGGATGAAGCTGCAGACCTGGAATTAGCAGTAAAATGTTGATACGGCGCTGTCCTGCAAATTTGAGCAAAAGTTGTCAGGACGATGGCGCCTGAGCGCCACGGTCCTCCGAAAAATCCGCGAAATGAAGGGGGATCTGTCCGTCTCTGCACAAGGATTCCAGATCTTCAATTTCAGCCGCGTACCTGCAACCTACACACAGAAAAGTGAAGACGATTGGGGGATTAGGGATTAGGGGTTTGCCTTTAGGTCAAACCCCGGTTTTGGAATTAACCAAGAAATGAGCAATGCTGTAAATGTAAATGTCTGTAATGTAAAACAAGTACTAATACCTTGTTGTAAGGATGTTTGTATCCTTATGTGCGAAGGTATAGATGTTGTATGTTGTATGTTGTAGTAGTATGTAGTAAGTGATCTCCTCTTCAATGGTTGAATCCTTGTCTTGAATGCAACACTTAGCCTTGAATGGAGACTTGAAATGATCAATTGCTTGAAAGAATGCTTGAGTACTTGAATGCTTGAGTAGAGTTTCCACGCCTTTTCCATCATATCGAGTGAAAGAGGAAAATGTAGTTTATATACTTGTCATTTAGGGCTGATAGACTGATTTTCCCGACCTTAGTCCGACCAGGAAAGATAATTTCCAATTTGCAAACAAAAAGACCCGAAGTCCAAAAGAGACCGGGCCCAAAATAGGACCCAGGGACCAGGGCGCTGGGTGCCATGGTCCTGGGGGACCAAGGCGCTGGGCGCCCTGGTCCTGAAGGACCAGGGCACTGGGCGCTCTTGTCCCACCTCCCGGGACAGCAGGGTGCAAAGGAGGTTCAGGCCAGGGTGCAAGAAAATGCAGTTTTCAGTGTCATAATCAGGTTTCGGGGTCTCCATTCAGGTTGCGTGTTGCGTCGCCATCGTGAAGACCGAAATGCAGTCGAAATTGCAAGTGTCACAATTTTAGGACGCTACAATAATTTCAAAATCTTACCTAGAAAAGGGCTACAAGGAATGAGCCCCAATTAGGCCTCCAAAACAAGTTTTCTAGGGCTTGAGGGAAAATGATTCAATGGAACCCGAAACAAGTTTTGTTTTTCTTCAATAATTCATGCATCCCTAAATGATTTTTGTGGTTTTAGGCCTTGGTTTGACCATACAATGTGTGAACCCCAAAATGAGGGTTTTGAGGGTTTATAAGGCCTTTAACCGAAAGTGAATGAACAACTTGGGGTTTTGATGTCAAATGTATTTTTCAAGGCTCCTCCCTGAATATAAAAGTCTTCACCAACCCCATCGACCCCTCCACACTCTGAAATAGTGATCTTGCACTCACCCCTGCACTTTACACCACTTTTTCACCTTATTTTCTCTAGCGGGTTGCTCCTAGACTCGCCTAGAATAAAGAGACAGACATATTTAAACGCTTCTCAATAAATTGAACCTGCATATTTAAAATGTAAAAGAGGTTTCCAACCATGTCCCAACTAGCTATGATGGTAGCACGTGTGAGACTCATGGGGCAACCATATTTACAAGACAATTGCTATTTACAAGCTAAAAATGGTTGTTTACAAACTTGAACAAAAAAACACCTATGTACAGTAATTACAAGGCACTAAAACCAACCAACAGTAGAAAAAAACACAAGAGTAACTCAATACATTGCTAGATCAATGGATTCAATCCATATTCTATTGCAAAATTGAGTAAAACAAGCCAAAATGTTGTCAACAAGACTGAAAATGAGTAGTTTCAGTTGTTGGACTTACAAAGAACACTTCACCAGCCTTGGTAAACATGAAAGAGAGGGTATATATAGTTTTCCCATGTGTGGAGTCCTCCTAGGATGTTAAACAATCTCTAACTCCAACGGTAACCAATTCAGGACAAAAGTTGTCATGGCAACTTTCAAAAGTTGTCATGAGAACTTTTTCCAACTTTGCAACTTTTGCTCTTTTGGTCTCTCCAGCTTATAAGACCTATTCCAAATCATCATAAATGAATTTTAAAACATTTCTAAGACCTATTTATCCCTCCCTAATTCTCATGCCAAGTTTTGACACTTTTGAGCATCAAAAAGGTCAATTGGCTACTCAAACTCACTATTTACACAAAAATGCAAACCTAAGTAGAATGAACACAACCTAGGCCTACATTGACACAAAATGCTAACTCTTGGATCCTCCTAGAGTTATTATTCATCAATGACTTGGCTAGGGTCTATACAAGCCAAAATTGTAAAAAGTAAATTGACTAAGTCCAAGGTGCTCCTGTACCATTCTCCCAAACAAAAGAAGATCATGTCACCTATTTGGGAATCAGATTCTGATTAATCCCAAGCTTCTTAAATTATATCTCCATCACCCATGTAGCTTTAGCATCATCCATACCCTACCATTTGATTAGGTGCTCCCAGTAGATTTGATGCCTTGTCTTCTTGGCGATCCTTGAACTCAACACCTTCTCAACCTTTAGATTTGGTTTGGCTGGTAACTGAAGGTTGTTTACATCAACTGAAACCTCTGAGTGACTACAATCTGAACCTTGAATTGGTCCCTTGTATGCAACTAAGTTTTATATATTAAAAACCAATGACAAGCCTATGTCACTAGGTAGATTCACCTTGTATGCATTTTCTCCATACTTGGCTAGAATGGCACATGGACGTATCCTCCTCATTTGTAACTTGTTTGGCACTACTTGTTGTAGCCTTTCTTTGTTGAAATGTACCATGATAAGATCTCCTATTTGAAATTGTAGGTTCTTCCTCTTTTCATCAACTTTTTGCTTGAGCTTCCCTGTGTTCTCCATCAATGCTTGTCTAACTAAATCATGGACTTCCTTCATTGATTGAGAAAAGTCCTCTGCATATCCACTTATTGTTGCTTCACTTCCTATCTCAACTCCGAAATTCCTCTTGGGTGCACACCATAGACCACTTCAAAAGAGCTCTTGCTAGTAGTCCTATTCATGGTGAAATTGTATGCATATTCACCTTGTGAGAGTACTTGATCCCATGTTTTACCATATTCCTTAGTAAGGCACCTTAACAAGTTTCCTAAGCTCTTATTCACCACTTTGGTATGCCCATCTATTTGAGGATGGTAGGCTAATCCAAAAGAGAGGTTGGTGCCAAGCTTCTACCATAGTGTCTTTCAAAGATCACTCATAAACTTTGAGTCTCTATCTGAAACAATGCTCATGGGTAAACCATGTATCCTCACTACCTCTTTGAAGAACAATTGAGAAATTTGGCATGCATCATGAGTAGTCTTGCAAGGCACAAAGTGAGCCATTTTGTTAAATCTGTCAACAATGACATAAATGTTGTCATGTCCCTTCTTTGTCCCTGGTAAACCTACTACAAATTCCATGCTAATGCATTCCTAAGGTCTAGTTGGTATGGGGATAGGTTAGTATAAACTGGCATTTGTTGAAGTACCCTTGGCCTTTTGGCAGACTATGCAAGTCTCCACATATTTCTTCACATCTTGATTCATCCTTGGTGAATAATAGTATCTTTGAACCAACTCTTGAGTCTTATTGACTCCCAAATGTCCAATAAGGTTTCCATTATACTTCTCTTGAATAAGATTTTCTCTCATTGAGCCTCTAGGCACACAAAGTTGTCCACCCTTGAACAATAGTCCATTTTGCAAAGTAAAATCGGAATACTCACTATGGAAGTGATTTTGATATTCCTTACACACATTTTAGGCATTTGAGAAGTCTTCATCCTCCGGGTACAAGTCTCTAAAATTGTCCACACCTATTCTTCTCAATTGGATTTCTTGGACTGTCAAAAGTCTTCTACTTAATGCATCGGCTACCTAGTTTAACATCCCTTTCTTGTGCTTAATGGTGAATGTATAGGCCTACATATACTCCACCCATTTCATGTGTTTATGACTGAGTTTATCTTGTGAGTTTAGGAAACTCAATGCTTGGTTGTCCGTATAGACCACAAATTCTCTAGGGAGGAGATAGTGTCTCCACTTCCTCAATGCCTACACTAAAGCATACAACTCAAGATCATAAGAGGAGTACTTCCTCTTGGAATCACTTAGCTTCTCACTATGAAAGATACTGGTCTTTCTTCTTGGCTTAGGACAACACTTACTACAACATTGCTTGCATCACACTCTACAATGAAAAGTTTCTCAAAACTAGGCAACACTAGTGTCGGTTGGATAGCTATCTTCACCTTCAAGGTTTCAAAACCTTTGTTTGCTGCTTCATCCCACTGAAAATTTTCTTTTACTCCACCTCTAATGTTTTCTAACATTGGTTCACATATAGCACTGAACTACCTAATGAACTTCCTGTAGTACTAAGCTAGTCCATGGAAGCTTCTCACCTGTGTTTTTGTCTTAGGAGTAGGCCAATTTACAATGGCTTCAACCTTGCTTGGATCCATCTTGAGGTTTCCTTGAGACAACATAAACCCAAGGTAAACCAACTCCGTTTTGACAAACTCACACTTATCCAAATTCATGGTTAGCTTTTCATCATACAATCTTTGTAATACATCTTGCAAATGATTAATATGATCTGCCCTATCTTTACTAAAAATGAGAATATCATCAAGATATACTACCACAAATTTACCTATGAAGTCCTTCATCACCTCATTCATGAGTCTCATGAAGGTGCTTGGAGCATTGGATAAGCCAAATGGAATTACAAGCCACTGATAAAGACCCTCAGTAGTCTTAAATACAACTTTCCATTCATCACCCTCCTTAATCCTAATTTGATGATAGCCACTCTTAAGGTCAATCTTGGTAAAGTACTTGGCTTCCCCTAAGCAGTCCATTAGGTCTTCTATTCTAGGAATAGGGAACCTATATCTGATGGTGATCCTATTTATGGCTCTAGAATCAGTACACAATCTCCAAGTACCACCTTTTTTTGGTGCCAACACGGTAGGGATAGAACAAGGGCTAATAATCTTCCTAATTAGGCCTTGTTCTAAGAGCTCTTGGATTTTCTTGGCTATTTCAACGTTTTGTTGAGGAGTCATTTTATAGGCTACCTTATTAGGAAAGAATTCTCTAAGAATGAAGTCTATTTGATGGCTTATGATTCTTTTAGGAGGTAAGGTGGCCGATTGTCCTTCACTTACAATTTCTTTGAATTTCTTCAACAAATATTGAAACTCTAATGGCCAATCTTGCACCTCTAAGGGCCAATCTTGCTGCTCTTTCTTGTCTTCTTCTTTGGGCTTCATCACAAGTGCAAACCCTATACCTTCACCTGCCTCAAGTGTCTTTAAGAACTATTTTTCGCTCACCAAAAGAACATTAGGACCTGATGCCCTTTTTTCACTTCCTCAAGGATAGACTGAATCTTGAATGTGACTCCATCTTTCTTGAATGAGTATTCATTCTTGGCTCCATTTTGGATAGCTTATCTATCAAATTGTCATGGTCTTCCTGATAGAATATGGCATGCATCCATGGGTAAGACATCACATAACACCTTTTCCTTATACCTTCCAATGGTAAAATCGACCCATGCTTTCTCATTAACAAGAACATGTTGACCTTTGTTCAACCAAGTGACTCTATAAGGATTGTTGTGAGGTACCCTTTGCAATTTGAGCTTGCTCACTACTTCTTCTGACACAATGTTGTCTGTAGACCCTGAATCAATGATCACTTTGCACACTTTATCCAAAATCTTGTATTTCATTTTAAATAAGGACCTTCTTTGCCTAGGCTCTTCTCTGACTGGTTCTTTGATCAATGTTATCCTTATCATCAAGTTGTCACGTACCTCTGACTCTAAGGCAACTTCTAAAGTCTTTCTGCTTGAAGATTCTTCTTGGAGATAACTCACTCTTCTTTCACCACCATGTGATGATGATCCTTTATTTGGACACCTATATGTTGGATGACCAAGTTGGTTACAATGGTAACACTTCATTGTTGCAAAATATGAGGAACCTCTACCTTGTCCACTAGATCTTCCTCTGAAACCACTATTGGATCCCCTTCCTCTATTGAATCCTCCTTTATTGCTGCCACTATCTTGTTGCTCAGTGAGTTTAGACTCTCCTTGTGTTCTTTGTTTAGAACTTCTTCCACCAAAGCCTCCTCTATGGCCTCTATTTTCTTTTCCTCTACCTCTGCCCCTATTGTTGCTTGAGTCATGTCTTCTTTTCAGTTTTTCCTCCAACTTAAGGGCAAGTTGAAAGGTTTGATGGACTATTTTTGGGCTCATTAAACTGATTTCTTCTTGGATGTCCCACCGTAGACCATTTAGGTACCTAGCAACCTTGAGACTCTCTTCTTCCACCGCATGAGATCTAAGGCTAAGTTTGTGAAACTCCTCTATGAAGATACTAACATCAAGGTCTTTTTGTCTTAGGGTTTGTCTCTTCCTATGAATTTGCACTTCATAGTCATCAGGGAGATAAACTTATTTGATTTTGACTAACATCTCTTTCCAAGAAGAGATGGGTTCTTTGCCCATTTTCTTCCTCTGATCTTGTACAAATTGACACCATTTGAGGGCAGCTCCTCTCATCCTGGACTTTCCTACCTTGAGTCTTTGGGCTTTAGTTATGCCTTCACATTCAAAGTGATTCTCCATACCTTCTATCCATTCTAGGACCACTTCTGCCTCCATCTTACTAGTGAACAATGGAAATCCTTCTAGTGATTTGCCACTCAAGGCTTTCAATGCCTTAAGGAAAGGTTCTTGCTCTAGGACATGATATGGTTTAGGTATCTTATCAATCTCTGCCACTTCTTTACCCTTCCCTTCTGCTCCTTCCACCTTTACCAACACTTCATCATCCTTGGTTTCAATTGCACCAAGCTTAGTCTCCAATTCAATAAATTTCTCTTTTAGGAGCCTATTCTCTTCCTCTTGATCATCCACATTCCTGGACAACTCTTCTAGTGCAAATCTTATAAGCTTTGATACCAATTTGATGGGGTTTACCTAGCCTGCTCAACTCTCCACCTAGTTGGTGTCGCTCAATTCCACCAACTCACTAGGCCTAGTTGCACTATAGACCTCCAATTCCTTCTCAATCTCTTCTATGGATTGATTTGTGACCTTACTAAGGTATTTTCTTTAGGTGTTTTGGTTAGGAACCCTATCAATTCACTGTGCTTCTCAAGTGCTCAATTTTGGCCTCTTAGCTTCAACTTGTCAAAATGACCTCCAACAATTTTGAGGGGATTCACAAGTGTAGAGAGGTCTTCTAACATTTTTTTAGTGCATTTGGTGTCCATTAGCGGTTTGCAACCTTGTGTTTTCTTACCGATTTCAAAATCTTGCCTAGAAAAGGGCTACAAGGAATGAGCCCCAATTAGGCCTCCAAAACCAGTTTTCTAGAGATTGAGGGAAAATGATTCAGAGGATCCCCAAACAAGTTTTGTTTTTCTTCAATAATTCACCCATCCCTAAAGGATTTTTGTGGTTTTAGGCCCTGGCCTGACCATACAATGTGTGAACCCCAAAATGAGGGTTTTGAGGGTTTATAAGGCCTTTAACCGATAGTGAATGAACAACTTGGGGTTTTGATGTCAAATGGATTTTTCAAGGCTCCTCCCTGCATAGAAAAGTCTACCCCAACCACATGGACCCCTCCACACTCTAAAATAGTGATGTTGTAGTCACCCCTGCACTTTAAACCACTTTTTCACCTTATTTTCTCTAGTTAGGTTGCTCCTAGACTCTCCTAGAATAAGGGAACAGTCATGTTTAAACACTTCTCCAACACTTGAACCTGCATATGTACAATGTATAGGAGGTTTCCAACCATGTCCCAACTATCCATGGAGGCACCACATATGAGACTCATGGGGCAACCATATTTACAAGAAAATTGCTATTTACAAGCCAAAACTGGTTGTTTACAAACTTGAACAAGAAAACCCCTATGTACAGTAAATAAAAATCTCTAAAATGAACCAACAGTACAAAAACACACAAGATTAACTCAATCCATTTCTGTATCAATGGATTCAATCTATATTCTATTGCAAAATTGAATAAAACAAGCCAAAATGCTGTCAACAAGACTGAAAATAAGTAGTTTCAATTGTTGGACTTACAAAACACACTTCACCAACCTTGGTAAATAGGAAAGAGAGGGTATATATTGGTTTCCCATGTGTGGAGTCCTCCTAGGGCTTTAAAAAATCCCTAACTCCAACGCTAACCAATTCTGGACAAAAGTTGTCATGACAACTTTTTGCAACTTTGCAACTTTTTCTCTTTTGGTCTCTCCAACTTATAAGACCTATTCAAAATCATCATAAGCAACTTTTCAAACATTTCTAAGACCTATTTAACCCTCCCTACTTCTCATGCCAATTTTTGACACTTTTGACCATCAAAAAGGTCAATTGGCTACTTAAACTCACTATTTACACAAAAATGCAAACCTAAGTAGAATGAACACAACCTAGGCCTACATTGACACAAAATGCTAACTCTTGGACCCTCTTGGAGTCCTTATTCATCACTGACTTGGATAGGGTCAGTACAAGCAAAAATTTTAAAAACTAAATTGCCCAAGTCCTAGGTGCTCCTGCACCAACATAGCATCATCATGAACAATTACAAATCTATGGTATATTTTTCTGTGGAGCATAAAAAAGGAATCGGGTGACTAAGACCTAATCCCACTCTCATGTACACATAGTGGAATACGAAAGAGCCTAGTGAGATAGTTCACTTTGGATACTTCTTGTGAGGAAGATAGAGCCATAAAATATCTCTTAAAATTTCTATTTCTTTTCTATAAATGAAGAGAAGATGTGCCAAATATGATGCAATGATCGACTGTGATGGAAGATAAGAAAATATGCACACATAAACTAAAAATACTGAAACTTGCAAATCTAAAATTGAGACATTGAATATAGAGAAGGGAGGGAAATTCTGATGTGTACTTGTGACTAAAATTTAGAGAAAACTGGGTAGGACAAGCGTGCCACGCCATGGTCCCTGATTCCACCACAGGGAGCTCAAACTCTAGAATTTGGGTCCACGTGGTCTGAAAAGGTAAACTATTAGAAATCACATAAAACCACAAAGGACTAGGGTGCCATGCCCTAGGCCTGGGGTGTACCAGGGTGCCACACCCTAGTCCCCGAGGGTTGGGTCCAAATTTGGAGGCAGGGTTTGTATTTGTGTCTTTTTCCAGTCTCGAAGATCATGTGTGCATCAGATTCCTGTGCTTGGACCTACAACTTGAAAAATGTTGTTTAGGTGGCTATATAGGGTTTTTCTATTAGTCAAACCCCTTGTTTTGGAGTTTTACACCTCCACAAATAGCCGAAAATGTATTAAAAATGTGTTTGCAAGAATCTTGTGTGTATGCAAGATCTAGAGTTCTACCCTAAATCAACAACAAAGTAGATCTAGAGTTCTACCCTATGCTTTGGAGAGTGAACCCTGAATAAGTGTAAATGTAAATGTAAATGCTTCAAATCACAAATGCAATAATGGATTTCAAGCATGATTGTAAATCTAACAATTAATGCCATGAAGCTCATACAAAGATATAAATATAATATGAAACCAGACGAAACCCTAAAGGAGAGGTACAAGCCAATAAACAGTCAATGATCTCTTATCATTCTTCAATGTCTTCAAAGATCCTAATGGATGTTGAAAATTATTGATGAAGGCTTGATAAATTCTTGATGAATGCTTGATTTTCCATTGTAGACTTCACATAACCTGCACTTTCACTTCACAAGAGTCTCCTTCAATCATTAGATCTTAGATCCTTGTTCAATCATTAGATCTTAGATCCTTCAAATGAGGAAAGGAAGGCTTTATGTAGGAGACCCTAAATTTGTTTTGAGTCATAGGCTGACCTTCAAATAATTATTTTCACCAATATCTTGGATTTGAATATTGAAATACTACCAAAAAATGCTCCCAAAATTTAGGGACAAATGTCGGGATCATGTTGGTACCAACATGGTCAAAACACACAATCTGACCAACTTTTCACCAAATTTTCTGAAAAGAAAGATATTGTGATTTTACGAGGAGTATGTAGGAATTTTAGATGTCTACGTATGCAAAATCGAGCCTTGAAGGTCAAAATAAGACATAATTAGGGTATTTTATGAAATGATTAATTGGGAAAATAAAATAAAAAGGGGCACACTTAGGGTAAAGGGCCAAATTTTATGTGTATAGGGATAAAAGAAGACTTTAGATTTAATTAAATTAATTAAATAAACTCTTCAAGAAAATTTAAAATATAAAATGCAAACACACTAAGGGGAGTGCTAACCTAAGCATGTAATTATACCACTCAATTATGGGTGTACAATTTATGATGCTACATCTAGCCCCCACTTTAGCAGCCATATGACACTACGTGCATATGCAAGATAAAGTATAGAAAAGTAAACATTTCATGAAAAATGATATATCCATAAGGTGTTGGACAAAGCCCCTAGCGGTATCTGCAGTACATTATTAGGAACCACACCCTACAAAACCACATGCTAGATAAAATCACCTAATTCTTACTAGGGAAGTGATGAAATTCATGGGTAGCTATATCCCCCCCACCACCTATTTTGGCTTGCTAATTTAGTGAGGTGAAACATGATATCAAGTTTACCACAACGAATTATGAAAAGAGGTGACGAAAAATGCTCTCAACAAAGCTTGATACAAAATTGAAGTGTATCATGGAACATTTGGTAAGAAAGAGAACTGAACCCAATTCCAACAAAATCAAGAGTGTGGGGATTGGAACTCTCTAACACAAGATGAAAGATTAAGTGAAAGAATGCAGAGTTAGGGTTTAGAAAAGAATTACCTTTTAAATTGTGAAAAAGAAGGAAGAGATCATTATGCAAAACACAACCACCTTTAAAACTAGAAGGGAATCTTTGATAAAGATAGAATCTTGAAAAATAGGAGAAGGAAAATAAGAATACACACCTTCTCCAATATGTAGGAAAGGAGGATTCTTAGAAAAAGATTGCACACTTTCACTAAGGAGAGATTGTTCATGAAAGATGCATCATTTCACAGAGAATAGGTGCTAAATAAGGAATAACCATATTCTATGCAAGAGATGACATAAAATGAAAAATGCAACTCCACAAAGAAAAGGTGAATCATTGGAGAAAGACTAGAAGATTTAAATATTACCTTTTCCCCCCAAGCATAGAGGCAAGGAAATCAAAGAGAGATCATTTATAAAAGAAACATTCTTCTAAAAGACATGTTGGGACTCATTAAAATTGAGTCAAGTTTAGAGGCCCATTTCAAAATTTTGCTCTGCATGTCAGAAAAGTACCTAAATGATTCAGTTTGAATGGCCTAGTTAGAGAGGGTAAAATGGAGCCGGTTGATTTTTAGAGGGTAAGGCTTGGGAAACTTGTTACACACCTTTCATTTGGCCTATTCAGTGATGTGCGAATTTCAGATTTCAATTTGGATAAGTCTACCAGGTACCCATTTCGAGGGGTGAGCTGAAGGTGCATTTTAGGCACAAATGCAGATTTTATTGAGTAGCCTACTTTGCATGTTTGTATGTTTTGCCCTGTTGATTGTCATGAAGAAATTAAAAATGGATTCAATTGTGTGCATAAATGTGAGTCAACCTGCAAAATTTCAAGTCTTGATGAATCCATTTGCAGTTTGTGTTTTTTGGCAAGTCCCTGTTTTGACAGCTAGTCGGAGCCTTGTTTCACATGAATGTAAAAGTTGCCTCAGTGAGTTTCATGCCAAAATGTTTCTTCTAGGTTAATGCTGATATAAATGATGAGCTACGTTTCAAATTTCAAGCCTCTATCAATCCATTTGATCGGTTTTCAAAAGGGTTCATTTAGCCACCATTTTCAGTCTTCTGCACTTTCAGTGTTATATCAGTTAATGTAGCCATTTTCATGAGCGCACCGTTTGCATCCTGTCAGAATTTTGGTCGAACCGAGATTTCTAAGTTTTAGTATGTACTTCAAGGTACCCGTGTTCCAAATTTGAGGGTCCACGGAGGTCGTTTGGTATTTTTGAGAAAGGCATCATGTGTTGCCAGAACATTGACTTCATCAGGTCCGTAGTGTTGACAAAGCCAGTTTGTCATTTTCGCCGATTAATATCTCTTTGCTCGAGACTCATCTTGAGAAACCATTTGGTAGATTTCATGCTTGCATATCAGAGTACACACCTGTCAGTTGGCAAGCTCCAGAAAGGTGTTTTGACAGATTTGAAAATTACGTCTTCGCGATTAAATGCAAAAATACGGCGTAATTGCCTGAAGGTTTTGAAATTCTATTTTATGATCCGAAAATGATGCCGATCATTTCCCAAGGTATGTTTGAGGTCTGTGAAGCATTTCAGAGGTCAGTTGTATGAAAACAAAAAAAAATTTAGTCGGACCCACTTTGGGGCCCGACCTGGCTCATGCTCGTGCATTGTTTTTGGTGGCAAATTGTTTTATTAAGAGATGATTTTGTTTCAAATGTGGCCATATAATTGAGAGGCTTTTATGAAGCTTTATGGTTTTGAAATTAGGTTAAAAGATGTCAATACTTCCAGAGCAACCAAGAAAGGACCAACATCTTTGGCATCATAAACATAGAATGAAGTCCTTGTAGCCTCATGCCCATTAATACCATTGACAAAGTAGAAGGGTAGACTTTAAAGCTAGTGCAGACCTAGTTAGAGAGCATGAAAGGCCCATGGACTTGAGAAACGTGCAAAATCAGCTAGAGGTAGAAGATCGTTTGGGTCACAATAGTGTTCATGTAATATGTCAAGTTGTGAGACTTGTTTTTCCTTTATGGAATCCAATGGCATGTAAGCTCCCAGCAAAGGGTAGTGTGAAGGAAATTGAAACATGGACCAAATGCATTTTGACCAAGCATCTCTCCCCTTTGTGTGGATGGCCATAAAGGCAGCAATGAAATCCTTAGGAAATCCGCACAAACTTCAACAAGTGCAATTGGAAGCTCATGAAGAGAGGATGCTGGCAAAAGGGAAAGCAGTGGTAAATGCTAAACCCCAACCCCCTCTACATGGCTGGAAAAATATAAAAATATATGTTGTAGCATGGTAACTTCATTACTTGAAGAAGCAAAAGCAAGCAGTACGAGTGTTGCAGGGAGTTCCTGCAATGCAAATATGGGTTCAAATAATTCTGTATTGCCAGATATGTTTCTATCTAGCAGTGCACCTCTCCAATTTCGCCAAGAAGTGTTTCTGGTTCCCCACGGTCAATCATGAGATGACATGGAGCAGGACCTAGTTATCTTGGATCTCCTCTGAAATTTTCCAGTTAACCTGTGAAAGAAGTCATCCCACTGTTTTGCTTTCACAATGGTTAACCACTTCCAAAGGAATTCGCAGAACAATATTTGGCAAGAATTGATCATTTTTTTTGGACACATGGATGGCTTACGAGTAGAAGACTTTAAAATTGTGACAAAGGAAATTTGCAAGCTACCTTCATTCTATTCAAGTATGCTTTTCAAAAGGATTGATGTGGATGATACAAGAGTGGTGACAAGGGACTAGTTTGTTTCTTACTGGATTGACAAGAAAATGTTGACTTTGGACTAACAAACCCAAATTTTCTCAATGTTGAAGCAGCCAGATTGAAATTATCTTACTCAAGATGATTTCCAGCCTCTATTGAGAGAGCTTTCGGCTACTCATCAATGGTTGGAATTTTTGCAGAATAGAGATGAGTTTCAAGATAAATATGCGGAAACTGTGATTTATAGGATTTTTTACTACATAAATAGGTTTGGAAATGGCCACATTACACTGAGGGAACTGAAGCATGGAAATCCAATACCTACAAATGGCATGAAGAGTGTGAGTTGGATGGAGAGGCCAGAGAAGTTTATGAATGAATTGGAGTGGCAACTCCCTCCCCGTGTTGGAAGCTCGTTGAAACCCTCAAGCATTTGCATTATGGCTTGTAAAAGGCCATTTGAGAGCCTCTGCAAATGCACTTTGCTGATGTAAATCCAAGGGCCGTGACTTTTTCTAGTATCCCCTCCAGCGCAGTGGTGAAGGGAGATTTAAATTTTTAACCAAATGCATTGGATGCCATTAAAGTCTCAACAATTGCTTCAAAAAAGTGCCTTCTTGGGCAAACACATTATCCCACATTCGTTGGGAAGTGATAGTTTTTAATGTTTATAAGCAAAACCTTACACATCAATAATGTCAAAGCCATCTGGGCTTTTGACGGATGATGCGCATTGGGCGCCCAAGGTGGGCCCACATGCGGGTGCAGATCCCAAGGCGACGAGAGGTGGCGACTAAGCGGCAACCAGGTGGACCCCACGCAAGCATGCTTCTGAGACAGACTAGGCAAAATTTTTCAGAGAAGGGCTGGCTTAACTAGTGAGCGGGTTGCAGAGGATCTGACGAAGCGTGTGATTTCAGAGCTCGAAGATGCTCGCTAGTTAAACCCTGTGAAACAGCGAAAAGAGGTAAAGGTCATTCAAGTTCTAGCCGATCCGACGGTGCACACGTCTTCGCAAGGGCGAGTTGCACACGAGTTAAAGGCTGCGAAATGATGAAATGCGAAATGGCGAAAAGCTCAGTGAAGGTTAAAGATCATGCAAGTCCGGGATGATCTGATGGTCCACGCAATTTCGGAGCCTGAAGTTGCTCGCCCATTAGCCATTATGAAATGGCAAAAGCCAGATGGCGGGGCCAGGTGGAATGACAGCTCGCGGGTCCTGTCCAGTGGTGATGACGTGGACGACAAGAAAGCGGACATGTGGCGGAGTGATGAGGTGGTGCCTAATTGGTGCCTAGTAGACCCCATTGACCAATCAGAGGCTGCCATGTGGCAGGGCATTAGAGCACAAAGGGAGCAAAAATCAAAATTAAAATCAGTAAAAGATATAGTTTCAACTATATTGAATAATTAAAAAAATGAAATGATTGTGCACATTGGAAGGATTAATTCGCCCAGGGCTGCATTTTTGGTCAAAATATGAAGTGTTATATATCGCTGGAAAGCTCTCAGAATGAGGAATCTGGTTAGATAGTTAATTTTGACAAATTTGGGATATTTTGAGAGCAGTTTCCATGAGAGTGAAATTAAGTTAGAGAGGAGATACTTGGCAATTTTAGTTGCAGATTTGATTTTCTTCCCTCTCATTCTTATTCCCAATTCTTCTCATTTTGGAAGGGTTCCAGAAATTTGGAGAATGGCTCCATTTTTTCATTGCTTACAATTTTGAGTATTCTTGAAGATTGTACAGGGCAGGACTTTTCTTTCAGTAATGGAGTTCAATTCTTTGCTATAGGTGTTCTTAGTTGCAAGTTCTTGTGTATGTAAGGCATGCACAAATTCGTGCAAAATTTGTCTCTGAAATGTAATCTCATTTTATTCAAATCTGATTCTTAAGGAGGATCATGTTGGTCATGAGCAGTTGTGTCTGTGAGTGTAATGTTGGTTTGTAGGTAATCTTCAAGGAAGATTTTAAACTTTGTGAACAAACATTAATAAAATAGGGATTATGTTTCTAGATCTGATATTTTCTGTGGATGAGCTGAGTAATGCATTTATGCAAGGCATTAAATGCAGGAATACTTAAGAATTAAGATGAATCTGTAGTATAAGTTTTCACCTATAGTTTGATTTGTGACTCTGTTGCCCTTGCATAAGGCACTAATCTTGCAATTAAGGGGGTTCTCAAACCAATTTAAAATCCAATCAGAATATCTTTAGTGTATGTTATGTTTTGAAATGTTTCATCTATCTCATGCTCAAGCATAGTTGAGTTTTATGTGTAGATCTAGCCCATCTGCAATAAACTAATTGTTTTGGAGTGAGATCTATCTGTTTATGTTGATGTTGTCATAGGTGTGTAATAGGTTTAATTCTAATCATCAAAGGTATACCTGCCTAGGTTTTGCAGAGCCTGAAGAGTAGAAGGATTCATGTCCTTGTCATGTTGTCCAAGCCCTGAGGTTCTTCATAGTTTGAATTGGCTACTTCATAGATCAATTGCAGGTGTTCTTGGGTTATCACTTTTGGTGAACAACAAAAGTGGTGACTCTGATGTAAAAGACTATGCTAAAAGTGAAGTAAATATCTTGATCTACAAGTCTTATAGCTGCAAATCTCTAGGTATTTTCAGAGGTTTTAAATGCAATACATCTCTTCTAAAATTTTGAATATATAATGTAGTTTTCCCATTTAGTGAATAGCACTAGTAAAGAGGGAAAGAGAGGATCTCAAAATCAATTTGCATATCTATGATGCTAAAGTATCCAGTGTATATGATCTTCCATAGTATACAAATTTGGAAATCCCTATGTCAAGTAATGTTAATGAATAGATTTGAATAAGGATATGTGCTTGAAGTTTTTATGTCCAAGATTGTACAATCATTTGTGGGAGTAGGGAAAAATGAGTAGTGAAGTTTTTCAGCCTTGTTTATTTCCACATAGAGCCATGCCTAGTAAACCAGAACAACCATGTAATAGGAAGAGTTTTAGTATGAAGTATTATGATGCTCTAAACTTTGAAGGTATTCCGGGTTACCCAAATCCCATACCCACATAAATCAGAAAGTATTTGCCAATTTTTCAGTGGGAAGAAATCAGAATCAACATGTCAGCATGTGAAAAGAGTTTCAAATTTGATAGGAGGATTTGAAATTTGTTAGGAAGATATATGCATGAAATTGTTTGTTCAGTCATTGAAAGAAGATGTAAGAGATTGGTTTTCTTTTTTTCCAGTGAATTCTATTACCTCATGGGAAGAATTGATTTCAGATTTCATGTATCAATTCGATGAGAAGGTGAGTGATTATGACTTGTTGAAAGAATTCACTTATATACAAATCAGAGAAGATGAATTGGTACCAACATTTAACATCATATTTTCACAAGCATTGACTAAAATTTCCAGAAAGTATAGGTTTGACGATATGGTATGTCTGGATATTTATATGAGTTCTTTTGGTAAGAAGATGGGTTTCCTATTGAGAAACAAAGAAACTAAGACTTTGTATGAAGCTTTTAACATAGCTAGAGACATTGAAAATAATTTGAAATTTGGGATAGCCAAGAAATTTGTGTCTATTGTAGTTTCTTATCAAAATGCCTTCAATGGTGAAATACCATGTGAGACTCAACAAATCATTCCGTGTCTGCGTGCATCAAGCTTTGTAGTTCCAAATGGTTTTGTTAATGCATGTGCTTCAAATTTGAATGAGAGTCAAGATCCTCTGCTGTTAATGCCAGTTGCCTCTCACAATAATGATGGAATGATTGGTGTGCAATGTTGTGATAATGTTGATACAAAGATTGATATATACAAGGGATATGTACCATTTGATTTGTATGCTGGTTATGCTGACTATGTGACTGCAAATTATCAATTTAATCATGCATCTCCTAAGGTTAACAATAATGAAAATTATGCTAATGATGACCATCAATCTTTAAATGTTGCTGATGTATTTGATGTTCAAATACCAAATACTGAAGGATCACTAAATGTTGTTGAATATGTAAGTGAAGTTGTGCAATATGATGAAAATCAGATTTTGGTTAAGTCTAATAAATCTGAAAATGAAATTGTGAATGATGTTGATAATGTGTTCAGTGCAAGTATACCCAGTGATGAATGTGTTTCAGAATGGAGTGGTGTTGCTGATTATGAGGACAATGAGTTCTATTCCTAGCACCTTGAAGGTATGCAAATGAACAATGAAAATCAATTTCAGAATGAGAACGATCTTGGCACAAGTGTTTCGCTTCCTTTTGATCAGCAAATGAATGCCAGCTATGCTACTGATGATGGTTATGAGAATTCTTATTATTCATCTTGTGAAGATGATATAATAGAAGACCAAGTTATGTACCTTAGTTATGAATCTGAAAACAAAAGTGTTTTTGAAGATAAGAATGTATGTGACAGTGCTGATAATGTTCTTTTTCCAGATTTAAATGAACCCACATTTGAATGCTTTCAGAATTTCAAGTACCATGATGAGGATGTGAATGTTGATAGTATGCTTGAACTGGATTTGGAGTTCTTTGCTTTTGATACTAATGTTCATGGTGCTGATTTCATTGATGAAAATGCCGAAGTTTTACCTTGTGTTGAACAAGTTTGTAATGATGATGAAGTTTTGAACAACAGTAGCATGGGTTGTAAAAATTTACTTCATGATGAAGACAAGAGGCATGGGTTATATGATGACTTTTTCAGACCACAAATGGAAGTGTTTCAGGTAGATGTAAGCCTGAAAGAGAAAGAGTTAGCTGGGGATTTGCTTCAGCCAGAGGTATGCATTCTTTTCCATGAATGGGATGCTGAGAATGCGGAGGTTTTCAGTTTGATAAGCAAGGATAGTATGATGTGTGATCAACATAGTGAAGTATCACATCTGGATTGTAGCATTCATGTTCCCTATTTGCATTAGTTGGTTAGTAGTGTCCCTCATTCTATTGATTTAAATGATAATAAGGTATGTGCTAATGAGTATTAAAATATTGAAAATGAATGTTTTACTTTTTAAGTTTAGTATGATGATGTCCTTGCAAATGGTAGAAATGATTGGGATAGTGAATTGTATTACAACTTGTGGGAAGGCCTCTATGGTGAATTGTCTCATGTTTTTACTTGTGTTGAAGTAGTGTGTGATTACAAAGTTCAAAATCAGACAAGAGGTATGTACACCAACTGTTATAGTAATGAGACAACAGGGGTTGATTATAAAAGTTATACTCAGTTGTTATTGAAAGGTGCCTCTGTTTGGATCAGGATATCAAGAGATGAAAATTAGATTTTTGACAGAGGTAAATGTTTGTAAGTGGAGCAGTTATAATCGGTTGTGAGTTTGTCTATATCTATTGTATAGTTGTTTTGTTTCAATTGTGCAGTTTTCAATAAAGTGCCCTGTTGTCTGGGTAGAATAAGGAAGCCCTGTTTTTTAAAAGAGAAGAATGATTCATTTTTGGGTGGTCTGCTTAACCAAAGATATTTGGATTCTTGTGTTGATCTTGCAATAAACCATCCCCAGTCATAACCACTATTGGGACTCATTAAAATTGAGTCAAGTTTAGAGGCCCATTTCAAAATTTTGCTCTGCATGTCAGAAAAGTACCTAAATGAGTCAGTTTGAATGGCCTAGTTAGAGAGGGTAAAATGGAGCCGGTTGATTTTCAAAGGGTAAGGCTTGGGAAACTTGTTACACACCTTTCATTTGTCCTATTTAGTGATTTGAAACTTTAAAATTTCAATTTGGATAAGTCTACCAGGTACCCATTTTGAGGGGTGAGCTAAAAGTGCATTTTAGGCACAAATGCAAATTTTATTGAGTAGCCTACTTTGCATGTTTATATCTTTTACCCTGTTGATTGTCATGAAGAAATTAAAAATGGATTCAATTGTGTGCATAAATTTCAGTCAGCGTACAAAATTTCAAGTCTTGATGAATCCATTTGCAGTTTGTGTGTTTTGGCAAGTCCCTATTTTGACAGCTAGTCGGAGCCCTGTTTTGCACAAATGTAAAAGTTGCCTCAGTGAGTGTCATGCTAAAATGTTTCCTTTGGATTAATGCTGATATAAATGATGAGCTACTTTTAAAATTTCAAGCCTCTGTCAATCCGTTTGATCGGTTTTCAAAAGGGTTCATTTAGCCACCATTTTCAGTCTTTTGCACTTCAGTGTTATATCAGTTAATGTAGCCATTTTCATGAGCACACCGTTTGCATCCTATCAAAATTTTGGTTGAACTGAGATTTCTAAGTGTTAGTATGTACTTCAAGGTACCTGTGTTCCAAATTTGAGGGTCCACGGAGGTCGTTTGGTATTTTTGAGAAAGGCATCATGTGTTGCCAAAACATTGACTTCATCAGGTCCGTAGTGTCAACAAAGCCAGTTTGCCATTTTTGCCGATTAATATCTCTTCGCTCGAGACTCGTCTTGAGAAACCATTTGGTAGATTTCATGCTTGCATATTAGAGTACACGCATGTCAGTTGGTGAGCTCTAGAAAGGTGTTTTGATAGATTTGAAAATTATGTCTACGCGATTAAATGCGAAAATGCGGCATAATTGCCTGAAGGTTGTGAAATTCAGTTTTATGATCCAAAAATGATGCTGATTATTTCTAGAGGTATGTTTGAGGTCCATGAAGCATTTCAGAGGTCAGTTGTATGAAAACGAAAAGCTTTTTAGTCAGACCCACTTTGGGGCCCGACCTGGCTCATGCTTGTGCATTGTTTTTGGTGGCAAATTCTTTTATTAAGAGATGATTTTGTTTCAAATGTGGGCATATAATTGAGAGGCTTTTATGAAGCTTTATGGTTTTGAAATTGGGTTAAAAGATGTCAATACTTCTAGAGCAGCCAAGAGAGGACCAACATCTTTGGCATCATAAACATAGAATGAAGTCCTTGTAGCCTCATGCCCATTAATACCATTGACAAAGTAGAAGGGTAGACTTTAAAGCTAGTGTAGACCCAGTCAGAGAGCATGAAAGGCCCATGGACTTGAGAAATGTGCAAAATCAGCTAGAGGTAGAAGATGGTTTGGGTCACAATAATGTTCATGAAATATGTCAAGTTGTGAGACTTGTTTTTCCTTTTTGGAATGCAATGGCATGTAAGCTCCCAGCAAAGGGAAGTGTGAAGGAAATTGAAACATGGACCAAATGAATTTTGACCAAGCATCTCTCCCCTTTGTGTGTATGGCCATAAAGGCAGCGATGAAAGCCTTAGGAAATCCGGCCAAACTTCAGCAAGTGCAATTAGAGGCTCGTGAAGAGAGGATGTTGGCAAAAGGGAAAACAGTGGTAAATGCTACACCCCAACCTCCTCTGTGTGGCTAGAAAAATATTAAACTCTTTTCTATAGCGTGGTAACTTCATTACTTGAAGAAGCAAAAGCAGGCAGTACGAGTGTTGTAGGGAGTTCCTATAATGCAAATATGGGTTCAAATAATTCTGTATTGCCAAATATGTTTCCATCTAGTAGTGCAACTCTCCACTTTTGCCAAGAAGTGTTTCTGGTTCCCGACAATCAGTCATGAGATGACATGGAGCAAGACCTAGTTCTCTTGGATCTCCTTTGAAATTTTCCAGTTAACCTGTGAAAGAAGTCATCCCAACGTTTTACTTTCACAATGGTCCACCACTTCCAAAGGAATTCGCAGAACAATATTTGGCAAGAATTGATCATTTTTTTTGGACACATGGATGGCTTACGAGTAGAAGACTTTAAAACTGTGACAAAGGAAATTTTCAAGCTACCTTCATTCTTTTCGAGTATGCTTTTCAAAAGGATTGACATGGATGATATAGGAGTGGTGACAAGGGACCAGTTTGTTTCTTACTGGATTGACAAGAAAATGGTGACTTTGGACTAACCAACCCAAATTTTCTCAAAGTTGAAGCAGCTAGATAGAAATTATGTTACTCAGGACAATTTCCAACCTCTATTAAGAGAGCTTTCAGCTACTCATCAAGGGTTGGAATTTTTGCAGAATACACATGAGTTTGAAGAAAAATATGCGGAAACTGTGATTTATAGGATTTTTTACTACATAAATAGGTCTGGAAATGGCCACATTACACTGAGGGAACTAAAGCGTGGAAATCCAATACCTGCAAATGGCATGAAGTGTGTGAGGTGGATGGAGAGGCCAGAGAAGTTTATGAATGAATTGGAGTGGCAACTCCCTCCCTATGTTGGAAGCTCGTTGAAACCCTCAAGCATTATGGCTTGTAAAAGGCCGTTTGAAAGCCTCTGCAAATGTACTTTTCTGATGTAAATCCAAGGGCCGTGACTTTTTCTAGTATCCCCTCCAGCGCAGTGGTGAAGGGAGATTTAAATTTTCAACCAAATGCACTGGATGCCATTAAAGTCTCAGCGATTGCTTCAAAAAGGTGCATTCCTGGGCAAACACATTATCCCACATTCGCTGGGAAGTGATAGTTTTTAATGTTTATAAGCAAAACCTTACACATCTATAATGTCAAAGCCATCTGGGATTTTGACGGACGGTGCCCGTTGGGTGCCCAAGGTGGGCCCATGCATGGGTGCAGATCCCAAGGTGACTAGAGGTGGCGACTGAGTGGCGACTAGGTGGACCCCACACATGCACACTTCCCGAGGAAGACATGGAAAAATTTTGCAGAGAAGGGTCGGCTTAACCAGTGAGCAGGTTGCAGAGGATCTGACGAAGCGCGTGATTTCGGAGCCTAAGGTGCTCGCCAGTTAAACCCTGCGAAACAGCGAAAAGAGGTAAAGGTCATACAGGTTCCAGCCGATCCGACAGTGCACGTGACTTCGCGAGGGTGAGATGCACGTGAGTTAAAGGCTGGGAAATGGCGAAAAGCTTAGTGAAGGTTAAAGATCGTGCAAGTTCGGGATGATTTGACGGTCTATGCAATTTTGGAGCCTGAAGTTGCTCACCCGTTAGCCATTACGAAATGGCGAAAGCCAAGTGGCGGGTCCAGGTGGAATGATAGCTCGAGGGTCCTGTCCAGTGGTGATGACATGGACGACAAGCAAGCAGACACGTGGCAGAGTGACGAGGTGGTGCCTAGGTGGCACCTATTAGACCCCATCAACCAATCAGACGCTGCCACATGGCAAGGCGTCAGAGCACAAAGGGATCAAAAATCAAAATTAAAATCAGTAAAAGATATAGTTTCAACTATATTGAATAATTGAAAAATTTAAATGATTGTGCACATTGGAAGGATTAATTCGCCCAGGGTTGCATTTTTGGTCAAAACATGAAGTGCTATATATCCTCGGAAAGCTCTCAGAATGAGCAATCTGGCCAAGTAGTTAATTCTAACAAATGTGGGATATTTCGAGAGCAGTTTCCATGAGAGTGAAATTAAGTTAGAGAGGAGATACTTGGCAATTTTAGTTGCAGATTTGATTTTCTTCCCTCTCATTCTTATTCCCAATTCTTCTCATTTTGGAAGGGTTCCAGAAATTTGGAGAATGGCTCCATTTTTTCATTGCTTACAATTTTGAGTATTCTTGAAGATTGTACAGGGTAGGACTTTTCTTTCAGTAATGGAGTTCAATTCTTTGCTATAGGTGTTCTTAGTTGCAAGTTCTTGTGTATGTAAGGCATGCACAAATTCGTGCAGAATTTGTCTCTGAAATGTAATCTCATTTTATTCAAATCTGATTCTTAAGGAGGATCATGTTGGTCATGAGCAGTTGTGTCTGTGAGTGTAATGTTGGTTTGTAGGTAATCTTCAAGGAAGATTTTAAACTCTGTGAACAAACATTAATAAAATAGGGATTATGTTTCTAGATCTGATATTTTCTGTGGATGAGCTGAGTAATGCATTTATGCAAGGCATTAAATGCAGGAATACTTGAGAATTAAGATGAATCTGTAGTATAAGTTTTCACCTATAGTTTGATTTGTGACTCTGTTACCCTTGGATAAGGCACTGATCTTGCAATTAAGGGGGTTCTCATACCAATTTAAAATCCAATCAGAATATCTTTAGTGTATGTTATGTTTTGAAATGTTTCATCTATCTCATGCTCAAGCATAGTTGAGTTTTATGTGTAGATCTAGCCCAACTACAATAAATTACTTGTTTTGGAGCCCTTGTGAGATCTATCTATTTATGTTGATGTTGTCATAGGTGTGTAATAGGTTTAATTCCAAGCATCAAAGGTATACCCGCCTGGGTTTTGCAGAGCCTAAAGAGTAGAAGGATTCATATCCTTGTCATGTTGTCCAAGCCCTGAGGTTCTTCATAGATTGAATTGGCTACTTCATAGATCAATTGCAGGTGTTCTTGGGTTATCACTTTTGGTGAACAACAAGACAAAAAGAGGTCCTCATAAGGGATACACATGTTCACAACATAGAAGTTTTTCTTATAAAAGATACCACATAATGAAGCAAAGAATTTGATGAATGATTAAAGAATTCCTACACTAAGAAAGATGTCCAATTAAGGATGTGCATTTTAAAATCCTCATTAATGATACTTGTTCCAATATGAGAGAGGGAATTGGTAATAAAAATATACACCTCTATAATCAATGAGAGATCCTTATAGAAGACACTACTTCGCAAAGGGGAAAAATTTTAACCTTGGGAAGGAGAGATGTTTGAAACCACTCTTGCCCACACACATATAGACAAGAGATAGGACAAAAATAGGCTATTATGTTGCTTCCAAAGTATTATTGCATGTGAAAATATACAATCATGAATGATAATGAATCCCCAGTAAGTGAGCTACCAATGTCACATAATGATGAGCAACATAATAGCCACTAATGTTATTTGAAGACATGACAAATTGGATGAATAATTTGAATATGAGATGTTACATTCTCTACCATCTGTGAGATTAAAAAGATGTATAAGGTGATAAAAAAGTTTTTATCAAGAGAGTAGTTTGTAGGAGAAGAATAAGCCACTAAGTCATGTTCCTCTTGCACACAAGAAGCCTTAGGAGAGGGACAAGTATAATTAATTAGAGCCTTATTTCTAGAAGAGAGGATAGTAAAATGAATAGAAGATAAAACCACATAAGTGGGATTGGAAATCTCTTGAGAAGATTTATAAAGAGACTTGTCAGTCACCATAATTTCCTTACGAGGGGGATCAATGTTGAGAGACATAGAGAATGATCTAATGGAGATGAGTTCATCATCACTACTAAATACAATATTCGCATTGGGAGATGGTATTTTAGATGCTTTGGTGGGCTTTGAAGAATTATATCCAAGTCCAAATTAATCTTCATGCATGTTCTTTTATAAAGGAACCCTAATTCCTTGTTCATTTTCACCACAACCATTGCCATTATATCTACTCTTAGCTAAAATTTGAAAGAGCGGACCATAAAGGGATGCCAAATTAGAAAGAGGTGGTGGGACCTCATAGGTCTCAATGATATATGAAGTTGAAGAAGATTTTGAAGAATTGTTTGAATTAAAAGCAGCCACAAAATTGTTACTTGGCTATTTAGACAAAGTGAGTTGCTTTTTAGGTTCCTGCTTATCTTTCTCTCTCTAAACTTTAGATCCTTTCCAAGAGATACTATATTCTCCCATAAAAGTAGGGTTAAATTATAGAGATCCCCAATAGTCATCTAAGAGTACCCCTTCAAGAGAAAAAGATACCTTTGGAAGAAGATTCAGATTGAGTACAGTCATTTTCAAGAGTCATGCAATCACTAGAGGGAACAAGGGTATTCAAGGAAATAGATATATTTGAATATGTAGGGGAATTGGAAGAAATATTATAAGTAGTTGAAGAAAAAGATTTGGTTTGCAATGGAGCGTGAAAATTGGTATCAACCAACAAGGTATACATCTTATTGTTGTAGATGAACTTAAGTCTCCTATGCAAAGTAGAAGGGACAACTTACATATTATGAAGCCAAGTTTGTCCTAATAGAATATTGTAGGTGAGGTTATTGGGCATGACATGTACAAGTGTAGGAAAAATAAAAGGTCCCACCTTAATAGGAAAGGTTATAGTACCTAAAGATTGTTTAGCAATATTCTCAAAGCCATGAATAGTAAGAGAATCAAGTTGAATAGAAGAACAATCCACATTAATCTTATGCAATAAATCCACACTAAAATTATTAAGGCCAAATCCATTGTCAACAAGGGTTCTTCTTATAGAATTATCATTGGTGATAACCACAATTATAAGAGGATCACAATGGTGTTAAATCTCATGGGAGGGCAACTCATCCTGTGTGCATATAATTTGAGCTTCAGATTCTTTCATAGCTTCAATCAAAGAAGCCATATTATTAGGTGTCACTTTGGTTGGGACATCTAAGTTCTTCAAAGCATCTTGTAACATTCCATGATAAGTTGATGAAGTTTGAATAAAATCCCAAAAATATATCTTGGTAGGAGTAGCTTTATGTTGTTCAATAAGATCATACTCCTTACTAAGAGTTTTTGGGATACGAGGTGCTTGTGGAAGAATAGGTTGAGGAATGGGAAGTGAAGAAGGGATAACAGAAGGCAGATTAGGTTGCCTGTTGTTTCACATATTATATGTATGAGCAACCACATTGTAACTCTCTAGGATGATTTCTTTAGCATACTCATAAGGGCTCTTAGTAGGATAACCTCCGTGCATAGTAATAATTGGTTTGTTAATAGTGTGAAAGGAATCATCACTATAACCACCTTGAACTACCAAGAGAGGCTTCTTTAGAGGTTGAGAATTCATAGAAAGACTAGCACCTTGAACTGTGAAGAGGGGTTTATTAGGTGTTTTATAACCCTTCACATTTATCATATTGATCGAAGATGGTTTAGGATTATGAAACCTTTGTGGCCTAAGATCATTCTCTCATTCCAAGGTGTTCTTACAAATTTTAGAAGAAGGATGAACATCACTTATATGATTGTTGAAAGAAGTGTCAATAGTCTCTTCTTGCACCAAAATGTTATCATGGATAGGATCAATTTTAGGAGATGGACTAGAAGTAGGCATTAATTTTTCATCCCTAAAGGTAAAGTTATTGAAAGAGGGTATAGAGTTAGTAAGAAAGATCATATCATCCCTATCATCAAGCGATCTACATGGGAGGGGGACTCTCTAGGAGAAGGAACAAAATTACTCTTCAAAGCTTCACCCTTGAGAGGGAGATCTTGGAAGGAATTATTTACAATTTATTCTTGAACTAGGGTATCCCTATGAGGAGGATCAAGTTTGGGAAAGGGGAGAGCATTAGGTATTAATCTATCACCCTTGGAGGGAAGTTTATTGAAATGAATAGAAGGTGGGGAGTTATTAAGGGAATTGTCAATCATATCACCCTCTTTATCATGATGTCATCTTCTTTGACCAAGGTATTCTTACGAGAGAGAGACATAGTAAGAGATTAATCAACATAATTCTCCGAAGGATCACCCCAAAGACGGGGATCATTCTGAGACTAGGTGTTAAAAATATCTTTTTGCCATGATGATGTCTCCATTGTTAAGGCCAATTTTGGGAGAGGGAATGACATTATTGAGTAATGCCCCATCCTTAAAAGGGAGAGCATCAACACATGTGTTGTTAAATTCACCCTCTTGCCTCAAAATGTCTTTAGTGAGATCTTTAGGAGAGATAGAATTAAGGAAAGTACTTATAATTTCATATTCTTCTTCTGAAATACCTTTATGGTTAAGACAAGCTTTAGGAAAAGGACAAGTGTGACTCATTAATGCTTCATCTCTCATCGAAATTTAATTGAAATAAAAAGAGAAACTGCTATCACTAGGAAAAATAGGGATAATACCATCTTCTTGCACCAAATGATCCTCATGGGGGAAGTTATTCTTAAGAGGAAAATGAGCATCAGTCTTCAAAGATTCACACTTAGGAAGGAGATCTTCAAAAGAAGTGTTCATAACATTTTGTTGCACTATTGTGCCCCCTTTGATAAGACCAAATTTAGGAGAATATAAGTCAATGTCCATTAATATTTTTTCTCTAAGAGAAGCATCATGCAAGGGAGGTAAGATGACATTAAGAAAGGTGTTTATGATATCATCCTCTTCCTATAGGATAGCCTCATGGGAGAGGCACATTTTAGGAGAATTATCAACATTATTATTCAAATATTTATCTTCACAACATGGGAGAGTTTTGAAGGAATTGGTAACAACTCTTTTTTGCACGAAAATGTCTTCATGGATAGGAGGATATTTAGGAGGGGTAAATTGAAACAAGGGAAGCCAACCCATTACCACATCTATGAAATGAAAGCATTATGACAACAATTTTCCTTTTTCAAATGATAACATATGCAAAATAAAAAATAATGTTCAATTTCTATCACTGCAAGCACTAGAAAGTGAGATCTATAAGTGCAAAGTGTTCCCAAATCAAATATGAAATTATTGATCCAAATTAAGCAATCCACAAGTCCAATTTTGAATCTAAAAATTAGGGTTTCAATGAAATTAACCTCTAAATTTTTTAAATTTGCAAGAAAATAAAAAATGTAAATGAAAATTTTGTTAGAATTTGTGAAATACGAATCCCACAAGCCTGATTATCTTCTACAAGAATATCTGTCACACATAAAGAGAAAATTGAACAACAAAATAATTGAAGACAAATAAAAATAATTGAATTTCTTGTATTGCTAATTTCTTATGGCTTGATTACAATGAAGGACATGACATCCTTATAAAGAAATCTAACTCTAACGAAAGAAACCCTAAATGCTAGAGTCTACAAGATAGACTAAGAGTTAAAAAGGAATGCATGAATCAGTCATGTATTCACAAAAATAATAATAGACTAATTATTGCATGCAACTCTCAAAAATCTAAACATAGTTTTCATTTTCGAGTTTACATTATGCATGAAGATAAATATTAATTAATTATTCATAATTAATTAACTAACTAAAAAATGGCAATAATTAATTACTAAGGCATCGATTATTTAGTGAATTAATCCAATTAAGTGAATAATTAATATATAAATTATTTACTCCAACAACCCCTCTGAATGCACAATTGGGAGAGAGGAAAAGATGTAGGAAAAAGCATTCAAAGATGAATGCAATATGGGTCCTGGCCTAAAGCCCGATGAGGTACCCATGAACAAACATGGCAGTTTCTCATAAATGGAGAAAAGGAGAAAACCTTGAATGGGAACAAAACTCCTCTCCAAAAGAGAAACAAAAGACAAGCATGAAGAAACATGAAGCATGAAGAAGCTGCAAACGTTGTTGTAGTAAGACTACTATGATGCTGAAAATTTATTCTCTAGAAATAGGAATGCAAGAGTGTCGATATGGTAAGTGTTTCATCTCACGAAATGCATGGTTAAATGGTCATGCTACATCTCCTAGTACATAGGAACAATTACTGAATACATAGATAACTCCAACATGAAACCAAGGAAACATTAGCATCGATAGTAGAAAGCCCTCCATAATGCTGATAAGGAAGAGGTATGATAGGTACTAATAATCTGAATGGTATTCTCCATGATGCTAAAATAATAAAGATATAAGCCAAGAAAGATGGAGCTCAGATCATAGGAAGGCGGAATAGGGCTAGAAAGGCACTATTGACTTCAAAAAGAAGAGACAATGGTTGGTAATAAATCTAAAAAAATGGACTTGAGATCTAAATAGAACTCTGAATCATCTTTCTAATGATATCTTGTTTGTGAAATACCATGTCTGAATGCACAAGATATATGCCCCCAAGAGTGCAAACAACAACTTCTAACTTCAACATGCAAAAAATCCCCCAAAATTAAAAAATCAGAAAAAATACCTCCATATCTAGATAGGCCTTGGAAAGAGCTTTCCAACAATATATGGTTTGCGTGATTTTGACTCTGTATGCTCAAGTTATGAGCAAAATAGAAACCCCCTCTTTTAGGACACAAAGAGGCTCAAAAGAGGCCATGCATGGTGGTCCATATAGCATGACATCCTGCTGACATTAACGCTGATGCAAGGTACTTTTGCTACATAAGGTTTGACTTTTTTTATTTTTAATTTTAAAAAGCATTTTGTAACATGCACCAAATTCATATTTTTTTTAGAAAAAAACTAAAATTAAAAACCTAGCAATCAAATTTGATTTTACCACCCAATTGATTTTTTTTTTTTTTTGGGAAAATTTCGGACACAGGTGCAAGTATGACTCTATGGATTTTCATGCCTCAAAAAATGTGTTAATAAACAGATCATGCCCAAGATGCCTTGGTCACCAAAAGTAGGCAAATTGTATATCAAAATTTGTGGAATCAGCCTTCTCAATCCAACCATGAGGTCCTTTTGGGCCCAAAAAGCTCTAAGTTTTTAAGTACCTGATAAAATTATAAGGCACTAAGATGGGGGGTTGACTTAGTTCAAGCAAAAAACTTAATAATTCTAATTACACCATTTACCAATCTAAAAACCAATATGCATGCAAGAAATAAAACCACATAAGAAAACACCCAATAAAGCATGCAAACCATAACACAAGGATTTTCACATGGAAACCCAAATGGGAAAAACCATGGTGGGAATTAGTACCCACAAAGATCAACTATTTGAAAAATAGATATTTGATCCGTTAAGATCATACAAACACCCTATTAGGAATGACACCCAGTCAAGGGTACTTTAGCCCGGTTAAGAGCTATTACAATAAGGCCTGTTAGGACCCAACCCTTTTACGAGGTACCCAGCTAAGGGATTTCAAAACACAAGATAATGTGTCACCTTGTTAGAGGATTTAAACCTTCAGACCTGTTAGGATCCTACCGCACCCTATTAGGAGTGATCTTGTGAGAGGATTTTCTTGTTGCAACTGTTAGGGAATAACAAGTTTGACTAATCTATTGTTATCATCTTTGTGACTGATTAGATCCACTTCCACTCTACTTCTATTACTAACTAAACATCAAACTCTAACTCCTTCCACCACATGATCAAATTCTTACTCTTGATCTCATCAAATCATATAATTTAGATCTCCTAATAAAAACTTTGTTAAGTCAGCTAAGAACCTTAGAACAATTCCCTAGGTTCATTGAATATAGTCACCTTATTCATTGTCCTTCTTATTATACTTTAATTATGTCAGCCACACAAAACATAAATAAAAAATATAACATAAAGTCAACAGTTAACCGATCAAAGTAACTCTGCTTTATCGATTCTTTGTTCTTCCTACTTGTGACAGTTCTTCTTCCTACCTGTGACAGTTCTTTGGATTATAACTTGCTCAATATTCTGAATCTCTTGATGTGGTTTCAATCAAAAACTCATACAAATTTCATAAACATGTGTACCAAATTACAATGTCTAACTCTTCACCAATCATCTATACCAGTTGTCTGATCATCACTTTGTTCTTGTTTGCCGGTTTGATTGCAACTTAACAATTTTGTTGTTTAACTGACTCCACTACTAGTTAGGCTCTACTAGTTGGTCTAAATGACTTAAGTGACTCTCAAAACATGGTTTCCATTTATGATAACACAAATAAAGTAATCATTCAACCTATTACAACATCATCAAGCCAACAATCTCCCCCTTTGGCATTGATGGCAACACTTAGGAATTTTTTTGTCTAAGTGTCACATTACAAAAATTATGACTCAATTGACTCAACTCAAATACAAAAATCCCCCTTAGAAATTCCATGCTATTGAAAATTTTTAACTGACTTATACTACTCCCTCTTTGACAGAAATGGCAAAGGTAAGCAAAATTTATACAACACACCAAAATTTGTATTACCAAATGTATAAGAGTTCATTACAGTATTACATTTTGAGAGAAATGTCAGCAAGATTAGCCTTCAAGACTTTCAGATCATTCTCCCATGTCTCAAAAAGAGTATATTTTATTTCAATATGTGTTCGGATCTGGTATGCAAGCTCTTCCATAGCATCAAGTGCACTCATTTCCGATGTAGTCAAAATTGACTTTGTCTCCTTCTAACCTCTTTGTAAAATTTGTAACTTAAGGACTAGGTGAGTCTGTAACTCCTGTAATGATGTAGTCCTCTTTACCTTTTCAGCCTTATATGCTTAAAGCTTATGTTGTATACGTATAATTGCTCTACCAAAAATTGTAGCTGAATCATTTAAAGAGTCAAATGATTGACTCAAAACTTTCATCTCTTGCTTCTCTTCCTTCCTCTTCTTATCAATATCATCAACAAACAATGAGAAGTTGCAAATATTCGATAGAATTTTACCTCCGTTTTGTAATGCTTCCTTGATTTGCTCCATATTTATAGTAAGACCTACTCTGTCTCTATCAATTGCCTTAATCAATTGCTCAATTATTTTCTTCTCATATTCTTTCTCAACATTATATAAAGCAACTTCTCCAAGACTTTTTATTTGTTCCCCTGTAGGTGTGACCAAGTGCTCTAGTCTCTTAATACAAGTCGAGAGACTATCAGTCTCAGTCTCCGATAACAGACTAGAAAATATATCACCAACAATTTGTATAGTTTGAGTTTCTCTCCTTTATGCTCTTAACATCTTCTTCTTTGCCTTAGATTTCATTGTAGATGCAATATCCATCAACTCTGTAAGACTCAACATATCCATGTTTATTGGTCCTTGAATAGATACAGTTTCATCTTCCTCATCATCATCAATGATCTTCTAAGAAGTAAGCGACCGGTAGGTCACTTTCTTCTCTTGGTATTTTTCTTTCTACTTCTCTTCTACCTTCTCTCTTTAGTTGTTTGATCAACATCAATCTGTTCAATCTCTTGAGTGTCTTTCTCTATTTCTTCATCTTTCTCTAGTGGCTTAGTGAACTCCACATCATCCATTTGTGCATTCCCTTATGTCTTTATTTCATCTTTATCTTTATCGATTGAAATACCTTCCGGTAACACTAGTTATTCTACTATAATAGTAGGAACATTTGGCACTATTGTAGTAGTAGGAATGGAAGTGGTGCCACCTTCTGGTCCATTCTCCATTTGAGTAAATATTTCATCAATCTTCAATACATCTAGTATTTCTCCTTCAATTACCAGTGCCTTAGGAATATCTTCTTCCTCATAAATTTCTATATGTTCCGGTTCCTCTTGTACAAGTCCTAAAAATTTCTTTAAAAGCTCCCTAGTCTCAGCTTCAATCGACTAGGATTCTCCAACAAGCAATCTATTCAACCTCTTCTTCATTCTAAATAATAGTTTAGATTTCAAGAGAATTTTTTGTACATCCTCCTGTGAGGTCTCTTGTTGCAAATGCATTAATACATACTCAATTATTTCTTTGTCTTGCTTAATAGTAGTCCACCATCTTGCTTCCATTTTATTATACAAAGAATCGGGTATTTGACCTTGTAACTCAATCAATGCTTTTCTATAGTGATTCATGTACCAAACAACTAAATCTTCAATATATTTTTGCTATTCCTCATCAAAATAAATATAATTCTTATTCACACCAACTAATATACCATAATTCCTTATATTCTCCAACAATTTCTCAAGTATAGTAGTTTTGGTTACCTGTGGCTTAATTGTTTTAATAGTAGGTGCTCCAACCACTTTGGATTTCTTGCCACTTGCCCTCAACTCTTTCTTGCCTCCTTCTGATTATGTTTCCTCTACTTCTTCTTCTTCTACAACTCTATGTTCATGTTCTTTCTTCCTATTACCGGTAGCCTTAGGTGCTTCCGATGCAATCTCCTTAGATTTTCTTCTGATTTGTATCTTAGGAGGAGGAGGGGGCTTCTCTTTCACAACTGTACTCCTGGTTTGCCTACTGGTAGGTGCACTAGAGGTTTCAGCCTTCTTTGCTTCAAATCTTGTTCTAGCTTCATCAATCATTTCTTTTGTAAAGAATTGTTCAACATAAAATTGCTCAATTTCTTTTCTGACTTTTTTAGCTATTACCAGTTTTGCCAGCTCAGAATGTACCTCTATTGATTTCTCTTTAAAAGTTTCAAACCTATATGCATTAGGATATAGTAGTCTGGATAGGAGGTGATCAACATAAATAGTCAATTTATCTTAATCTACCTCATACCCCATAGGAATAACCCATGAATTTATTGGATCAATAGCCTCCAATTGACATGTACCAGTACCAACCATAAAACTGTGTAGGGGAAAAAGTGAGACTAAGTATGGAAACACTAATCCCACTCTCATACACACTCATGGAATATGAAAGAGCCTAGGGAGGTAACGCACATTGGATATTTCTTATGGGAAAGAAAGAGTAGTGGATTATCTCTTAGGTTTTCTATTCCTTCATTGTAAATGAGAGAGAGGAATGATGCAAACATGCAATCTAACCTAGAATGCAAGTAAGAAAGAAAACACTAATCGGGGAGTGTAGATCAAAGGAAAAAAAATATATGATTGAAAAGTACAGACCTGAAGGAAAAATTAGAGTTGCACTAGTGTTTGAAGTCTGAGCTGAAATGTCTCTAGGACCAGGGTGCCACGCCATTGTCCTAATTCTACACTTCTGGAGCTGCAACTGACAAGATGAATTTTGAAGCTTGCAAAGTACTATTCTCCCAAATCCTGCTGATAGAGGGAAGGGCCATGGCACTAGGCCACTATCTTGAGAAAGACCAGGGCACCACACCCCTTTTGTTAGGGTTTTTGCTGAGATCTGCAACCTAGAACTATCCCTGTGTGCTCTTTCGGTCCCGGAACTTCTAGTGACACTCGAACCCGAACCTGTACCTAAAGCTTAAAAAAAGGGTTTGGGTGGCTATGTAGGGTTTTTCCTTAGTCAACCCCCCATGTTTGTGATTTCCACCTCCATGAATAGCCAATAATGTACTACAAATGTGTGTGCAAGAACCTTGTGTGTGTGCAAGATCCTAAGATGAAAGCAAGCAATCTAGAGCAACCCTAAAGAGAAAACCCTAATTGCTTATAATTGAAAAAGTAAATGCTCTAAATACATAACGCAAAGTTACCTAGATCATGAATATGAATAAAAATAAAGCTTATACAAAGACATAAAAACAACTTGAAACCATACCCAACCCCAAGGGAGAGGTACAAGCCAATCATCGATCGGTGATCTCCTATTGTTCTTCTACATATTCAAAATCCCCCAATTGATATAACGATGCTTGATGAATGTGGAATGTTGTTGAAGACTTCAAAGATCTACTATTTTGCTACAAAGAAGGCTCTAATGCTCCAAAAACCTTTTCTTAGATTCTTAGAAGAAGATCCCTTCAAATGAAGAAAGAGATATCTTAAGTCTAAAACCCTAGATCTTAATTTCATGTTTAGGCCAACCTAGGATTTTAATTTTCCTCTATTATTTTGGGGTTAAGTATTATCATATCATAGGATTGCTCTCTCGAAATTTTGGGGAAAAAGTCGTGGCCCATGCGCATTCCCACCACGGTCCAACCAACTTTTCACTAAATTTTCAGGGCCATTAGATATGATGATATTAGAGTGCATCTTAAAGTTACAGATGATTTTGAGATGTTTTGATATGTGAAATCAAGCCTAAACGGTCAAAATAAGACATAATTGGGGTTTATGATTAAATGATTCATTGGAGGAATCAGATGAAAAGGGGCATGCTTAGGGTAAAGAGCCCAACTTTATAATATGTGAAGTGATGAAACATGACCTTAGATTTAATCAAATTAATTAATTAAATTCTTAAATGAGAATTAGAAATGCAAGATGCAAGACACACTAAGGCGGTTTCTAACCTAAGTGTGAAATTGTACCACCCTAGCAAGGGTGTACAATTTACGACACTACATTTAGCCACCACTTTAGTGGTCATATGACACTATGTGTATATGCAAGATAAAGTACAAAAAAGTAAACATCTTTTAAAAAACTATATAGCCATAAGTTGTCGGATGAAGCCCCCGACAGTATCTGCAATACACAATTGGAAACCACTCCCTACAAAAGCATATGTTAGATTCTAAAATCACCTAATGCTTACTAATGAAGGTGATAAAATTCGTGGGTAGCTATATGTCCCTCCCTATTTTGACTTGCTTATTAGTGATGTGAAACAAGGTATCATGTTTTTCACAATGAATTGTGATAAAGATTTTGATGAAGTTGACAACAAGGCTTTATTTCTCATACAAGAACATTATGGAACTAATGCAGAGCGAGAGGGTGAACTCATAGTTCCAATTCCATTTACGGGGCAAGAATCGAAGCATCCTAGCTCAAGATATGATAAAGTGAAGAAAAAGTGCATAAATCAGGGTTTTAACTTCAGAACATAAAGTCAAAAAGTGCATAACACATAAATATGAAAGTGACACCTTCATTTGTCACTTTCTAACTTTTTGGCACTATTCATTGCAGAGGATCCCACATATTAGCCATTATGCCCCGATGCCGACTTGAGCGACCTATGCAGATGCAGATCTTGCGCTAGTCCATACTTTTCGACGACCACTCAACAAGGTGAGTTAACCTTTCATTGACTCCATTTGACTTTTTCATGCTTTCATAGTTTTTAGGAATGGTGATGTCATCACCAAGTCCAGGCTTGGGCCCCCTCTTCGGGGACTGAGGGGTCTTAGGGTGCCCTGGTCCTCCTTGGGCGTCATTATCCTCCTAGGGTGCCCTGGTCCCATCTGAGCACCCTTGTCTTGCTTGGGCACCCTTGTCCTGCTTGGGCACCATGGTCCAAGTAAGGTGCCCTGGTGCACCCAGGGCACCCTAGTCCCTATTTAAGGTGACCAACGGTGACACGGGATTAGGCGATAAAAGTTAGAACTGATAGAATGGTTGCATTAAATAGATGATAGTGATGATGATTGATTACTGATGATAGAATGTTTTGCATTTTGTAGACACTTCCATACATCCATGAGCATACCACTAGTCTCACCTTTTGGGGCCTCCGGGAGAAGATCCCAAGACTGACAACAAGGAGAGGGAGTTGCTACATGTAGTGGGCTTGTGGGATGTGATGAGTATACCGGCCATCAAATTCCATTCTGCAATGTTTATGGCACTAATGGAAAAGTGGGATGCACACACCTCGACATTCATTCTACCTATGGGGGAGATGACAGACACCCTTGAGGATGTATACTGCATTCTACGCCTTCCCATTAGGGGAGAGACCATGAGATATCGACCTGACTGGACAAAGGAGGATTATAGGAGATAGAAAGTGTATGTTATGGGGAATGTGATACTCAGTGAAATGAGGGGTTGTGTCATGGTTAGCTGGCTCCTACACCCTACCGATGAGGTTCCATTAGTGAGGCGACTCATGATTGCAACCCTTGCATTAGTTCTGTGCCCTAATACGCGCGACACTTGTATGCATGGAGGACTCATCTACGCTATCCGAGAAATGGAGAGACATGGGAGGGTATACTGTTGGGGTCAAAGAATGCTTGTGCATCTCTATCATGACCTTGGGGATTATGTGTTTGGATAGGGATGCAACCTAATGACATGCATGCTACTACATGCATGGATGTTTGAGCATATTACCTGCACGAGGCCTTCTCAAGCCCCCATAGAGCTAGTCCCAGAGAAGTCTAGGGTATTTTCTTATCCCCTTACCCACTAGTGGTGATTAATCAATCTCCAACATTGGAGGTTGAGCTTAGATAGATTGATATTGGGCAGAGTCATATGGAGACCCTATCTCAAGATGTACATGTGGGTAGGGATACACAGGTAGATGTTTAGCATGTAGAGGAACCATCTACTAGAAGGGTTGTATAGCCACATAGTCATTCCCTTCTACTTCAACTGAGTTCGATGATAGTTTGAGTTCAAAGAGTATGTTCCTACTGATGTGCTTGTGTACATCCGACACTCATGCATGATGCTGAGGCTAGGAGACATTCCTAGGCCTACTAGTGATGAGATCAACATCACAGATTTGGATGGGTCAGATTAGGACATTGCGATAGACTATAGAGATGATTCGGGTGCGCACTAGCGGTACATCACATGGTGGGGGAGAACATACCCTAGAGTCATCTTCCCAACACACTTCCTTAGTGGGAACCCTTGACTATGGAGACAATTAGGTGATGGAGAGGGATCTGATACATTTGAGGAGGGCTCAGTTGATCAAGCTAATGACATAGAAGACCAGGAGGTAGGCAGAGATGGAGACGATCCTAACACTGGAGAGGGAGATTAGGATGGAGATGATGACAAGGATGGATAGGAGGAGGACAAGGAAGAGGAAGAGGAGGAGGATGATGAGGACGAGGATGAGGACAAGGAGGACAAGGAGATTGATGAGGAGGATGAGTCAGTTCCTCATCACTCCAGGGAGGATACCATAGCCCTAGATCCACCGAGCCTCTAGCTGCAAGTGGAGAAGGACCCTATAAGGGATCCTAATCCTATTTCCCATTGGCCCAAACCTACTATATAGAGAAAGTACAAGCACGGAGAACCTAGGGGGTCCTAGTCTTAGGTGGTCACTTTCCATGATCCCTATTGGTGAGAGGGAGATCCAGGTAAGGTTTCTTGTTATTTATTAACTTATGTATCTTACTTGTTTATATTTGATGATATAGAATGTTACTGATAAATTTTTTTTTCTCTTTCTTGCAAATACTGTCTAGGAGTGGCATTCACTTATTCAAAATGTAGTGATAGACCTCATCGTGACTGCACACATTCTAAGTTCCTCACAAATATTGCACAGATCCTAGATGATGATAGGATGACATGAGGATCTTTTTTCTCCTATTTGGATGGAGATGAATGTTCTATGAGAGAGATTATGATAGATAGAGCATGATCTAGTTGCGTCACAGACAAAGGAAGCCACATACCATGTGATTATGATGGAGAGGGATCAGAAGAGCTCCTCGCATAGTCACTCGTGGTCTATATCACAATACACCCCCATGAGGCCACCCCCACAGCCAGATCAACAGGGAGCATCTAGCCACCATCCTCCTGTTAGATAGTTCAAATAACCAAAATACAACTGAGAGGGGGGGGGGTGAATCAGTTGTCATAGATTACTAGAACATTTAGCAATTAAAACTTTATTACCAAAACTAAATATATTAATACAAGAATGCTTAAACCAAATACCAAAATAGAAGTTAAACCAATTAAGCATAAACAATAATCAGAGAATAAATACCATCCACATGACACCAAGATTTATACATGGAAAACCCGATTAAGGGAACAACCACAGTGGGAATCCTACCCACAGTCAGATAATATGTCTATAGTAAGTATGTGAATTACAATTGACTAGCCTGCACTTGCAGGAAGGCCAATAGCATAGAGTGCATTGCTCATCACAAAAGGAGTCTCATTGACTACATAGAAATCCAGACTACAATCTGGAAGAATGAATGAACTACAAAGATAGCATTGTTGGCATTACATGAAGATTACATTAATGAAGTATAGTGTTGTCATTTATGTCAAGAGTAACTAACAATTGAGTTGTATTGCAACCAATAGTGATGCAGTAATGCAACCGATAGTAGAGAAATGAAGGAAACAGGAATTGGTATTTCAAGTGATCAATAGCTAACCCTAACCAATTGATATGTAGAACCCTAACTGATGGATCTCAGTGAATTGGTTATGATTATCTAGGATTGAATGGTGATCGGAGATGAAGATGCCATGTAAGCATGATGCATGTGATGAGTTTCAAAGTGCTTTTGACACGTGAAGATAACTGTTTATCTTGGGAATGAGAAAATGCACAACATGAAGTGGAAACTACTTGATGAGCTACAAGATTCGATGTGCGGTGATCCAGAAGCGGTTGAAGTTATCTTGAGCAATGTGTAGTTGATTGCTATGTAATCCAATGGTTATGATTGAACTGATATGTTCATAATCTCTATGAGAGTTGTAGGTTTTGTGATGTGTTACCGACCTATTGTATTTTTTTATAAGGTCGATGAATTGTTTGTAATTATGTTGGAAATTTGGTTAGGTGTGGTAATGAGATTGTTGCCGAACTAGAAGGAGCATCTGCAAAATGTTGTGAAGGAAGATAGGAGCATTAAAGGATATGACTAAACAAGATAGTGCTATTACTAGATCAACAAAGACCCTATTGCTCTCTAACCATTACAATAGTTAAATCCCTTAACTAGGTAGGCTTTAATAGGCTTGGTGTTGTCTAAATCCTCTAACCAGGTGATCCATTAGCTTGGATTTGAAATCATCTCTTGAGGTTAGTCCTAATAGGGTATTGTAGTCAATCCCTTAACCAAGTGGTCCCTAACCTGATCTGTTCTTAACTGAGCATTATTTTGTAAGCTTCTAACAAGGCTTGGCTCCTAATAGAGAAAAATTCAGAAGAGTACAAAATACTTGTGGGTATTCATCCCCACCATGGTTTTTCCCATTTGGTTTTCGACATGAAAATCAATGTGTCAAGTGGTCAATGATTTTGTGGATGTGTTTTTATATGGTTGATATGGTTAACTGGTAAAGCCACTTAGATATGTTTAGATGACTTAAAGTGATATGAAATAAACTATTACTGATGTTAGTAAAGTGGTTTAATATTTTGGTTAAATGGTATGTGAGTTTCAGATCTGTTACATTGTATCATCAATGTTTTGATCAACTGGTAAATTTTGATAGTTCACTTGCAATTTTGGATAAAGTATCTAAACCAATTTTGTTTTGCAAGTTGTTTATGAGCTAGGATTACTTTTGGTGAAAGTTTAGTTTGTTTTATATCTACTGATTCACCCCCCTCCCCCTCTCAGTAGCTAACTGGATCCTTATTGTTTCATTATATTATCAATTGGTATCAGAGCATTTCACGTCCTCTTGTGTTTAAGCCTAATAGCTTGAGGAAAAGATCTAGGAGAACATGATGAAGAAAGAAGGTCTGAAATTCAATAGGGAAGACTATAGAATCTAGAGATATAGGATGAAGATCTATATCAAGAGCTTCAAAAGTCAATATTGGGAACATGTTGTTACTAAATATAACCTACCTAGGGGCATTTTGTTAGATGATCAAAAGAAGGAGCAATAGGAGAACAATCAAGCATTGGAGGCCATTATTAGTTCCTTGTTTGATTCAAATTATGTTGATGTTCATGGATTGGAGATTGCACATGAAGTATGGAAGAAACTAGAAGATATCTATAGTGGTGATGAGCATGTTAAGATTGCCAAAGAGGAGAGTCTAAGAGGTAAATTTGATGATATGTAGATGGATGAAGGGGAAAACATTCAACAATATGGTCAGAGGATCAAGGAGATAGTCAGTGAGATCAAAAGTGTTGGAGGTATAGTGGAGGATACCACAGTGGTTAGCAAGGTGTTGAGAACCCTTCTACTGGTCTACGCTATCAGAGTTGCAACCATTTAGGTTCTCAAGTCTATTGATAAATCAAAGGTAACTCTTGACTCCATCAATGGTAAATTAACTACATTTGAATGAAATGGTTCTGAAGGAAGTGTTCAAAGATCAAAATCTACATTTAGAGCCTTAGTTTCAAACGCACCGGTAAGGAAAATCAGAGAATCTAGTTACAGTCATGAGTCTAGATCCAGCATAGAGGTAGATGATGAAGATAGTCTGATTGATCTTGAAGCATTGTTGGCCAAGCGGTTACCCAGAGGTACTACTAAGTATAGAGGTAAATTACCTTTGAAGTGTTTTGCATGTAACTAGATTGGACATATTGTTGCTAACTATCAAAATGGAGATAATGAGCAAAAATGTGAGAAGTATAAGAAGTATAAAGGCAAAGGTAAAATAGATTGTCTCATCGCATTTGATGGAGGAATTACAAATGAGGAATTTGAAGAAGATGCAAATGAGGACATTGTCTTTGTTTCTATTAAAGAAGAGAAATCAAATCAGAAGGCATTAGTCTCTCGCATGGATAGTTTAGATGATTGGATTATAGGCAATTGTTGTTTACACCACATGACAGGTGACGAGAGTAATTTTCTTACTTTGAGAGAGTTTAATGGAGGTGTTGTGAGATTTGGAAATGACTCACCCTGCATGGTGAAAGGAAAGGGATTCATCTCTTTGAATGGAAAGAATAGTGCCTATGATGTCTACTGGGTTAAAGGACTAAAACACAATCTTTTGAGTGTAGCACAACTCAATGACAAAGGTTACCCACTAGAATTCGAGAATGGAGTCTGCAAGATTTATGGAAGCAAAGGCAAGCTGATTGCAACCAGAAAATAGACCAGAGGTAACTTGTTTTATTTAAGTTCTAAAGTCAACAATTGTTTAATTGCAAAAGTAGAAGATAGTTGGCTTTGGCATCGGATATTCTGTCGTGTAAATTTTGATAATATTGTAAAAGTCAGTAAGTCCAAATCAGTAAGAGATTTGCCATAGTTGGACAAACCGATGAATGCTTTGTGCAAGGAATGTTAGTTAGGGAAGATGACATCCTCAAATTTCAAGAGCAAATCTTTCTCAGTAGAACATTTGCTAGATTTGGTTCATACCAACCTTTGTGGACCAATGAGGACTAGGAGTATTCAAGGTGATCGATATTTCATGATTTTTACTGATGATTGCTCAAGGATGATGTGGGTCACATTATTGAAAGACAAGACAAAAGCATTTAGCAAGTTTAAGGAATTCAAAGCCTTAGTTGAGAATGAGAGTGGAAAGAAGATAAAGTGCTTAAGAACTGATCAAGGTGGTGAATTTACTTGAGAGGAATTCACTAGTTACTGTGAAGATAATGGAATTAAGAGGTAGCTTTCAGCACCTAGGACACCACAACAAAATGGTATTGAAGAAAGGAACAACCAGTTAGTTTTTGAAGCTACTAGGACTATGCTAATACAAGGAGGTGTAGCTAAGACATTATGGAGAGAAGTTTTCAGCACAACTGTTTACACAATGAACCTGATACTAGTTAAAAGACGTAAGTATTAAACTGCCTATGAGTTCTGGTATGGTAGATCACCTAATGTTAGTTAATTTAAGATTTTTGGTAGCATATTTTTTATCAAGAGAGGTGATTATGTTGGTAAGTTAGATGCCAAGAGTGATGAAGGCATATTTCTTGGCTACTCCACCAAGAGAAAAACCTACAAGTGTTACAACAACCTTACCAAGAAGATCATTGAAAGTGTAAATGTCCAAGTTGATGAGCTTCCTGAGAAATCAGGAGAAACTAGTAAGGAGAAGGAGGAAGAAGAAACTTACACACTGTCTTTGGAACCCAAACCGGTGATCCCATAAGTTGAAGAACTGAACAAAGAAGCCCCAGTTCAACTGAAACAGGGAGGTTCAGTAGAAGAAGAAGAAAGTAAAGAAGAAGAAGAACCTGGAAATCAAGATCATGTTATTCCAAGGTATGTTAGACTCAATCATAGTCCCGATCAGATTATTGGTGACATGAATGCAGGTGTGTAAACAAGAACAAGGACTAGAGAGAACTCTTGTATTATTTCCACCATTGAACCAAGAACTACAAAATAGGCATTTACAGATGAAGACTCGATCAAGGAAATGCAAGAAGAACTTGACCAGATAGAGAAGAACAATACTTGATCATTGGTACCTAGATCGGAGAACAAGAATTTAATAGATACAAAATCGGTATTCAGGAATAAACTAAGTGAAGATGGAGTAGTGATTAGAAATATAGCCAGACCGGTATGCAAAGGATATGCACAAGAAGGTGAAGATTATAGTGAGACATCTACACCAGTTGCAAGATTGGAAGGAGTAAGGACTCTACTTGCATTTGCATCATACAGAGAATTCAAAGTATATCAGATGGATGTGAAGTCAACATTCCTAAATGGAATATTGGAAGAGGAAGTCTAGGTTGAACAACTAGATGGTTATGCTTTAACTATAGAAAAGGACATGGTGTGAAAATTGTATAAGACATTATACGGACTAAAGCAAGCACCTGGAACATGGTATGAAATATTGCACTCTCACTTGGTGAAGATAAGTTTTAAGAGAACCAGTGAAGACAGTAACATATATCTCAAGTTAGAAGGAGATAAGATACTGGTAAGTGAGGTATTTGGTTGATGATATCATTTATGGAGGATATGATGATATGTGCCATGACTTTTTGATTTGATAAAGAATGAGTTTGAGATGTCACTAGTAGGTGAAATAAAAATTTACATAGGCCTAGAAATCCAATAGATGAAGAATTGTATTTTCATCATACAATCCGAGTATGTGAAAGAAGTATAGACACCTAAAATTAATATTTAATTAATTTAAGCCTATCAACACAATTAATTGACTTAATTGTGTTATCCTCATTCCTCTCAAAATCAATTAAATCTAATTTAATTAATTCCATCACTATTGTCCAATAATTAATTTATCAAATAAACTAATTATTCCCCTATTCTTCTAAAGTCCCATCCAATAATTATTTCTTCTAAACCCACACAGTTAATTAATTTTAATTAATTAACCTAGTCATGTGATTCCTACAAATCACTTTTCCTAATCCCACTCAACCTAATTAATCCTTCTAGAATCTCTCATAATCATGCTTATTCTTATCTCTCAATTTTTCATTCCCACTCATGTCACATCAATATTGAGTCTCTCAAAGAAGTTCAAATTTCTTTGAATCCTCCAATGCATCCTTATTTTGGAATTTTTAAATCCTCATGTTTGAAATTCAAATTTTTGCAACCCTTTTTCCCAAGGAATTTTATATTCCTGTTTATTTTCCCAAGGCACCCTTGATCCATGCCTTCTATCTAAAATCAATCGCAACCCTCCATGATCAAATCAATCTTGGCCCTCCATTGGCCTTCTCCAATCTATAAATTGAAGCTTATTCTCCTCACAAAGCATCCACTTCTCATGCATTGTCCTTGCTGCTCTTTTCTTCTCTCTCTTCTTTCTTCAATATTTCAATTCAAATCCATCCAAAATCCATCCAATGATCCTATAAAATCCATCAATCTTGTTGAGAAAAGGAGATCGATCCACATCCAAATCAAGCAACCAGCACATCAAGTGGAGCATCAAGGGTGCATCCTCATCATCCATCCACTTCATCAAGCTCAATTTGAGGGAGAGGTAAAAATAGAAAGGTATAAATGGTTATTCATTGTGTTTTATGTGTATGAATGCTTCATTTGAATACTAACCATCTAATCCTACCTTGCTACATTTTCCCCTCTTCATTCTGGCACCCCCGATGGGACTCACATCCCTGAATCTAACATTCATTGCAAGTTTTTGTGAGTGTGCAAGTTGCAATTATCCGCACAATGTGAGTGCTTGTAAATTAGCATGAACGACTCAAGATTAGTGCGACCAAAAAAAATTTAGCGCGAGCACAGGCACATAAGTGCGAGCGCTCCAAATTTAAATTAATTTCTCGCTTCCCTGCAGGTTTGCACATTACCACATACGTTTCTAGATCAACACATCCGATTTTAAAATTTTCTCTCTAATCTAACACACTTCTTCAATTCTCATTCCACTTCTTTTTTTGTTGGTTAACGGTTAAAGTAATTAAAAAAAAAAAAATCTTAGGGGAAGATTTGGTTGTTTAGTTTTACAAGTTAGTCTTTTTTTCTTAATACTTATGGTTCAGCATGAATGACTTGTGAATAGCATGGCCACTCTGCTAAATCCCTACCCAAATTTAAATTTTGGGATTTCTTTGAATTCTGCTAACTTTTTTAGTCTTTTTCAATGCAGATGCCTGCATTTCAGTGCAGGAGAAACTCTATCAGTGTGACTATTTTCAAACATCTCGCCCTCTATAAATTTTTTTTTTTTTTAGATTTTAAATCTAACCACTAACTTTTTTTGCAAGTTTCTATGTTTTAGTGCAAGCGCAGGCATTTCAACGTGAGTGCAGGCATGTCAGTGCGTGCGTAGGCACTTCGGTACGACCAATCCAGAACAACACGATAGTCAGGTATAAATCACCAATTCTATTTGTGTTCATTTTCTGTAATTTATTTTGATTTTGACCCTCTTCAGCGCATATGTAGGTGTTTTAGCGCCTATGAAGACACTTTAGCATGCTAGACTGTAGATCAACGAGTGCACTATTTCTGCAGGCCAGTAGCTACTGATTTCTTTTTTTCTATGAGTGGTGAAGTGTCTTCGACCATCCAAGACTTAAGAAATATAAAAATTACTAATCTAATGGTTTTTGCAGGTTGCCTAGGAGTTTCAATCAAACATCGTGTCTTTTTTCTTAACTAGGCACCTAGATCTAATTAGGTGGTAACTAAACCATTGTTTTTTATATTTGTGAAAAGCGTAAAGGTAGGAGACTATGCTCTCGTCTATCTAGACGATTAGAAATCCAAACCCTCGAAGCTTTTCATGTTTGTCGCATGTTTACCATTAGCGGGCCTGTGCTCCCAAGTTTCTCTTTAAGCTAGTGAGAGGGGAACAACCCAAGTGAGTACACCTAGACCTGGGGTTCCCAACTCACTATAATAAATAGGCCATTGAAGATGAAAGAATCAATGGTTGGGGCTATATGAGAGTTCAATCTCACATTGGGTGCTTAGTAGGATCCTAGAGATCTCAATTATGCTTGCGTGACTACTAAGTTTTTGGTGCTTTGTTGGGCTATATGCCTCAATTGTGCTTGCACAACTGCAAAGGGTAGCTCCTAACGAGAAGCCATACAAAACACCTTGTGAATAGTGGCCAAAAACCTTTTAGTCATTGATGCAAGAGGTCAAACCTCTAAAGCCGCCCACATTTTTATAGCCCTTAGTAGAGACACAAAGTTCACCATGAGGAGTGTTCATACGAATTGATGCTTGCCTTCCCTGGAGAAGTGAGTTTTGTGGAGGGGAGCCAATGGGGTCACGCATCTAAGTCTCCGCTCAGGGTAAGTGTAACTTTGAAACCAATTGGAATCCATTGACAATTGTCTTTTCTCACCATAGGATATGTTGTGAAGGAGCATGAGTTTCTTTTGAGTCTAACTTCTTTTGACCACTGTGTTTTCTTTACTTGACATCTCTTGCCAGGTCCATCCCCCACAACCAATCAATCATCCCTCTTTCCAAATTCCATCTTCTCATCATCAAATCTTTAATCCATTTTTATCTATCCAAGAAATTCTCCTATCCCCAATCCACTTTCATCCATTCAAACAATCATCCTCCCTCAACCAATATTTTTGTCCAAATCATTCATCTGACTTTGGGTAGCCTCTCCCTTTATTCTTCCTATTATCTATTCATTCTTCCATAATCATGCTCCCTCTAATCCAATCAAATCTCCAAAATTCCAATCAATTAAATCCATCCATCTTCCTAATCTAGTTTTCCAATCCTCCATCAATCAACAAATCTAATCTAATCAAATCAAATTAAATCCAATATAATCCAATTCAATTCAATTCATTCAATCAATCAACAAATCCAATCAATTCAAGTCCTAATCCAAGGACCATTCTAATCTAATAAAGTCCTAATCTAATGACCATTCCAATCCAATCAATTCTTAATCCAAAGACCAATCCAATCCAATCAAGTCCTAATCCAAGGACCAATCCAATCAAATCAAGTCCTAATCTAAGGACTCATCCAATTCCAATCCAAATCAAATCCAATCCTAATCTAATCAAATTTAATCCATCATCATTCCAAGCCAAGTCCTAATCCTCATCTTCATTTAACATCATCTTCATAATCTTTCCCCTCCAAAACATATTCATCCAATTCCAATCTAATCCTTCACTCTCAACACGACTACCCGGAATTTCAAAGCTTGGTATGAGAAGATGCTCATGGAAGTTCATGAATTTTCCTACCAAGTTAATCCCATAATCTCCCACTCTCCTATCATACCTTCATCCATCCCAACTCAACACATTGCACCCAATCCCAATCTATACCATATCTATTATCCTTCCTCTACCTTCGACAAGGGAAATCCATCTTATTCCCCATCCATATCTTCATATTATCCCTCACCCACATACTCCTCTAATCCAATATGTATACCTTCATCTCCCCCCCATCTACATCCCAAACCCCATCCTTCTACAATTCATTCATTACCTCTACCCCCCATCCAAATCCTTTACTCCATATTCCTCCAATCATTAATCCTAATTCCCCAATCAATTATCCTAATCCTCCATCCAATCGTAATCCCAATCTGCCATCTAATCCCAATTATCCATCTAGTCCTAATCCTCCAAAATCCATATTGTCCACATCCTCCAAATCCATCATCCATAATATTATCCAAGACATGCTAGCAAAGGAGACAAAATCCTCACCTCGAAGCAAAGTGGCCAAGTCTCCTCAATTCCCCCATCCACCACAATTGCCTCCACCTAAAAAAAAATCCCAATCCTCCTCACTTCATGATACCCCCATTTCCCCATCTACTCACATCAAATCTTCCATACCTTCCTCCATCACACAATCCCCACAACTCCAAACATGCCAAAAGCTCATTCCAAAGCATGCTAGCATAGAATACTCTCCATCTCATAATGCATATCTCTCTACTCCATCTAATGATGGCATTCCATCCACTTCCTCTCATGATCATATGATTCCTCTATCCAACCCTCTCCATCCATCACATGATCCTCTTTCATCTCATGATACAATCACCCCTCCCACTCCATCCCATGATAACCCTCCCATTCAAGATCAAAGTATCCCTTCATCTCCATGTCACGATCCCAATCCATCTAAAGATCCTAATATTCCTTGCACATCTCATCCCCCTCAAAATGGACTCGCATCTTGCTTCTGAAATAATAAGGGTCCTGAAGCTAATGCTAAAGATGTTGGTACATCCTCTATTCCACTTAAATCCAAATTTACTTCATACAAATCAAAATCCTGTTATCTCGCGTCATCCACTTCTATTTTGGGACCCTATATTCCAAAGCTAAATCCTCCATTCCTTCCATCTATTTTGGGTCATTACATCCCTCCATCCACTATCCCTAACTATGATCAACAAAGGCACGCATCATTGAATGCCTCCCAACACACTCCTTTCATCATCCCACCATCCATGAAATCCTTAAGTCATTCATCCTCATGCACCCATCCCATTTTTATTGGAAGCAATTTGGATGCCCAATATAAAAAGAATAAAGAACAAAATCCACAAAAATCAAATGATCAACATGTCCCCTCAAAACGACATGCTCAAAAGAAAAATATGATTTGAAAGAAAGAAAAATCAAACAGGCCATAAAGGCCCCAAAAGAAAAACTCAAAAACTATGTGGATTCCCAAAGAGGCAATGCATCCCAAAGAAAAATCAAAATTGGAATGCAAACTTGTTAATCCAAAAGCTCCCTCCATTCATAAGTCCTCCAATCCTCCATCTAACACTCCTCCATCTTCAAAATACATTTTGGGTCCTTAAGTCCCAAAATCCACCATCCCAACTTCATCATCCCCTTCTTCTATTTTGGGTTGTCATTTCCCAAAATCCACTCTCCATCCCCCATCTAATTCAAAACACTCTCCCGCACTACTCCAACACTCTTCAAGGTGTGTGCCAATGTTTATATTCCACAAATTATTCAAAACCCCATCAATTATCCACAATCTAGTTTTCACAATCCCATTCCATTAGTCCAATCCTTTCCAAATCCTTATCTTCCATCCCCTATCTACTTCATCTCCCCAATCATTGTTACCAACATCTATGAGCATACCCCCACTTAAAAGCAATACTAAGGGATACCATCTATGGAACTAGATACTTGAGTCCTCCCTCCCTCTTTCATACATCCACTATCTTCCACATCTACTCATCCTCATCCTTATCCAAAAATTCGAAAATTCAAAAAAAAAAAAATCAATACAAAAAAAAATAAAAATCAGAAAAAAGTAAAAAAAAATCATTTCATCCAATGGTGAAAACCACTTCTTGTGGCACCTTGGGTAGGTACCATGATGAAAAATTGGCAAACAAGCATCATGTGTAATCCCCTTATCTCCTTGCAGTCTACACTTGGGGGAAAGCTTCATCCATACAATCATCCTATCCGTTTGCACCCCATCTAAGTCCATTCTCCTTTCCCATCTTTGATCTTGACTATCCTATCCATATCCTCCATCTCATATCCCTCAAAGTGAATCCTCCATTCTTATTTTTCAGCCTAATCATATAATGGAAATAAGGTATATGCATGCATGCTTTGGAGCATTCAAGCCTTAATCCTCTACCATCCATATCCATTACACATTATCCCTCCACCTCATACATATTTATCCACCATCCTTGCATCCTTAATTCCACTACCTCTATAGTGGGGCATTGCACTCCTTTGCAGAATAGTCCTTGCATCTCAATCATCCTATCCTCCATCCTTTATTTCTCCATTTCCTATCCATATCCATCTACTTGATCCATCTATCCAACCAATATATCTATCTATTCATCCATCCATCCTTTTACTAATCCTTGGTTCTCCCTTGTCATTGGTTCTAGTCAATCAAATCCTATCCACCAATCCACCACATCCTATCCATTTCCTAATCCAATCCTATCTCATCTAATCATATTCTCCATCTCTTCCAATCCAATCAATAATTCCATCCTCAATCCAATCCTACTGAATCATCCATCCCCTTTTTCATCCTATCTAATCATTTAACCTTCTTCCAATCCTATCCAATCCATCAAACTTAGCTTTCCTCATATACCTGAGTTGGCACTAACTTGTGTCTAATCCAAGAACCCATCCATACTTTTCTAATGAAACCCAAGTGTCAATCCTCTCATTTACAGATCTTGCACATCCAACTTGTATTTTGTCATCCATCAATCTATCCATCACCTACCCATCGGGATGCATCCTTCTCTAGTCCGACAGTTTATCCAAATCTATTTCCTACTCTTGGAAAGAGATGTTAGTTGGTCATGTGCATGTTGTTTGCATGCTTGAGGTTTTCACTTTGTTTTCATCTTGTGTTCCAAGACTATGCTTGTTTAGGACTACCTTGATCATCCTATATCTTGGTATGTCTTGGCTGGTGTATAATGGGGCATAGTTTTCATGGCATGGTGTGTTTGAAGGTTTTCCTTGCATGAAATGACAACCCTGGATTAGTTTTTATCAACACTTGCATGATTGTGTACAAGGCATTCTTATTTGACTGAGTGTCAGTCCATGCCTTGGATCTTAATATCATCTTGGCTCTTATAATCAGTGGTGTAGACTATCCATGGCAATATTTAATCTAGGATTGCTCTCTATACTTGCTCAACAATAAATCTAATCCATTTATCATTTCTCTGTCTCATTTCATTCGCAACACTCCAACCCATCCTAGTTCCCTCTTTCATTATCTTCATCCTTTCATCACTTATTCTTCTAATTCCTTTCGAGAGCACACCCGTGTTCTTAAAACTCACATGTCTTCTCGAGGGGGCATACCACTGCTTCTTCATCATCCTTCCTCCTCATCATCCTTTTCTTCATCTCATGACTAGGGCATCATGCTACTGTGTGCGGGAAATTTGGGGGATGAAATGGAAAATGTGATTTCGAAACTAGTCCACACACCAATGGGACTCTTGGTGCAAGTTATGGAGTTATATTGAATAACTCAACTTCCCAAGGAATGTCCACTGTTCTCTATCTCACAAGACCCCTCAAGCAAATGCCTTTTCTCTCGGATCACTGAGAAAAGTGACATAGGGATGAAAACCATGAGAATGAGGGATGTTTGATCAATCTAACATGAATGGAATTCTAAATATGCATGATATTAACAAATATGAATTAAACTAACATGTATATGATGATAAGATGAAAGGATTAGTAAAAGAACTATCCTAACATGATACACTAGCTTAATATGATTATTATGATAATGGAAATACTTATAAAATGCTAGTTTAGATTATTTCTATTCAAAGAGAGACTCAATGCTTTATATAAATTTGTATAGATTAGATGCATGAAACTTGGATGATCAAAATGGAGAAATGAGGGCTCTATTTATAGGAAAAACAGGGCAATGAAGGGTCAAGATTGGATAATCTTAACAAAGACCAGGATTGAAAGCTATCAATCCATGTTTACAGTTCTCACCAATGAAATGGTGATAATTGTCAACATAAGACTGCTTGAGAGGAGATGTAAGAAGCATTAAATGTTTGAGAAGACCTCATGGTTACCTTAGGAGGTTAGGGTTATCCAATGGATAAAGCTTTTACCCAAAAGGTAAACTCTTGTGTAAGGGTTAAAGAGATAACCATGGTCAAACCAATGAATGCTTGATGAGACCCTTGGGTTAGATGAGGGTTGAGTTAGAGATAAATTCTCTAATCATGCAAGAGGCTTAAGTTAACCATTAATTGTTTAGAAGACCTTCAAGGTTAACTTGTTAAAGACATAAATCCTTTAATGGTTTTCAAAGACTTTGAAGGTTTGAGAAGTGACTTCCCTTTATCTAGTGATGTGACAATATTTAGATGATGGATTAGGCTAAATTAGAAGTGTTTAGAAGAATGTAGAAGGGGGTTTAGAGAAGCAAGTGGGAGATGTAGGAGAATGCAAGTGGATGGAGGGTAATTTTAATTAAAATAAATTACTTAATTTCAACTAAAATACATGTAACTTGCATTAATACAAGTGGAGGATTTAAATAAATAAATTAGATTTATTTATTTGCAATGAAAAATTTAATTAAATGTAAATTTAATTAAAAGGGGAGAAGGGGGAATTAATTAAATAAAGTGATTTATTTAATTAAAGGGGTAGAAAAGATGTAGGTGAATTTAATTAAATAAATTGACTAGCTTATTTAATCAAATAGATGAATGTGGATAATTAAATTAAATTAAATAGAGGAATGAGAGTAAAATGAATATTTAATATTCACTTAAGAAAGTGGTCATTTTTATACGTCTACATTTTGCCCATCTTTGAAGTCAAGTGTGTGCATATGGTGATTCAAAGAAAACTGTTAGATATGTCGATGTTGTGTGTTGAGATGTTGATATGATGATGTCATGCCCTAGTTTTGAGGAACAATATTGATGATGCCCCCTCGGGAGATGAATCAAGTATTTAAAAAATTTTGTTGATTTGATAATCGTTGAATTGATTGCATTTTTAAATTTTGACTGTGTTGAATGCATATTGTTTGACTCATCTCCCAAAAATAACATTTTATAGAGTTAAAAGTGAGAAAAATGAGCAAAATACATGCCCCACCTAGTAACCCTAGTTGACTTTTACCCTATAAAAGGTAAAAATTGATTTCATTTGGGTTATTTGCACCTTTTGAATTCTCGTGAGAGTGACACATGGAGAGTGACAAAAATGTCAGTTCCCTATGCTTCACACCATTTCGAGTGCGTTCGCCGATACCGGAGGTCCACCACGTATGGTCCACCTATAAGTCATCTTAATTTTGCCCTGTTTTATTTTTTTTTTGTCGATTTCAGTCACGTTTTTAATTTTTTTCTTTGAATTTTTGCGGTTTAGCGCGCAGGACTCCTTTCCTAGCACATATGATACAAACTTCATCGCATAGGGTTGTTTATCTAGGATAGCATCTGGAAGTCATCTTGTAGCGCGTCATAGGTTTAGGGTAGCGCATAGGGATTTCTAGCACATAGGGCTAACAGGGTAGCGCATGCGGGGAACAGGGTAGCACCTAGGGTTAACCTAGTGCATAGTGTTCTTAGGTTAGTGCGATGGAGGATTTGGGTAGCGCATAGAGTCAAGGTCTTAGCACGTAGCTTAGTTTAGCTAGCATATAGGTGGCAGTGTAGTGCGTGGGAGGATTATCTTAGCGCGTGAGCAGGAAAAATAATTGGGAAGAAGTGGGAAGATTGCGTTGTGAGGAAAAATAGATGAGGGAGATGATTTAGGGGTGAATAGGTGCCTATTGAGCTATGTCAAGTTCATGCCTGCTGTCTTAATGTCCAATTTTTCTACTTTGATATTGATTGCCAGCTTGAGTGTTTATTTTTGATGAGGATCTTGATGTTCTTTTGATATGGATCTTTGATTTTTGCCTCACAATTGAATTTGATGTCCGATATGAGTTCCAATTTATGATTTCTGATATGGTTCCTAATATGATTTTTGAGATATAGATTTGTGAGTTGCTTGTGTTATGGATCTTTGAGTTTGATTTCTCGATATGGTTCTTGCGATATGATTTTTTGATTTTCAATGTGGTTCTTGATTGTCGATATGGAACTTGATTTGATATTTCATTATTTCAAGTTGTTGTTGATTTCGATATGGGATTTGATTTTTGATATGGAACTTGATTTGATATTTGATTGTTTCAAGTTGCTTCTGATTTCATTATGGGATTTGATTTTTGATATGGAACTTGATTTGATATTTCATTTTTTCAAGTTGCTTTTGATTTTGATATGGGATTTGTTTTTCAATATAGAACTTGATTTGATATTTCGTTGTTTCAAGTTGCTTTTGATTTCGATATGGGATTTGTTTTTCGATATGGAACTTGATTTGATATTTTGTTTTTTCAAGTTGTTTTTCATTTTGATATGGGATTTAATTTTTGATATGGACCTAATGTTGGACATTTTTTGCTTTGCAGGCACAATTTGGCGTGCTCCAGTCATGAGAGCGATTTCCAAGACCATAGTCCTTGATTCTGCATTTGACATAGGCAGATAAAGATGTTATTGAGAGGTGTGGTTTATCCTCTTCATTGTACATGCCTCGGTATATGATTAATTGGGGTTTGCTGACAACTTTCACAGAGAGGTGGCACAGTGACACAAACACCTTTCATTTGGCTACTGGCAGGATAAGAGTCACTCCAGAGGATTGTTATCAGATTCTATGTATTCTAGTGATTGGGGCACTATTTCCATATGAGCAGAGAGAGAAGGATGGGATAGAGGCCCTTCATCGGATATTACATGATGATCAAATTTGCGGATATGAGATCCCTTGGTAAGAGTTTATAGATTTTGATTATGCTCCACTACCCTCTATACTGGTAGGTTTTGTAGGTGGATTCTTTTGTCTTGACCGTAGGTTGAAGGGACTAGCAGTGGGCTGGGGACTAGTGTTGGAGGACATGGTGACATAGGGATGCAAGTTCACTTGGGGATCCTATATGTTAGCACACCTATATATGGAGTTGCACTAGGTAGTGTATATGGGATACATGAGTTTATCAGCCGGGGTCACATTAGTACAGGTGTGGGCTTGGGAGCACATTCTTGGAGCGAGCCCACCTGCAGATAGGGATAGGTCGATTGGTCGAGCCTATGCATATTGGTGTATAGGTATAGATGTCCACTGTAAGTTGGGCAAACTAGAGCATTGGAGGAGGGTGTTGGATGATATTGATATGATCATCTAGAGATCGTAGATGGACTGCAAGGTATGGGATGAGGATGGGCTAGAGATGCCCTATGTTTACATGTTAGGATACCTGATTGGGTGGATGCATTTTATCATTGAGAGGTTCTTGCATAGCCAAGTTTAGTGGTAGTATGGTCGACAATAGGGTATACTATAGGGAGCATGCTCATATGCTCGTCGGAGATAGGATGTGCTAGAGTGGGGTTTGACTATGATAGTGAAATAACTATGGAGGATTACATGCATTTGGCTAGACAAATATGGGATTATAGGTTTGGAGTGGTGAATGCAAGGAAGATAGAGGAGTTTGCAGCGTTCTTTGTGGCCCATGTTATGGCATGGATATCAGATCTGGCAGAGATGATTCCTGCCTTTGATGATGATGAGGATGAGAAACCAGAGAAGCTAGTGAGATAGACAGAGGAGGGATATGAAGATGATAGAGGAGATGACAGGGGAGATGGGAGGGGAGGTGGTAGAAGGAGACGAGGAGATAGAGGAGGGGATGGAGGAGATAGAGGGATGATTGGAGGAGGTGATGGTGGGAGGAGAGGAGATGGGGGAAGGAGAGGAGATAGAGGGGCAGATGGGAGGGGAGATGGAGGAGATGGGGGAGGATTGGATTAGTCAGATGACTGGGTGGTGATGGAGGTAGGGAAGGTTTGGTTCTTGGAGCTAGTGGGGTTGGCAGAGCAGGTGAGGTGCTAGCTGCTGTGGGTGGCATAGAGGAGTTTAGGCGATCGACCCCATGGAGGAGATCAGATGTTTTACCTCCACCGGGGCATAGGACAGGGATAGGTAGCATTACCACCTAGGTACTAGTGCAGATTAGGGTACCATTGCTTCGACAAGATTTATAGATTTGAGCATTGCATGTTACAGTGCAGAAGTTGCAGGTGCAAGTAGTAGCTCAGCAACATCAAATTACAGAGATTACCGCAGAGCCAGATACGATGATAGAGCACTTAGGTCGAGTAGAGGAACTAGAGGAGAGACTGTAGAGAGCAACGACTAGTGCCCCTATGAGAGACACATTGAGGGAGACATGGTACATGACCATGGCGGTTGAGTACTATAGGTAGCTATATGAGAATCTAGTCCCTAGAGAGCAGAGGGCTCCTAGTTTTACTGCTAGTCAATCAGCTTGGAGTCAGTCAGGGATGGACAATAGAGATGTTACAGGGCCTTCTCGACGTGATCCACCTAGAGATCTAGGAGCTGGGACATCTGTTGTGAGACCATCAACCTCAGGAGATAGTCATACCTAAGAGATTTGTCTCTATTTGTATTGTATTTTGATAGTCATGACATCCTTTGTATATTTTGACCATTTTTGAGATATATATATATTTATATGACACCAATTTTCTGATCCACATGTGATGTATGCATTGATATTATGTTTCTATGATGATGATGTGATTCTTTAGATAAATTCTTTTGATTTTATATTTATTGATGATGAGTGATGATGAAGATGCAATTATATAATGATGGGTTTTTGTGATGACTTATTTGATTTTTGAGATGTATCTTGAAAATGAGATGTATGATAATGATATGTTGTGAGATGTATCTTGAAAATGAGATGTATGATAATGATATGATGTGAGATGTATATTGAAAATGAGATGTATGACAATGATATGATGTGAGATGTATCTTGAAAATGAGATGTATGATAATGATATGATGTGAGATGTATCTTGAAAATGAGATGTATGATAATGATATGCAACTAAATGCAAGTTTTAAAATGATATGCAACTAATTGATCACCTTCTTTATCTTGTTGTCATTCTCATATAGTCACATATTTTCTCTTTGTTTTTGTTTATCATCATTGAGATTTTGATATGCTGAAAGTTATACAAGCATAATGGTATAATTAAACCATAATAACCTGAGAAAAACTTACATGGATTTTGATATTGCAAGATGGCACAAGCATCGAGGTATAATTGAACCAAGACATCCTGAGTGCTGCTTGCATATAAACAGACAAGATTGAACCATTTGGATATGCAAAGTGGAATAATGTCTTTGGTGATATGTTTCGAATCACATCTCAAAACAAGATTTGCACAGTACAAGTGTTCGCCTCATAGATAGAAAACCAAAAAATATTAGACCCTCCGACCACTTTCTCTAACTCGATGCATCATTGAGAAAATTTAGGAGATCCAATAAGTCAAAAAGTTCAAATGAAAAATAGTCAAAACTTCATGCGAGATGTAAAAAAATTATATTTTAGAAAATCATCCATCATGTGTGTTGAAGTTGTTAATTGGGTCAATGTTGTGTTTTCTCAGATGTTTGAGCTTTGGCTTGACAGGATTTGTTTGACATGTTGCGATTCTTGCTTGCTTGAAGTCAAATGAATGTTTCCCCTAGTTATAGATACCGATCAATGCGGATATGTATAGTGATTACCAAGCCATGGTGGGATATAATGAACTGATCTTCAGATAAGCAAGGATAGTGACTACGCTAAGTATGTCTAGGATAATGTTGCATATACAGTGTTGGGCGATGGCCATTAGTTATGAATTTGGATGCAAAAACATATGTGTAATGATAGATAGAGAAGTTGTTCCCTCACAAATAGAGCTTTTTGCCAGGTTTTCACCATTTTTTTTATGGCACCTTTTTGTTGTTTTGATTTTTTTGTTATTTTTCTGGTTTTTTTTTTTTTTTTTGTATTTTTCACTTTTTTCGTGATTAGACCACTCAAGTATAGAATTTATTCAGATGGATGTTGTTGGTTGGTTCATCGATCACATCTCCCTCTGAAGTTGTAAGTTGATAGGCACTAGATCCATAAGCTAATATTATGACATAGGGACCCAACCAGTTAGGTTCAAAATTCCCCTTCTTTTCACGATCCTATTGATTTCTGGGATTCTCTTTGAGTATGAGATCACCGAATTTGAAAATCCTAGGGATGACATTGTGGTTGTAGCTTCTACACATGCGTTGCTGGTATGCTTTGAGGTGAGTATAGGCATGTTGGCTTTTTTCATCCAGAAGCTCGAGTTCTTGCAATCTGTTGACCCGATAATCCTCATCTGGAATGAAGCCTTTTAAAGATACTCTGAGTGATGAAATTTCTACCTCAAGAGGTAAAATTTATTTTGATCCATACACCAATGAATATGGCATGGCTCCTATAGGTGTCTGTATGCTAGTCCTATATGCTCAGAGTGACAGATTGAGTTGCACATGCCAATCCTTTCCTGCATCATTTACTATCTTCTTTAGGATTTTCAATATTGTTTTATTTGATGCCTCTGCTTGACCATTACCTTTTGGATAGTAAGGTGTAGAGAAATGATGTTGTATTTTGAATTGTTTGCATGGTTCTCGCACATCCTAATTTTTGAAGGGATGCCTATTGTCCATAATAATAGAACTAAGGATACTATATCTGTAAATTAGGTAATTGAGAAGAAAAGAGGTGATTTTTTTCCAGTCTCTATGGTCATTGGGACTACTTCAATCCATTTTGTAAAATATTTTGTTGTAGTGATAATGAACTTGTGTCCATTTGAAGAGGAAGGGTGTATTTTTCCTAATAAATCAAGTCCCCACTGACAGAAAGGCCAAGAAGTTTCAAATGGCTGCAATTCCTATGTTGGTGCATGGATAAGATTGCCATGGATTTGGCATTTAGGACATTTCATGGCAAATTGATAAGAGTCTTTCTCCATTGTCGGCTAGTAATATCCCATTCTCACAAGTTTTTCAGCAAGAGTGGGACCTCTTGAATGTGTGCCAAAGATACCCTTGTGAAGCTCATGTAAAGTAGAGTCAGATTCATTACGATCAAGGAAATGAAGAAGAGTACCATCTAGACCTCGATGGTAAAGGGTATCAGCAATTAAGGTATACTGAACGGCTTGCCAGATAAAGTTGCATTTTTTACTCCAAGATAGGTCAATGGGTAGGGTATTCATGTTAAGATACTCAAATATTGTCTCATATAAAGGAGAGTCTGAACTGGTTAAAGAATAGATAACATGGGATGCAAAATTGTCATAGGTTGGGGAAAACAATTGCTCTACCAAAAACTCATAACGACTCTATTTCTCTAGAATTTGTAGTAGTGAAGTGATAGTAGCCATTGCATTGGCTGCTCTATTGTCCAACCTTGGTATTTGCTCGAAGGTGATGTGTACAAAATACTATTTGAAGCCATCTACCATTCTTTTGTATGGTAGCAGCTTGTCATCCTTTGTTTGATATTATTGTTAATCTGATTTATAACCAGTTGGGAATCTCCATAGACCTTCAATTCTATGATTCTCCATTCCATGGCCATTTTGATTCTTGTGAACAGTGCTTCATACTCAGTGATTTTATTTGTGCATGGAAACATGAGTCTATATGATCTTGGTATGGTGTGTCCTTCAGGAGTGATGAACAAGATGTCGGTACCTGAGCCATGTTGAGTGTAGGAACCATCAAAGTACAGGGTCCATTGCTTGGTGGTAACAGTAAGGTCATCCCTATCTAGAAATTCAAGCTCCATTGGTTTCTTATCTAGTAGTGGTGCTTCAGCTAATTGATCTATAATTACTTGTCCCTTAATAGTCGGATGCTCTGTGTATTGGATATCAAATTCACTGAGAATCATGACCCATTTAGCTAGTTTTCCTGTGAGAGCTGCTTTGCTAAGTAAATACTTGAGAGGATCAATTTTTGCTACTAGCTTGATTGTGTGAGCTAGCATGTAATGTCAAAACTTTTGAGAGGTGAATACCATTGCTAAACAAGCCTTCTCAATAAATGTGTAATTCAGCTCATATCCATTTAATGTTTTGCTGATGTAATAGATAGCTCGTTCCTTACCTTCTTGATCTTGTTGTGCTAACAGGGCCCCCAATGATATGTCTATTGTTGATATGTAGAGAATAAGTGGCTTCCCTTCTATTGGTGGTACTAGAACTGGTGGGTTCATTAGATATTGCTCTATTTGATAGAACAATTCTGCATAGTTGGATTCCCATCTGAATGGTATGTTTTTATGTAGAGAATGATTGAATGGTAGACTTTTATCTACTAATTGGGTTATGAATTGCCTGATAGACTATAGCCATCCTTGTAGAAATCTGAGTTAGCTAATGTTCTTGGGAGGTAGCATCTCCGTGATAGGTTGTACCTTTGCTGGATCTATTTCAATGCCTTTTGCTGACACAATATAGCCTAATAATTTCCCCAATGTCACCCCGAAGATGCACTTCTTAGGGTTTAGCCTAACTTGGAATTTCTCCAATCTTTGAAAGATTTTATCTAATATGCCCAAATGTTCTCCCCGGGTAAATGACTTAGCCAATAAATCATCCACATAGTCCTCCAGGAAGGTATGCATCATATCATGAAAGATTGACATCATTTCTCTTTGATAAGTTGACCCAGCATTCTTCAAGCCAAAAGGCATGACATTCCGACAATAGGTTCCCCATGGACAAGTGAATGCTATTTTATCTTGATCCTCTAGAGATATCTTGATTTGATTATAGCCAGAGAAATCATCTATTAATGATAGCATTGCATGCCCTGCTGTGAGGTCTACAATTATGTCAATGCTAGGCAAAGGAAAGTCATGCTTTGGACAGGCTTTGTTAACATCCCTAAAACCTATGCATATCCTGATGCTTCCATCTAGTTTTGAAATTGGCACAATGTTTGAAATTCATTCAACATAGTCTATAGGTCGAATAAATCCGATGTCTAATAACTTCTTTAGTTCAACTTTGACCATTAAAGCTACATGTGGATTCATCTTTCTTAACTTTTGCTTCACTGGCTGAGCTCCTAGAGCAATAGATAAATAATGCATGATTAAGTTTGGATATAACTTGGCCATATCTGCATATGACCAAGAAAAATTGATTTGCTTTTCTTTGAAGAATCTGATAAACTCTGGTTTTTCTTCTACTGTCAAAGATTCTGCTAGGTGTATGTTTTTAGCTGCTTCTTCTGTACCAATGTTGATTGATTGAGTGGGCTCAATCAATATGGGTGATTGCTCCTGATAGTGTTTAGGAAGAGTGCCAAGTCTCCCATCCTTGGGTGCCTTAAAAAGGGTTTCACCCTCAGATGCATCCTTTATTTTGACTTTTTTGTGATCTAGTGCTGCCATTGATTGGTTTTTAGCATTACATCCTCTATTTCTTTCATTTTAGCGACTAAGAGACTTGGCACCCTTCTAATTGCAGATATTGTTATTTTGTTTACTGGTAGAGTTTGTTTCTAGGTTGACAGTACATAGGTAATGGACAATATATTCATCATTTGGGAAAATAGGTATGTCAGAGTGTTCAGGTTCATCCCAGTCTATGAGATCAGGAAATACGAGTGGTAAAGAGTCATTGGGTGGGTCAAGGTCAGCTGTGGTAAGTGTCATGATAGAGGTATTGTTAAGGTTGTCTGTGAGATTAGTTAATTTAATGATATTGTCAAGGTCTTCGATGGTATCATCTTCCATGTAGACTTGCTCATAGTGTCATTGCTTGCTTTTCTTAGCTTCATAGATATGTTGTGGACCAAATTCAAGTAATCTAGTCTCTACACCTTGTACTTCCTGAGAAAGGGGTGTATCAATATCACCTTCAGGGATTTCTTCAATAATATTTAAACAGCTACCATATTCATAGTCATTAGAATTAGTTTCAAAAGTATTGTCCCAGAGTCTTTTAGTGCTGCTGATAGGTATGTTGTAAGGTGAAAAGAGATCCCTGATAATTGATACCAGTCTGGTAGTTTTCTCTGATTTCATATCAAAACCTTCTTGTACTCTTTGCATCTATTCATATATTGTTTTTCCTTGGGAAGTAGTGATTTCTTTAGGAGGTGATTCTTCTTTGTTTTGAATAGGTTACTGAACGTGGTGTACTTCCTCATAAGATGCTTCTTCTCTTTGAATGGCCAACTCCTCTTGTTGTTTCTCTTTTTCTTGGTGTTCTCTCTCTTTCTGTATTGTTTGTGTTTCTTGGTGTAGTGCCTCTTTCCATGAGTCCTCGTTGTATTTATTCTTTGCTTGCCACTGAGGTTTTTGATATTTATTTTGTTTCGGCCTTGGGGGTAGACTGTGTCCATATCCCAATCCCGTTTTGTCTCTAGAAAACTGTGAAGGAGGGTCCAATGGTTCTGTAATACCCGCTTGGTGCTTGCCTATAGGTCCTTTGCCATTGTATCCCATTTGTTGCATGATCAAGTATCCTTTTCCATATTGTTGTGTTGGTATAGCTACCTCCATAGTAGCAGCTCTGTCTTCTCCCTCATCCTTGTATGGACAACTAAGGATGTCTTTCTCTTTTGATTCATGTGCTAGTGTACCTAGTTGAATAAACTTGCCATCAAACTTGGTGACGGGTTGTGTTGTTTGATGTGTCGATGCAGAAGGTTGTCCATGAAATTTTGGTGATGCTGGTAATTTGGTTAGACACATGGGTTCGAAAGAGTATTCTCCCATGCCTTTCTCTTTGATTTTCATCTTTTGTTTGAAATCCATGGATAAAGATTTGAGCTTTTCTTGATGATGATCTAACGTTGAGGAAGTTTGGGCTTCCTTGTTGTGTGGAAGCAAGCTGTCTTGGGCTGCCCCCATAGCATTGAAATGTTGAAAAGGGTTATTGTCAATAGAGATGGAAATCTCTTGCCCATTATATGGGAATTTGACACACTGATGGTAAGTTGATGATACTGCTTGCATTTCATGTATCAAAGGATGACCCATATGTGAGGTCTATGTCTAAGACTTGGCACATAGTGTCTCTTTGTATCGATCCTACTTGAATAGGTAGTATGATTGTTCCCTTGGATGATCTCTCTTCATCATCATATGAATTGATGGTGATTTTTTTTGTGTGGATCAATAAATTGCTCAGAGAAGCCTAATGCATAGATAAGTTTTAAGGTACATATATTGATACCAACTTCTCCATCTATTAATACTCTTTTAACTCAATGTTTGTAGACTAAAACTTTAATATGAAGGGGAGTATTATGTGGATGGCTCGAGGAGATATTATCATGTTCAGAAAAGGTGAGATTATTAGGCCTTGTCATGTGAGCCACCATGGCTTGAAACTTGTCAATATCAAGATATTGAGGTACATTTGTTTCAACTAGTGCTTGTTCCAGGATGTCCTTATGTTTTGGTGAGAGTTTGAGTAACTCGAGTATGGATATCTAAGTAGGGGTTCTCCCCAGTTGACTTACGAAATCATATTGAGTCTTCATGATAGTGGTTGATGTTGATGTATGCCCTGTCAAGACATATTTTTGAGCTCGAGTTGTCACATTGATTGATGTATGGTCTTGTTTGTCTTTGATCTTTATGATGTTTATCTGATTATCCTCTGTTGATATGTGATTGATAGTGTTGTTGTACAGATGATTTATGCGAGCTCCCCATGTATCATTTGATGATGAAGCTTCTTCTTTGTTTTAATTTAGAAGAGTATTTTTAAAGGCGTCATGATCACCATTCATCTTAAGACCACCAAACATTAAATCACCTCTATTGATCATATCTTGAACAATTTTTTGAAGCCTCATGCAATCATTTGTGTGATTTCCTTTATTTCGATGAAAAATAATAGAAATGCGAGTCGCTCCACCAAGGTGGTTTGATCTGGGGTTCAAAATTATTGATGGCTAGTAATGTGATGATCTGATTTGCTAGGAGTTCGCAGAATGCTGATTCTAAGGATTGCCCCAAGGGTGTGTAAATGCGTCTATTTGGGAAATTGTTGGTGCTACCCCTGAGATTCGGATTAGTTCCTCAATTTGTGTTGTTGCCTTGGGTATTGTTGGTGGTGTTTGTATTTGAAGGTACCTGATTGGTATTTGGTAGATAAGTGTTAGTTCCTTGATTAATACCTTTTTGATTCTTGGTAGGTTGGGAATTACTTGATAAAGCCAATACTAGTTGTTTGGACTTTATATTATTAGCATCGGTTCCTCCCTCATTAACAATGTTTTTGTTTCTAGTCCAGAATATGGATTTGTCTAAGGTGTTGTTGTTGTTGTGGCTGTTAAAATGAGAGTTGGATGAATTAGTTCCTTCTTTGAATAACTTCAATGTCCCCTTCTTGATCCATGCTTCCTATACTTGGATTCTATTTTCGATTAACTTGGCAAAAGATGGTATGCATTGGACCTTGAGTATATAACTCATCTCACTATTTATATTGTCGATGAAAATCTCCATCTTTTCCTTTTTAGGCACATCTTGAGGATATCTCAAAACCATCCGTCTCCAACATTGAAGAAACACCATGAATGTTTCATTGTTTTTTTGTTTGGTATTACATACATCCAACATGGCGATTGCATGTTAAATATTGTAGGAGTATTGAGTGATAAATTTATTGACCAACTCATCAAAGGATCTGACGGAAGGTGTAAGTTTAGACAACCACTCCATTGTTTGCCCTCCCAAACTTCTTGGGAATAGTCTCATCAAATAAGTGTCATCGTGGGAAAATTCAAGGCTCATGGTATAAAACTCCCGAACATGATCACGAGGATCACTCTTACAATCATACTTATCATATTTGGGTATATCTAAATTCGGGGGAAAAGGTATCATGTTTAATCTCATGTCAAAGGGGTAGGGACAAATTTCATTTAAGGAATATCATATTGTGGTCCCCTATTGCATGTCCTGCATTTGTATTTGTTGTGTAAGAGAAACCAGGGGTGCAATTGCTTGCTAAGGGAAGGTTTCTTCCCTTTCATTATTCCTAGTTTGGGTATGGGTGTGTTATGGCATGTTATGTTGTTCAGGTATGTTTTGTTGTTCAGGTATGTTTTCAAGGTCACGGGTTACCACTTTTCTCTATTGTTCTTGATAAGCATAATTTTGAGACCTTGTCCTAAATATTTCACTATCGAAGTCTTTAGGAATCCTAACTCCTTTGCTTGTTAGCATGAGCATGTATTTTTCTTGGTGAGCCTCTATGAGACTTTCCATAAGTTCTTGGAATGAAGGGTTTTCTTAACATTCCTAAAGGAGCTCCTCAGTGATCTTTGTTTCTTCTAGATCAGTATAATTGAATGGGTTTGATAATCTTCGACCCATACTAGACTCTAGTTGTGGTTCACTTTTCTTGTTTTGTTGAGAGCGAGTGATAACAGGCATCTAGTAGAAACTTTCTGTGACAAAGGGGACAAACTCTTCTTCTTCTTCTTGTTCGGGGGTTGGTGGTTCAAATCGAGCTACATTATAGGTGATGTAGACTTCTGGGAAGAAAGCTGGGTTGATTTTTCCTCCACGATTCAAGCGTTGACTGAATGCTCATTTTTGGAAAAAGGCTCTACTTCTTAATGGTTCTTCATCAAATTCGTTTGACTTGTCTTGAAGATACAACTGTATATGATAGAGAATAGTGTGATGTGATTTGAAGAGTTGACGATTTATGTAGAGAAATTTGTTTCGTTTGGCAAGTGTTTTGGAACTAGGTTGTCATTTCTTCAACTTAGTGTTGTGATGAATACTTTTTCTTCTCAAAATATGAGGAGTGGTCATACATGATTGATCAATGGTTTCCTTTGATTTGTTTAGATTATGATACTTCATTTGAAAACTTAAGCCTACTTTATAGAGTAGAGGTTTAGATTTGCCTCCAGAACAAAGTGCATCAAATGATATGGAATAAGAGTTTCCTGATATTAAGACTCGATTTGACGACTTCAGTTTAAACTAGGTATGTTTAGTTGATGGAATATGTTTAATTGGTGGACCTTTTGATCAATGTGATGATGTTACCTGATTTTGATTGGAGAAAGTTTTATCTCTAGCTAGTTTTAGTTCTGACAATTTTGTTCTAAAGACACTTGCTGAATTGTTTCTCAGATGTTCTAGTTCAAATTTTGATTGGTGAGTTTGACTAAGAGTCCAAAAGGGTATTCAAGATTGATGATAAAATTTTTCAAAAATGCTCAGTTCACTCTCTATTTTTCCAAGTTTTACCTATGCGCTAAGATAGAGAGCGGATGTGCTACTGTGTGATCCAGATGCGCTATTCAAAGCCACCTATGCACTAAGCTGCATGTGCTACGTGCTAATACAGAGTTTTGAATTTTGTTCTGATAGAGAGGGTTATGTGTTGGTATGTCTTGACTATATGCTAAAGTCTGGATACAAAATGCTAAGGTTTTCCCCCAATGCGCTAGGCTGATGCGTCAAAGCGCTAATCTGGTAGCACCAAGCGTTAATAAAATTTTTGCTGAATTTTCAGATTTTTATGCACTATTTGGAAGGGTTAATGCATGATGTTTTGGCTGGTATGTGCTAAAGTATGCTCCAGATGTGCTAGGATATTTCTCCTACGCGCTAAACTACTCTGTTTGCTTTGTTTTTGGCTTTGTTGGATTTTTCAATTTTTTTTAATACTTGTTTGATTTTTTATGGACAATTTTCTGAAAATACAAATTGCAAACACAACATGAAAGAGACAACTAATTTTCCCTATTCTAAACAAATAGTGTATGTTCTGTGAGAATGTGTTCAAATCCCCAATGTTTTCACAAGTTTGGATACAAAGAAGACAAATCAGACAAACTCTTTATTCAAGAGTCATCAACAATATCATAGCCCACTAGTCTCGATACTCCATCATCTCAAATAGTTGTGTCACCCCCTAGGGAGTACCGGTTTTTTTGCCTTTTGCCTGAAATTAACTCAAAGTGATTTGCTTCACAATTGAGTAGCTATCTTGGGAGCAGATTCTTCCCCACCCTTACACTATGATATTGAGGATGTTTGGATACTGACTCGGCTCAAGGTTTCTATTGTTAAAGTTTGTAATCAGGCTTTCGTTCAGTCTTCAGTGATAAAATCCCTCGGGAGGCTTCCCAACCTTTAGAACAAAGGCTTTATGTATCTTAAAGATATTGGGGAAGGCTAATCGCTGACCAAAACTGTTGAAGGGACTTTTGTCATCCTCCACTTTTTATTATAATGGGTTGGAACACTTGCCAATAAAGTTGTTTCCCACTTAGGTCATTCCCCTCTCACCGACCATTTAAATGACGCTCTAAGAGCAACTCGGGAGGGCAAGCCTTCTAAAGGATATAAATGCTTTCATTATAGAAAGCTTAAGAGTGGTTTGACTTTTTTATCACCCATTTAAGGGGAGAGCATATACCTTCCACTTTTGAGGAAAGGCACAAAATAGTTCTTTTTAGCATTCAATTCAGTGATTTGCTAACTTCTATTTGGAGAGGTTGATCCAAAAAGGCATGCTGTTCTTTTTAATTTTCAAATCAATGATTTTTTTTCTCTAAGTAAAGAAATCCTGATCAACAAAGCAAATTTTTGATATGCTCAACAAAATAAATTCAATAGGGGAAGGAATTTCCTCTTTTGCTTTATCTAGAATTTGGAAGTGAGGTTTTTTAACTTGTGCAAAAAAAATGAAGTGGATCATTTTAAACACCAAAGGATGGTGAGGTTCATTTTATACTTTACAAAAATAAAGTTTGTTTTTGTTCTTTTTAAATCGCAAAATGAATTGTTTTTCTCCCTATTAAAGCAAGATTAAGGTTTTTTTTTTTTCGTTGTTCTTTTTAAATAACCCAAAAGGAAAATGAGTTTATTTTTACCAATAAGGAAAACAAAAAAAAATTCAAATAATTAACTTAGCAAAGTTAGAAACAAGAAAACTTAATCAAATGCCTAAAATAGTAAAAAAAAAAAAACTTCCGATCTTGCAAAACAAGGGTTGGTGACTTGCAATCAAAACACTAGTTAGCAAAAAAAAGTGTTTCCAAGGTGGACTTCTACAAGTTTAAGTTCTTGTCTCGATTACAACTGTGTTTTTTCTCTATATCTGCTATGCGCTAATCTATAGACTCTATGCACTATAGAGTGTACCCAATATGCTAACAGAAGACCCAGATGCGCTACGTTGTTGTATGGATGCATTGAACTGATGCTTTAAAGTGTTGATGCTTATTGAGAATCAGTAGAAGTGTTATGCACTAAGGTTACTATGAAATGCGTTAAGTTTTGGGTCCAATGCTCTAAACAGTACTTCGGATGCGTTGACAGAAAGCCTGGATGTGCTAAAGGAAGGCACTGACACACTAACTCAACTTTTCTGCATACCTATGATATTACTCTTGCATAAGAAATGATTTCATAAATGGGGTTAGGCCCCACGGTGGGCACCAAAAATGTGTGCAGTAAAAGTGAGGGGATGAAACGGAAAATGTGATTTCAAAACTAGTCCACACACCAATGGGACTCTTGGTGCAAGTTGTGGAGGTATATTGAATAACTCAACTTCCCAAGGGATGTTCCATTCTTCTCTATCTCACAAGACCCCTCAAGCCAATGCCTTTTCTCTCAGATCACTAAGAAAAGTGACTTAGGGATGACAACCATGAGAACGAGGGATGTTTGATCAATCTAACATGAATTCAATCCTAAATGTGCATGATATTAACAAATATGAATTAAACTAACATGTATATGATGATAAGATGAACGAATTAGTAAAAGAACTATCCTAACATGATACATTAGCTTAATATGATTATTATGATAATGAAAATACTTCTAAAATGCTAGTTTAGATGATTTCTATTCAAACAGAGACTCAATGCTTTATGAAAATGTGTATAGATTAGATACATGAAACTTGGATGATCAAAATGGAGAAGTGAGGGCTCTATTTATAGGAAAAATAGGGCAATGAAGGGTCAAGATTGGATAATATTAACAAGGGCTAAGATTGAAAGCTATCAATCCATGTTTAAAATTCTCACCAATGAAACAATGACAATTATCAACATAATACTACTTGAGAGGATATGTAAGAAGCATTAAATGCTTGAGAAGACCTCATGGTTACCTTAGGAGGTAAGGGTTAAGGTTAGGTTAGGGTTATCCAATGGATAAAGCTTTTACCCAAAGGGTAAACTCTTGTGCAAGGGTTAAAGGGATAAACATGGTCAAAGCAATGAATGTTTGATGAGACCCTTGGGTTAGATGAGGGTTGAGTTAGAGAGAAAGTCTCTAATCATGCAAGAGGGTTGAGCTAACCATCATTGGTTTCAAAGAATTTCAAGGTTAACTTTTTGAAGATATTAAGCCTTTAATGGTTTTCAAAGACTTTGAAGGTCTGAGAAGTGACTTCCCTTTGTTTAGGGATGTGACAATATTTAGAGGATGGGTTAGGCTATATTAGAAGTGTTTAGAAGAATCTAGAAGGGGGTTTAGAGAAGCAAGTGGGATATGTAGGAGAATGCAAGTGGGTGGAAGGTAATTTAAATTAAAATAAATTACTTTATTTGAACTAAAATATATGTAACTTGCATAAATACAAGTGGGGAATTTAAATAAATAAATTAGATTTATTTATTTGCAATGAATAGTTTAATTAAATGTAAATTTAATTAAAAGGGGAGAAACGGGAATTAATTAAATAAAGTGATTTATTTAATTAAAGGGGTAGAAAAGACTTAGGTGAATTTAATTAAATAAATTGAATAACTTATTTAATCAAATAAATGAATGTGGATAATTTAATTAAATTTAATTTAATTAAATAGAGGAATGAGAGTAAAATGAATATTAAATATTCACTTAAGAAAGTGGTCATTTTTATACGCCTACAACTACTATTCCTTATCCTTTTCCTCCACTATGTTTTATTGTTCTTTGATATAACATCATTTCATGATACTGTATCAAAGAGGGGAAAATGTAGACACCTAAAATTAACATTTAATTAATTTAAACCTATCAACATAATTAATTGACTTAATTGTGTTATCCTCATTCCTCTTAGAATCAATTAAATTTAATTTAATTGATTCCATCACTATTGTCCAATAATTTATCAATTAAATTATTTATTCCACTATTCTTCTAAAGTCCCCTCCAATAATTATTTCCTCTAAACCCACTAGTCATGTGATTCCTACAAATCACTTTTCCTAATCCCACTCAGCTTGATTAATCCTTTTAGAATCTCTCATAATCATGCTTATCATTATCCCTCAATTTTTAATTCCCACTCATGTCACATCAACATTGAGTCTCTCAAAGAAATTCAAATTTCTTTGAATCCCTCAATGCATCCTTATTTTGGAATTTTTAATTCCTCATGTTTGAAATTCAAATTTCTCCCCCCCTTTTTCCTAAGGAATTTTATATTCCTGTTTATTTTCCCAAGGCACCCTTGATCCATGTCTTCTATCTAAAATCAATCTCGGCTCTCCATTGGCCTTCTCCAATCTATAAATTGTTGGCATTCTACACTCTCTTGAGAATAGTGGTGTTGTCATTGATGACAACCATCTGGCAACCTTCTGGCACTCATTTGGTAAAGCCACTAATAGGCACCGGCATAGACATCTACATAAACCAGCACACACTTCACCGACAGTGGCAACAATGCATACCGACACCCTAGCCAACAAAGAATAAACTTTTGTTTATTGTATTTCATTGAAATTATCTTTTGTAAAGACGACATGGCATATTGTAAAAGAATCATATATATGTATGAGATCTTATAGGTCATTTTGTGTAGTAGGTATATGCATGGAGAAAATATATAGATGATAATTTGTATAAGGAGATATAGTTGACAACAAAGGTTTTGGTAATAGAATGAGCTTAAACCAGTACTGAACCTAGCATAGTTGATGCTACTTTGATGCAGTACATCGTATTAGATTTCATAATCCACTTTTGTAGTCAGTGTGTCTCTTATTGAGCAGTGAACTCTAGGCAGTTAGCCTTCCTGCATGTGTAGTCCCCTCATTGTAAGTAATATTTATTCATTGGCCAGTGAGTGAATATTGTGGGTCACAAATCCCACCGAGGTTTTTCCCACACCAGGTTTCCTCATTAAACATCTTGTGTTATGGTGTGTTTTCTATACTATCCTTATTGTTCCTATTCATTGCATTAATTCTTATTTACCAGTACACTGTTTTAAGATGCAAAGTTCTTAATAAGTCTAAATATTTTGCTAACCAATTAGATACTAATTCACCCCCCCCTCTCAGTATCTTTGGGACTGTCATTAATCCTAACAATTGGTATTAGAGCCTGGTCCTCTATTTTCAAAAGCCTAACAATTTGAGGAAGATTCTAACACCGGTACAAATGGAGAACTTAAGAAAACAATTGGAAGGAGCTCTTGTAGACTATGATGCAGAGAAGTTGAAGAATATCAAACTTGAAGATGATCTAAGGATTGCATAGGAATTCATTCAAGGACTTCAAGATAATCTTACTATAGCTCGAAATAAAATAAAAGAACTTCATGAGAAGATGTAGAATGATAATGATGAAAAGGAAACTCTTAATGAACTTGTGAACAAGTTGAGACAAGAAAACAATACTATGAAGAATGAAATGCAAGATATGACTATGAGGTTTTGTAAAGACATTGAAGATAAAAAGAAGAATGAAGATGACTTGACTAGGAGACTCAATGATACTGGAAATGAAATCTAAGACTTAGTCATGAAAATGATATGTTGAAGAAAGATCTGATTCACATGCAACATGATAAAACTAAACTTATGAGACAACAGGGAATTCTAGAAAATAAGTTGGCTACTACAAATCAACACAAAGAGAAATTCAAGAAAAGTTTAGAAGAATTTGATAACATGTTGAAAATTCAAAAACTAATGGAGATACCAATAGACTTGGATTTGTAGTTGGAGAAAGTTTCGGTACTGCAAAAAATCATGATCATAGTAAACCGGTAAGACAACCTAGTGCTTATACATTTAATGGGAAACTCTTTAAATGTAACAAGTATGGTCATAGAGAAAATCAATGTAGATTCAGAAACAATCAGAACATTAATGCACCCATCGGTCAATGTTCCAAATGCAACACAATTGGTCATAATTCAGAAAATTGTAGAATGAGTGTGAGATGTTATGTTTGTGGAAGATTTGGGCACTTATCTAATCAATGTAGAACACAAACGAACATAGGAAATGGAAATGCTATTCAAAGGAATAATGTGACTTGTTATGCTTGTAACAAAATTGGACATATTGCAAAATTTTGTAGAAGCAAGACTTCACCGACAAATAATAAAGGACCCAGTTTGAAAGGAAAAGAAAAGGTAGATGAGACAAAGAAAGAATTTTCAAAACAATGGATTAGAAAAGCAGATCAGAATGTTGATGAGGCCATTTCTTCACCAATAGAACGAATTATTACTCCATGGGCAGGAGATTCTTCATCCAACTAAGAAGTAACCCTTTGGGGGTATTGCAGCAAATTGAATATCATGCAGATTACCCTCGGTCGATGGTGAGAAGATAAATTTCTTCTTTACCGACTAATGTGTTAAGTTTTCAATTAATCGGTGAGCATTTAAGGCGGTTGTTGAAACAAATTTTATTATAAATCATTATTTTTCCCTCATTTTTGATTCACCAAGCATTCAAATTAGCAGAGAGCGTGAAATCTGAGCAAAGGCACTCAAAGCGAAGGTGTAAAGCAATTTATTTCAAGCATTCAGACATTATCAGGCATCTAAAGGTATTTTTCAAATGGCTTCTTCTTCTGCTTCCAAATTTATTGCAAACCCTACTATTATGGAAAACATAAAATGCCCTAGGTTCGTGTTCAAAATTATTCCTGAAGTAGCTAAGCAAGATGATTCCATAGGAGCATTTTCAAAGATTCCAAAAGGTGTATCTTATGCTGAAGACCCTAAGATATATATTCATTGCAACATTGAAGAATTAGGTTCTAAGGAATTGTTAAAAATGTTTAAAACCATAATTTGTGATGAAAATGGCACTGTTAAACCCAAGCACAAGATTGTGGAGACTTTAGGTTTTGTTGAGATACTAAATATCTCTGAATTTCTAGAAGAAGTAGTGATAATTTTCCTAAGTAGGGCACATGGAGAATTTCTATGGTTAGACTCTGTCTGCAAATTTTACCCAACAAGCAATTAGGGTAGTAACAGGTTTACCCTCAACTAACAGCAGATCAGACAAGACAAAAAAAGTCCCTAACAACAAAGTAATGACCCTAACTGGAGAAACTTGAGAAATTAAATATACCTAATTACTTTCAAGACTTCTTCTTGTCATCACTCCATTTTTCTTATCCCCAATGATCTGATCTTCTAAATGATTCAATCTCACACACCTAGGAGTCTTCTAACTCTCTGTTCCTCTTCCCAGTTCTTCAATTATTATTGAATTTTCTGATATTGTCGTAGTAAATAGTTCAATGCTCTATTCTTGTAAAGATGCTACCAGTTTAGATATAATCATTTGCACCATTGGTTCTTGCTCATAAACTCTGATTTGACTTCTATTTAGCTTGTCCACCTTGACATTAGCACTCTCCACAATTCTCTGCAATATCTTGTTATAACATCTATATGCTTGATTTCATTAGAATAACTAATAAATATGCCTTCATCACATCTAGGATCAAATTTTCTAATGATATCATCTCTCCTGATATAAAATTTACTACCAAATATTCTGAAATACTTAACTATAGGTGTATTGCAAAACCATAATTCATAAGGTTTCTTACTGGTTTCTCTTTTGATATGTACTCTATTGAATGTATAAACCATTGTGCTCACTTCTTCTCTCTAGTAGATATGAGGTAGACTAGTTTCCATCATCATTGTTCAAGTGACATCCAATATAGTTTTGTACTTCCTTTCTACAACTCCATTATGCTGAGGTGTTCGAGGAACAAAAAATTGTCTCCTTATACCATGCTTCTCACAAAATTTATTAAACTCACCGGATGTGAATTCTCCACCATGATCTGACCTCAAATATTTAATCTTCAATCCTATCTCTATCTCAAATTTATCTTTAAATATTTTCAAAAGCCTTAGATTTCTCCCTTAGAAAAGTAACCCACATCATTCTAGAACAATCATCAATGATCAACATGAAATATCTATCACCTTGAAAACTTTTTACTCTAGTAGGGCCACATAAATCAATATGAATAAGATCAAGAACAACATTAGATTTATCTTATATACTCCTAAAAGAGGTTCTGATCTACCCATTTGACATTCTTTTATAGGGCTTCACAATCTTTGGTATATCTCTAACTGCCTTAGTTGAACTGATCTTCATGTAATGCAATCAAAATTCACATGACACAACCTTTTATGCCATAGACAACTCTCATTAATTTATGCAATCAAACATGTCTTCTCACTGGAATTTAAATGAAATATATTACCTTTTGTCTATGTGCCAGTTGCAATCTCCAAACCAGATCTATTAATGATTTTGCATTTTCCATCCTTGAACTATAATTGAAATCCCTTATCTACCAATTTTCCTACACTCAAAAGATTATGTCTTAAACCTTCAACATAATAAACATTATCAGTATTGTTCTTACCATCCAATGATATAGTTCCTTTTCCTTTGATCATACATTCTTTGTCATCTCCAAATCTAACTAGACAACCATCAAATTCTTGCAAAGATAGAAACTTCCTTTTATCTCCAGTCATATTATGTGAACAACCACTGTCAATTACCCATTCATCCTTGTCTTCAATTTTAGTAGCAAGAGCCTTCTCTTTAGGTACATTTTCTTCCATTGTTGGAACATCTTCCTTGATAGCCAAGAACACCCATTCCTTCCCATTACGAAAACCACTAATAGAGTCTTATGCTCGTTCATCATCAAAATTAGTAACACCTTCCTCATTCGCTATGTAGCATGATTTGTCTTTTTTTTTTTCCTATACTTATACTTGTTCTAATATCTATGGTTAGGCTTAAAATATCTTCTAACTCTTTCTTCAAATTTTTAATTTCTTTCATGACATCTAGATTCAAAATGACCAATCTTATTACATGCAAAACATTTAAAAGGTGCTTTTCCTTCATACTTACTTCCTACCAGTCCTTTAGGTACTCTTCTAGCAAATAGTGCTTGAAGGCTCAAACTCATCATCTTCTCTCTTCATATCATCCAATTCATTTGCATATAAAGCTTTCCAATATTTCTTACCAGTTGTTGATTAAGATGCATGAAAAATAGGTTCAGACTTCACAGTTCCAGAAGGTCCAAATTCTTCAAGCTCAAAAGTAGATAATTTCCCAAACAAGGTAGCTCTATTAACAAAAGTATTAGCTATTATTCTCAATTAATTAATTGCAGTAGCCTTCATCTTGTAAGCCGGTGGTAGGGTTCTCAAAAGTTTAGAAACTATTTCATCTTCACTCAGAGTTCCACCACAATATTGAATTCCCATAACAATCTCATTTACCCTTTCCATGAATGCAGTAATCCTTTCACCTTCTTCCATCTTTAGGTTTTCATATATCACTTGGTAACCATCAAGTTTAGCAATCTTCATAGTAGGGTCACCTTCATTAAGAGTCTCCAACTTATCCCATATAGTCTTTCCAGATGATTTGTCAGTTAATCTCATTATTTGTTGATCTGAAAGTGCACACAAGAGGGCTTCTCTTTCTCTACAATCATTCTCAAGCTCCTTATCCAAGTTTTTTGGAGGAGGATTGCTAGATGTTGTATTATGAGTTGTAACACCATTCTGTTTGATCTCTGAGATCTCCTTACCAAGACATCTCAGATGAGTCTCCATCTGAATCTTCCATACCATGTAATTTGTTCAATCAAGCATAGGAATGTCTCTCTGAAAGATAGCTCCAGATGAACTTGAATTGTGAGATGCCATAGGAACTTCCTCAAGCAATTAATCTTTTTGCAAAGAGGACTAAAGCTCTGATACCAATTGTTAGATAGTTCAAATAACTGAAATACAATTGAGCAGGGGGGGGATGAATTAGTTGTCACAAATTACTAGAACATTTAGTAATTAAAAACTTAATACCAGAACCAAATACATTAATACCAGAATTCTTAAACCAAATATCGGAATAGTAGTTAAACCAATTAAGCATAAACAATAATTAGAGAATAAATACCATCCAGATGACACCAATATTTATATGTGGAAAACCTGATAAAGGGAAAACGCACGGTGGAAAGCTTACCCACAGTTAGATAATACTTATGCAGTGAGCATGTGAATTACAATGGAGGGTCCTACACTTACAAGAAGGCCAACAACCTAGAGTGCACTACTCATCACAAAAGGGGTGTCACTCACTACATAAAAATATAGACTACAATCTGAAAGAATGAATGAACTACAAAGGTAGCATCTCCTATGCCTGAGTACAGTTTCGGTTAAGCTCAATACTACAAGACTAAATCCTCTTCCATAAACGCAATTCGATGTCTAATGATCGACCAAATCCTCTACCTAAATGATATAACATTATTTGCACATTACATATCCATATCCCATACCATGACCATGACCATGATCTATAATGAGACCATACATCATATACATACAAACCCTCGACCATAAATAATCAGGTCAACCACTAGACAATAAACCAATTACATAATTACAAAACATGTCAGCCTTAGACCAAACAAATAATATCCAACTCATAAGACATCTCGGAAACATATCGAGAGGTCCAATACGCATTTTACATTAAGCCAGTCCATAACCTAGATCAATCGGGACCCAATATAGGTCCACATGCTAAAGTAATTATCTCATTCTGCCAAGTCTCAAACATGATCACCATCAACATCCTGAATCCATACCAAAAGTTGTACCAAAACCACTTATGCATATCATCAAATATCTTCATCAAATCTCTGTCAGTGAAACCCTCACCAAAACCATATACCAATCTTCTAAGCAAATAGGATAGCATCCGATCACTAGACCAAAACCAACTGACTGAATATGAATATGAGTAAGACAATTCCATAACCAAATCATACTAGAGTATATCATATCATGTCGGATCCAAACCAATTAGAAACCACACAACCTATCGAGACCAAAAGGGTGCCAGTAAAGCATCCAAAATAGCTAGTGTTGACATCAATGACAAAACATCAATGCAACACATAATCAATTCCTTCAAATAGCCAACAACTTTGTCTACTAGTCCTACAGATAGGAGATGATCTTGATGTATTGATGTATATATGATGATACTCATGGATATGTTATTTTAATGCTTAAACAATATGTGCATTTCTTAGATTAGAAGTAACATATTGAGTAATGAACATGTATGTCTACTTTAATTTACATGTGATTGATCTCTCAATGCTTCATGATTAAATTGATACATGTGTGATTTAATTAAATAACTAAGTATTTAATTAAATGCTACTTTGATGATGTAAAAGATGAATGTATTAACCCTGAGAACTACATGACTAATGTGATTTAATTAATTTTAATTAAACACAACATGATATAATTCTACTTAACACATAATAAATTATATAACATGCTAGCACATATGAAATATAAATCAATTATAATTTACATAAAAGAATCCAAGACAAGCAATAAAGTAATGAAACATTCTTGTCAAGAATGAAGTAATGTAGACCAAACAATATAACATCGTTTAATCCCACATCTTTTAATGAAAACAAGCTAACATATTACCCAATTTTGAAGAAAAATATATAGAGAGAGAACAAAAAGTAGACTAGAAGGAGAGAGAAAGAGAGATAAAAAGAGAACTAGGCATAGTATCTATGAAGGTGCATAACATTTATGGGTTCCTTGAGAGGTGTACATTCCACATCTGCTATCATGTAAGCACCTGATCCATAGACCTCAAGAACAATGTATGGTCCAAGCCAATTAGGGCTGAATTTCCATTTCTCCTCAAGTATGGCATTCACATTGCCCTTATTCTCGTAAAGGACTAAATCACCTACCAAGAAGGAACATTGAATAACCTTATCATTGTAGCTTTGTTGAAAAGTTTTATGATACGCTTGAATATGTTCAAGGACATTTATATGTCATTCATCAAGCATCTCAAGTTGTTGAATTCTTTTCTCTCTATAGGAATTATCATCCACTATACCCCTAAGAGAAACTCTCAAAGAAGGAATTTCTAACTCCAAAGGCATAATGGCATTATCACCATAAACACGATTATAAGAAGTACAACCCATAGCAACATGTACACTCATGTGATAAGCCCACAAAGAATAGGTTAATTGAGAATGCCAATCCTATTAGAAGACTCAGTTTGACCATTTGATTGAGGATAATAAGGTGCAGAAAATTTATGTTGAATATGATATTTCTCGAGAAACTTCTTCACATCCTTATTTTGGAATGACGTTCCATTATCTTAAACTAAGACGAAAGGTATCCTAAATTGAGAAATAATATTTTCCAAAATGAATTGACAAATTACTTTAGTGGTAGTGGATCAAAGAGGAATGACTTCCCACTTTGTAAAGTAATCAATGGAAGTTATGATGAAGGTATGTCCTTGACATTAAGGAGGAGATATTTTACCAATGATATCCAAACCCCATGTAGAAAAAGGCCAAGATGCCACTTGAGATCGAAGTTCTTAGGTAGGGGCATGGATCAAATTGCTATGTTGCTAACACTGATGACATCTTTTAACAAATGCAAAGGAATCATTTCCCATAGTTTGCCAATAATATCCCATTCGGAGCAATCTCTGAACTAAAGATCTACCCCCAAAATGCCCCCCACAAGCACCTTAGTGTGCTTCCTCAAGAACAATAGGGACTTCAGCCTTGTTTAAGCATGAAGGAGAAGACCATTATAATCCCTCCTATAAAGAACATTAGAAAGGATAATGTATCTAGAAACCAATTTGTTAATCCTAACCCTAGTATTCTTATTCGCAACAATATGGAAGTACCCATCAAAATCTATAATGCAACAATATGCTACATCACTAGGATTATCAGCAATAACTGGGGTAGTGAGATTGTGAATAGTGAATTTAAGATCTACCAAGGGGACCTCTAGAGATGCAAGAGAGGCAACACATGCCATCGCATCAACATGTCGATTATATTTTTGAGGAACAGGCTCCATGGTATAAGAATTAAATTTTTACAACAAGGATATAGCTAGATCTCTATATTGTGATAATTTGTCTTGCTTAGCTTGATAACCTCTTATCACTTGTCATATGATTAGTTGAGAATCTCCAAAAATATGTAGATTTTTCACATTAAATGCCAATGCTACTTTGATTCTAGCTATAAGAGCCTCACATTCAGCAATGTTGTTGGTACATAAGAAATTGAGATGATATGATAAAGGAATGGGCTTCTTTTTAGGGGACATAAAGACCACTCCTACCCCCGATCCTATATGACACTTAGAGCCATCAAAGTACAATTCCCATGTCTCATCAACCTCAGTAAATAAAATGTATTCATTGGGAAAAGACTCTAGACTAGGTAGGGAGAAGGGTGAAGGAGCATGAACTAAGTGGTCAGACAATGCTTGACCCTTTATTGCCTTTTGTGAGACAATCTTAATGTCAAACTAGGTCAATATCATAACCCACTTAGCTAAGCATCCGAATTGGTCAATTTTGGAGAAAAGATGTTTAAGAGAATTGAATTTAGTGATAACATGGATCTCAGCATTCAAGAGATAATGCCTTAACTTCTAGGTTGTAAAGACTAAAGCAAGGCACTGTCTTTCTATTGCAGAATATCGAACTTCGTAATCGAGTAAAGTATGACTTAAGTTATAAACCCAACATTCTCTACCATCCTTGTCACATTGTGCCAATAGGGCTACAAGAGCTTGAGGGGAAGCTACAGTGTAAAGAAGGAAAGTCTGAGTAGGATTAGTAGGTTGAAGAATAGGAGGATTGGCCAAATAGGATTTTAGGTCTTCAAATACTCGATGAAAATACTCATTCCATTGGAAAGTGATATTCTTTTTAAGCAATTATGTGAAGGGAAAGGTACAATCCACAAGTTGAGAGATGAACTTACGAATAGCTTGGATTTTTCCTTGCAAACGTTTTAGTTGGGAGACATTCTTAGGAGGTGGCATGTTAAAAATAACATCTATCTTCTTTGTATCCACCTCAACACCATAATTTGAAACTATGAATCCTAATATTTTGCCACTATCCACACCAAAAACACATTTTCGGGGATTCAAACGCAAGTTATACTTACGAATTCTCTCAAATATTTGACGAAGGATCTTAACATGATATGTAAAAAGAATAGATTTGGCTAAGATGTCATCAACGTAATCTTCTAAAGTTTTATGCATATAGTCATGGAAGATGAGAGTCATAGCACACTAATAGGTTGCGCTTGTGTTTTTCAATCCAAAAGGTATCACAATCCAGAAAAATGTACCCCAAGGGATGGTAAAAGCAATTTTATATTGATCTTGGGGATTAATGAAGATTTGATTATATCCTAAGAAACCATCCATAAAGGATAATAAAGCATGCCCTACTACCGAATCCACTAACATATAGATATTTGGGAGAGGAAAGTCATCCTTTGAAGAGGCCTTATTTAAATTACAAAATTTTGTAGACATCCTAATCTCATTCTTAGCTTTAGCCACAGCTACAATGTTTGAAATCTATGAGGAGTAATCAATAGGACGAATGAATCCAGCATCCAATAGTTTTTCAATTTCAGCTTTAACAAGTAATGCCAATTTAGGGTGAATCTTTTGAATCTTTTACTTCATAGGTTTAGCATCAGGAATTAGGACAATGTTATGAGTGACAATCTTAGGATCTACGCTAGGTATGTCAGAATATATCTAAGGAAAGATTCTATGAAATTCATGTAACAACTTGGCATACTGTGTTTGCTCTTCTTTGTCAAGACATTTCCCTATCTTGATGATTTTATCTTCAACACAAGGACCCATCTTGATACCAATGGTGTCATTTATTAGGAAATTTATTTGTTTAGGAGTGTCTTTTAATTGAGGAAATTATTTAACTATCTCATCATTATTTCCTTCTTTCCCAAAGTAAGCTTCTGCATTTATACAATAGGGAAAATTGTGGTTATGGTGATAACAAGGAAGGTTGTCATAATCTCCCAAGAATTCAGCTAAGGAATCATCGGTAGAAAAAATTTCCAAAGAAAAGACACAAGAAGGGTCACAATCAATATATTCTAGATATTTTAGTGAGAGAGAAGAAAAAATGAAATTAACACTAATAGATGGTCTCTTAGAGGCTTTAGTACTCTTGAAAGGATCATAACCAAACCCAAATGTCATATCATGAAAGTTACTTTCCAAGGGAACATTAATCTCTTCTTCTTGAGCACCACATCCATTTTCATTGTATCCACACCTAGCTAGGATGCGAAAACCAAGACCATAAAGGTTAGTCATTTCCAAAGAAGGAGGATTTTCAAAAAGTGAAGAGTCAAAATCCTCTAGACCATAAACTAAGGGAGATGAAGTTTGAGAAGCCATCACATAATTATTACTCAATGGCCCAGATAAAGTAGATTGCTTTTTAGGTTCTTCTTCTTCTTTCTTCTTTTCAACCTTGGGTTCTGTAGGGGGAATTTTGTATTCCCCTACAAAAGTAGGATTGAAATAAAGGGATCCCCAATCATCTTCTACAAGAATATTTTCAGGAGAGAAAGTGTTCTCAATCATAGAGTCAGACTGAGAAGACTCTTTCTCAATAACCTTAGGTCCACTTGAGGAAGTATTGGGAATCGATCCAAATATAGGAGACAAGTTTGATGAACTGGTCACACTAATTGGAGTAGAAGTTTTAGAGGAATTATCTAAGATAGTTAGGGAAGAACTGATTATGGAGGATTTCAAACTTGATGTTTGTAAACAAGCCTAAAATCTTGTGTCACCTAACAAGATGTATGTTGCATTGTTGTGAATGAATTTAATTTGCCTATTCAATGTAGATGGACCAACTTGCATGCTATAAATCCAAGGTCTCCCTAGAAACAAGTTGTATGATAACTCTCCAGACATGACATGGATAGGTGTGGGTAAAGTAATGGGACCTGCCTTAACAGGCAAGGTGATGATACCCAGTGAAGATTTGGCAACATTATCAAAGCCACACATGGTGAGAGAATCAGGCTTAATAAGAGATGTATCAACATTGATCCTATGCAACAAGTTAATGCTACAATCATTAAGGCCAAAATCATTTTCCACTAGTGTTCATCTTATTTCACTATCATTTATGATAACCATAATCATTAAGGGATCATATTATTGTTGAATTTCACTAGAGGGCAGCTCATCTTGTGTAAACACAATCTGAGCCTTAGGTGTTGCAATAGAGTGAATCAAGGAAGCCATATTATTGGATGTCACTATGGATGGTACATTCAATGTTTTCAAGGCATCTTGTAGCATTCCATGATGAGTCGAGGAAGTTTGAAGCAAATCCCAAAGGGATATCTTGGCAGGAGTAGCTTTAAGTTGTTCAACAAGATCATATTCCTTACCAAGGGCATGTGAAATATGAGGTGCTTGAGGAAGAATGGGTTGAGGATTAGGTAGAGGAGTTAGAAAAACTAGAGGAGGATTAGGTTGCCTATTGTTTCTCCTATTATAGGTATGGGCAACCATATTAAAACCCTCCTTAGTTAGTTGTCTAGCATAGCTATAAGGACTCTTAGTGGGATTCCTTCCTTGAATCGTAATGATAGGTTTGTTTGGAGTGCTAAAGAAATCATGACTATATCCACCTTGAACTGTGAAAAGAGGTTGATTAGGAAGAGGTGAAGTTGGAGAATGACAAGCAACTTGGACAAAAAAAAGTGGCTTTCTATGTTTATTCACATTGATCATATTGATTAACCTTTTAGATGCATTATTCTTGTTTGAAAGTTTATTCAAAGACATGAAGTCATCAAGGGCATGATCCAATAAAGCATGATCATAGTGATTGAAAGGCTTATCTTTGGACTCAAAATGAGACGTGACATCATAGAGAGAATCATGAAAGTCAACAATGTTGCTAGATCTAGTGGAGGAGTTGATAGGAATGTACTCATGAGAGGAATCATTCAACTTATCTTTCTCATCACCACGAAATGGCATAGTAACAAGGTTGATTAATTTTTGGCAAAATGAAGGTTTAGAAGGCTTAGGGTTCAAAAAATCATCTAGAGATTCATCTAATTTATCCTTACCAAACTCATAATCAAAAAAATTGCATACATCATCAAAATCATGAACATCTTACAAATAAAAATCTGACATTTTGAAATGAAAATTGCATGAAACTCAAACACACAATGCAAGGAAAATGAAAGAAACCTATCTCTTTTTTTTTATGTTTTGAAAGAAAATGAAATAAAATATATATAGATCTAACAATGCAATGCAATGAAAACGAAATTGCGTTCACATTGGGTTCACCAAAGAGGTGGAGGGGAAAAAGTGAGACTAAGTATGGAAACCCTAATCCCACTCTCATACACACTCATGGAATATGAAAGAGACTAGGGAGGTAACGCACATTGGATACTTCTTATGAGAAAGAGAGAGTCATGGATTACCTCTTAGGTTTTTTATTCTTTTCCTGTAAATGAGAGAGAGGAATTATGCAAACATGTGATCTAACCTAAAATGCAAGTAAGCAAGAAAACCTTAATTTGAGAGTGCAATTCAAAGGACAACTGATATAATACTAAAAAGTATAGATTAGAAGGAAAAATAAGAGGTGCACCTATGTCTGAAATTTCAGCAGAAATGTCTTGGACCAGGATGCCACGCCACTGTCCTGATTTTGTACTTCTGGAGCTACAACTGACAAGATGAATTTTGAGGCTTGCAAAGTATTGTTCTGCCAAATCCTATTGATAGAGGGCAAGACCATGGTACCATGCCATTTACCTAGGTATTACTATGGTGTCACACCCCTGTCCTAGGGGTTTTTGTTGAGATTTGCAACCTAGAACTGTCCCTATGTGGTCTTTCGATCCCGAAACTTCCAGCGACGCTCGAATCCAAACCTGTACCTGAAGCTAAAAAATAGGGTTTGGGGTGGCTATCTAGGGTTTTTCCTTTATCAAATCCCCATGTTGGTGATTTCCATCTCTGCGAATAGCCGATAATGTACTGAAAATGTGTTTGCAAGAACCTTGTGTGTCTGCAAGATTCTAAGATGAAAGCAAGCAATCTAGAGAAACCCTAAAGAGTAAACCCTAATTGCTTATAATTGAAAAATTAAATTCTCTAAATCCATTAAAAAAAGTAATCTTAAGCATGAAAATGAATAAAAATGAAGCTTATTCAAAGACATGAGAACAACATGAAACCATACCCAACCCCAAGGGAGAGGTAAAAGCCAATCATCAGCTGATGATCACCTATTGTTCTTCTACATCTTCAAAATCCCCCAATTGATAAAATTATCCTTGATGGATGTTGAATGTTTTTGAAGACTTCAAAGATCTACTCTTTCGCTGCAAAGAAGGCTCTAATGCTCCAAAAAACTTGTTCTTAGATTTTTAGAAGAAGACCCCTTCAAAGGAAGAAAGAGAGCTCTTAAGTATGAAACCCTAGATATTAATTTCATGTTTAGGCTGACCAAGGATTTGAATTTCCTGCTAATATTTTGGGGTTAAGCATTATCATATCATAGGATTGTGCTCCCAAAATTTTGGGGAAAAAGCCACGGACCATGTGCATTCCCGCCACGGTCTGACCAACTTTTCACCAAATTTTTGGGGCTATTAGATATGATGATATTAGAGAGCATCCCAAAGTTATAGCTGATTTCTATATGTTTTGATATGCAAAATTGGGCCTAAATGGTCAAAATAAGACATAATTAGGGTTTATGATTAAATGATTCATTGGAGGAATAAGATGAAAAGGGGCACACTTAGGGTAAAGGGCCCAACTTTATAATATGTAAAGTGAAGAAACATGACCTTAGATTTAATTTAATTAATTAATTAAATTCTTAAAAGGGAATTAGAAATGCAGGATGCAAGACACACTAAGGCGAGTGCTAACCCAAGTGTGAAATTGTACCACCCTAGCAAGGGTGTACAATTTACGACACTACAAAAATAAATAGAATCTTCATACATCTTTACAAAATGTGTCGGTATTCTTTCTTTGTTATGAATTCTCTTCTAGAAATATTTGAAATATCCCCAAATTGTCTTTATAAAATCACTTCCAAGCATCTTGATATTGTTCTTAATTTGCAACATTGTCGATGTATCACCAAACCATTGAATATCACCTATACCAGGAAAGAAGTTCTGAAAGTAGAAAAACAAACCAATAATGAACTGACCAAATTTGAATATCTACCGCTTATCCTTCTTGATTGATTCAATATTTAGCACCAATTGTGTTCTCAATGTTTTAGCAATATCATAATCAACATTCTCCTTCAACATCCAGTAAGCTGAGTGGATAAAAGTTCCAGGAATTCTATTCATTATGCTTGAATGATCTACCCTGTAACCGATGACCATAGAGGCAAGATTAACCTCTAGATCATCTATGTCATTCATAGTCATTGCAAGACCATCCCATTTAGATTTATTCAATCGAGTAACATCATCCTTCGGGATTGTTCTAAGAATAGGAATTTCACCAATTTCCCATAATCCGGTGATAGTATGAATAGCTTCCTTTGAAATATTATGCAGTCTAAATAACCACATAAATTGATCATGAATCCTGGTCAAAACATATCTAACATGCTCTTCCTCAAAATCATCTAGAAATTTCAAAGCATGATGAAAACCTTTATTGGTAACCCTTATGAATTGATCCTTTATCACACCTTGTCAATCACACAATATTTGGTATTGATTAAATATTGCAAAAGTTCCCAAATCCTCCAGTTTGTAATGAATGTAAGATCAAATTTCCTCCACGTGAAAAACACAACAGGGTACGCTGGATAGGGGTCCAACTGGATTGATTTTCTTTGACTTATGAGGATGCCTCTTGAATTTTAGTAGAAGCGTTTTGGTAATATCAACAATATGTGGTGTATTCATTATGAAAACTCAAACATAGAATTAGATTCATAGATAAATACCTTTCAACTTCTTCACAACTAGGGTTTCTAGTATGAATGCACTTTCACCGATTCACTTCTTCATAAATCTTCACTATCAGCTATCAAATTTGCCAATGTAGCAATCAAGTGCTCTTGTATGCTTCTGACGCTTGATAACTATGTTCTCAAAAATACTAGGTGAGAAATGAAACTCTAAAACACCTTTTTATTTTCTTTTACAAATGCATTAAATGCAATACCGGATGAACTTACCAAAATCACTGTTCAACCCTAAAACTTGTTATCTATTCACATATCACATTCAATCTACCAATTTGAGATGAAAACGGTTTAAATCACTTCATAACATCATAATGAATCACAATATGCAGATTTTACTTACTGTACACTATTAAGGGAGTCCGTAAATGGATCTGACAATATGCTCCCCCTAAGCTTTATCATAGCTTAGTTTTTTGATGAGGGATTATCCACACCAGGTGAATAATTGGAATCTTTCGATGGTTTCTCATCACTTTTCTTCCTCCATATCTTATTAATCTCTCTTCTAGTTTCCTCCACATCTACCTTCTTCTTTACTTTCCAGTCAACAAACAGATTAACCAGTTGGTTCATTATTTCTCTACAAAACTTTGCAAGCTGTCCTAGTTTGTGACAATGGAAACATGCTATTCCAGATGCTCTCCAAGGTCTAGCATTGCCTCTATTAGTTCTTCTATAGCAATTCATAGCAACATAACCATAGTTGTGACAGATTGAACATGTCACATTCCATCTACTCTCACTTTCATATGGACTAGACAAATTCACATAACGTCTCTGCCGGGTAGGGTTTCTCTAGTAATTGTAAGAGCGTTTCCATTCACCATTAGAACTCTGATTCATGTAGGATCTCTAATTGTCCACTCTAGACCTGCACTCAATAGCTCTATGCCCATACTTGTTTCAATTGAAGCAATGTCCATTAAAAGTACTAGGCTCATAACCTTCATATGAATTAGGTCTATATCCATAAAATTTATAGGATCTACCTCTACAAATATTAGAAGTATGACCAGCCTTATGACAGTTAAAGAATACTGGTTTGTAGGTTCTCTTACTAGTGATCTTCTTCATCTTAGGTGCAGATTTAGCTTCATGAATGGTGTCCTTGGTACTGGATGGCTCTCCTTGTTCAAAGGTTGTGTATCTCAAGCCATGTGTATCTTCATTTTGCCATTTTGTCTAAATCTGCTCATTAAGCATAGCAGTGCTCTTGTTGAATTTAGCTAATAACTCATTAGCATCAGCAAGCTCCTTGGTAAGCTCCTCATTCTTCTTTCTGAGTCTTTCTCTAAGAGACAACCATGTCTAGATCAGCCTGTATTTCCTCTTTTTCTTATCTTTCCTCTTGAAGATGTACATGCAAGTTACTAATCTCCTAGTTTAGCTTAATGATCTCATGCTCCTGATCTCATATTTTGTCTTCAACTATCCTCCTAGCTTCCAACTCTTGAATCATCCTGATGGTTAGGGCTTCCAACATTCTTCTCAGATTTGACTTATCATCATTCATCTTTTCAACCTTAATAACCAAGGAATTAATGTTTTCTTCCTTAGAGGAAATATTTTCATTAAGTTCCATTAGCTGTTCAGCCAACTATTTTCTCTTAGCCAATGAAGCTTTGTACTTTACCTTTAGTTCATTATAGGCTTCTTCAGATTCTACACATCTGTCTGAAATCTCTCTGTAACTCATTGAACCTTCCCAAGCAGTTAAGCCTTAAGGGAATTAGGCTTTGATACCAATTGATAAACTTATAAGGCACGAAGAGGGAGGGGGTCGAATCAGTGAAAGCAAAAACTTAATAAATTTGATTACACATTTTACCATTCTAAAAACCAATATGCATGCAAGAAATAAAACCACATAATCAAACACCCAATAAAGCATGCAAATCATAACACAAAGATTTTCGCGTGGAAACCCAAATGCAAAAAACCACGATGGGAATTAGTACCCACAAATATCAACTATCTGCAGAATAGAGATCTGACCCATTAAGGTCATACAAATGCCCTGTTAGGAGTGACACCTAGTTAAGAGTGATTTAGCCTGGTTAAGAGATATTATAAAAAGGACTCTAAGGACCCATCCCTACTATGAGCTACCCGGCTAAGGGATTTCAAAACACAAGCTAATGTGTCACCTTCTTAGAGGATTTAAACCTTCGGACCTATTAGGATCCTAGCACACCCTATTAGTAGTGACCTTGTGAGAGGATTTTCTTGCTGCAACTATTAGGGAACAACAAGTTTGATTGATCCACCATTACCACCTCTATGCCTGATTAGATCCACTCCTTGTCTACTTCTATAATTGATCAAACATCAAACTCTAACTACTTCTTCCACTGCACGATCAGATTCTCACTCTTGATCTCATCAAATCATACAATTTAGATCTCCCTGTAAAAACTTTGTTAAGTCAGCTAAGAACCTTGGAACAATTCCCTAGCTTAATTGAATATAGTCACCTTATTCGTTTTCCTTCTCATTACACTTTACTTATGTCGGCCACACAAACGTAACTCAAAAATATAACATAAAGTCTACCGGTAACCAATCAAAGTAACTTTGCTTTACTTGTTATCAGTTCTTCCTGGCTATGATTGTTGTTCTGATCATAACATGCTCAATACTCTAAATTTGTTGATGTAGTTTCAATCAGAGACTCATACCAATGTCATAAACATGTGTACCAAACCGCAATGTCTAGCTCTTCACCAATCACCTATACTAGTTGTCTGATCATCCCTCTGTTCTTGTTTACCGGTTTGACTGCAACTTAGTAGTTTTGTTGTTTAATTGACTCCGCTACCAGTTAGGCTCTACCAGTTGGTCTAAGTGACTTATATGACTCACAAAAAATGGTTTCCATCAATGAAAACACAAATAAAGTCATCAATCAACCTATTACAACATCATCAAGTCAACAGTACCCTCTAGATTAGAGAAAAACCCTCGAACTTCAAACGCTTGCAAAATGGACTCTTTATATTGGATTTCAACAAAATGAAAGGTGATACTGACTTTCTCAAGCCTTTTGGAAATGATGGTGAGCTCCAAATTAAAACAAGGTGAAATTTGTTTGTGTAAATGCAAATAATCTCCAAAAAAACGAACATGAATCTTCAGATCTAGAGCTATGATACCATGTTAGAATTCATGAAATGTGAATTCCACAAGCCCATTTATCTTTTGCAAGAATACCTACCACACATAAAGAGAAAATTGAACAACAAAATAGTTGAAGACAAATAACAATAATTGAATTGCTTGTATTGCTTGATTACAATGAAGGATATGACATCCTTATAAAGAAATCTAACTCTAAAGATACAAACTCTAAATGGTAGAGTCTACAAGATAGACTAAGAGTTAAAAAAGAAGGCATCAATCAGTCATGTATGCACAAAAATCATAATAGACTAATTAATGCATGAAACTCTCAAAAATCTATACATAGTTTTCTTTTCCTAGTTTGAATTATGCATGGACATAAATATTAATTAATTAATTAATTAACTAACTAATAAATACCAATATATAATTACTAAGGCATCGACTATTTAGTGAATTAATGCAATTAAGTGAATAATTAATATATAAATTATTTACTCCAACAAATTTGAATTTGAAATAGTATAAACACTCAGATCTGAGAACATAAATCATAATTAAAGGTATTCACGTTGGGTTCACTAAAATGTGGAGCATAAAAATGTAATCGGACGACTAAGACCTAATTCCACTCTCATGTACACAAAGTGGAATACAAAAGAGCCTATGGAGATAGTTCACTTTGGGTACTTCTTGTGAGGAAGAGAGAGCCACTGAATATCTCTTAGTGTTTCTATTCCTTTGCTATAAATGAAGAGTAGATATGCCAAATATGATGCAATGATCAATTGTGCTAGGAGATAAGAAAAGATGCAAACATAAACTGAAAAATAGTGAAACTTGCAAATCTGAAACTGAGACTAATGTGTACCTATGACTAAAGTTTGGAACTGGGCAGGACTAGGGTTCCATGCCTTGGTCCTTGATTCCACCATAGGGAGCTGAAACTATGAAATTTGGGTCCTAATGGTCTGAAAAGTTGAACTGTTAGAAAATATAGAAAAGCACAGAGGACTAGGGCACCAGGCCCTCATCCTATTGTGGACTAGGGTGCCACACCTTAGTCCTTGAGGCCTGGGTCCAAATTTGGAGGTAGGGTTGTTAGGTCCTACTTGGAAAGCTAATGTACTAAGAGGGGAGGGGTGAATCAGTACTTCAAAACTTTTCTTGAAAAATAGTTTTACTGATAAACACAAACTATGTATTACTGATCTCAAAGATATAAAATACTGAAACATAATCATAAAGATAACATGCATCAAAATATCACTCCATAACACAATGATTTTTGGTTATGCAAAAACTCTTGGCACCCACCACTTCACTACTGCAGTAGTCAAGATTGCTCGGTTAGAGCTACATGTTTAGTCATTTCTGATAGCTTACCCTCTTAGGAGTATAAAGATCTTTAGATCTACCTTGCTAAAGGATTTTACAAACACTTCTACAAAATGTTGTACCTGGTTAAAGGTGTTACAATTTATAGACTTTATTAGAGTCTTTTACCCTGTTAAAGGTTTCTATTACAACTTAATATTTCAATAAAAATCTTTACAAAATATCTGCAACTTCACATCTGACATGTTATAGCAGACTCTATGTGCTCAATATAAAATTACCTTGCTCATAGCATTCCCTGGTAATTGATAAATCAACTCGGTAACCACTTCTGTATTCTCTGTTCCTTAAACTGTTATCAGAAACCTTCTCAGTAACTTGTGATTATCTCTGTCAATCTTATTCCTTCATGCTTGACTTAATCATTCCTTTGTCTCTCTTCTCTTGATTGACCTTACATGTCACCTTATGTTCATGTACTCAAATCATTCTATTTATATAGATCTCTGAGATGATGATCTGTTCATGCTTCAATCATACAAACATGTTTTAATGAATGAATAAACGTAGAAATTATTTCATTGGATATTCTTCCTCAAAATCATACAAAATCTTTAAATGCAATTTCCAATGTAGAAATGGTTTCATCTTCTCTAACTATGTAACACGTTTCACATTAGTGTCTAGGTTCATTGAATCTAGTAACACATTTTCAGTCAGTTCAGATTAACTCGGTATACCTTATTTGCTACTCGGTAAACATATAAACCTTACTTGGTAGACATTCTGCATACGTCTCGGTTCACAGCTTGGTGTGCATCCTCTTGGTGACTTGTCTCTCTTTCTGTAACCGACACCGGTGACCTTGGTGTTTACCGACTAAACTATTCGGTATTATTAACCGACTAGAGTATATAGAATGACTTTGGGCATAAAACTAATGTCAACTTAGTAAATAGAAACAATCTCCCCTTTTGACATTAGTTTGGTATGTTTGACAAAACTCCTTTCAAAGTCATAATACAAAATCTATATACTTGCAAAATAAATTGAAATGTTAGTATATACAATGTTCAAATACATACTCAAATACATACTCCCCTTATCAATATTATGTACATAACTTGATGTTCCATGCTTTATATTTGCATGCTCTTGATGTTACAAGCTCCTGATGTTCCATGCTCCCCCTAACAATTTCAACTGTACACTCTGATATTCATGCTTGGTCATGTATGTGTTTGGTACACTCCCCCTTTTTGACAAACATCAGAACTAGTTACCATTTGGTGGGGGCAACTGATCAAAAATAGATGTATACTTTGTATGAGCTTCTGTAAGAGTGTTCTTAAGGGTATCCTTGACACTTTCTAGTATTGTAATTTGAGCTGTAATATCAGCTGACAATGTGATCAACCCATCTAGAATACTTCCCTCGACTTGAGTTGACAATTGGGTAGCTCGGTTGATCTGATCTTGAACTGACAATAAATGGCAAATAAATAAAGTTTGAAGAGTCATGATATCCATCCTTATTTTATGCTCTTCATTCCAAAGTTCTAACTGTTGAGCCATAAGTGTTTGTAGCCTTGAATAAAAATTCTGAAGAGAATTTATCTCAGTAGTCAATTTATTTGAGAGATCGGTGATCTCCTTTTCAATGATTTCAGTCTTATTCTTGATATCTTTGATAAAGAATGAGAATGTACATAACTTCTACAATAAATAAATAATATGCTTGAGTTGAGGGGACAACACAACAATGAATTCAATAAGCTTTGTTTTACCTATAGCAATTGCTTTATGCACTTCTTCAATCATCTTGGTAGTTATCTCTATTTTCTTCAATTTGCTAAGGTATTCTGATGCTTCTACTTATGATTTCTCCAATTGAGTGAGTAGTTCATCCAGTTGCACATGGATGACAATATCTTTATTGATGGTAGCTTTAGGTATCATATCTCTCAATAATGTTTTGACCTTCTGAAGTACTCAGTTTTTCTATTGAATAGCTATCTGTCTTTCTTGCTCTACTTTGGCTTTACAAAGCTCACTGAATTCTATCAGTGCTTGCCCTTTCAATGTTGTTAGGTCAACATTCGGTAGCACAATAGGCTTTGACAGATCTACCTTAAAACTGTGTCATTTTGATTTCTTCTCCTTTGATGATGCCTTTGCTGATTGAATGGGTATAATGGCTTTGGAGACTTGACCTTCCTCGGTATGTTGCTTGGTAGAGGCAACACTTTTGTCAGTTCCTATAGCCTCTATTTTATCCTTTGATGTTTCCTTTCTTGAAGTATCAGTATCAATTATCTCGGTGCTTGAAGGTACTTGTGAAGTTTGCTCATCAGTGGCCTGAGAGGTAGGTTCATATTGTTTATCCTTTGGAGCCTCTGTGCCTTCATCTATGTCCTGAGGTTTCTCAGCCGAGACTTGTTGAGTGAGTGGAGGATAGGACTTGACCTATTCCAAAACTGATTCACTCGACAAAAGTTTGGCATAGGCATTTCCTTCTATCATTTCTTTGTCCTGTGCTTCAGTGTTTATGACATCCTCATCTAATTGAATAGTGGAAGCAGGATCTTGCTTGGTGATGTCAACTATTTCTTCTTCACATTTTGTTTCTTCAGTCTAAATCTTGAATATCTTCTTCCATTTCTCTTTGGTTTAATTTTCAACTTCAAGATATAGTCCATTCATCATTTTTAAGGTTCTTTGTTTGACTTGAAAATTTGTCTAGTAGTTTTTCAAGTGATCTTTTATTTCATCTACCGACATATCTGGAAAGAGATGTACCAAAACTCTTTCTCTTATTTGCTTCTCCGATTCCACAGCATATTTCCATCTATTATCAATATGTGAGTATAATGCTTCTGGAAGAAAACCAGTCACTTCCAATGGAACTACTCAAAATTTGAGAAGTGTACTAATTACAGTATCTTCTATTTTCCTCTTCTCTTCATCTATTCTAGTATCATATTTTACATATCTAAATGACCGAAATCTACCATATTCCTTCAATTTTGTACAAAAATTGTCGACACTATGTACATCTTCCTTTGTTCTTTTTACAATCTGAAATTTATTTACATCTTCTGACTCTGTGTCACTTTCCAAAATTAGTTTTATGTTCTTCTTTCTATAAGTTTTTGTAACCTTAGGTATTTCTACATTCTTTTTCTTCTTACCGAGTGACGCAACAGATGATCTAGTGTTCGGTTGCTTCACTGGTGGGGTCACTGATACCTTCATTGCATCCTGTTTCTTTCTTTTCAAAATTTTGCCCTTTGGCAGCTCGGTGCTCAGTGTAATTGTTGCTTCTTGAGCTTCAGACTCTTCTTTGATTGAAAGTTGATCACTCTTAGTAGGAGTGGAGGTAGAACCTTCTCCAAACTTTTCAATTAAGTCCTTGATCATTCTGGTGGCTTTTCTGGCAGCCTTCAGAACAACAATGCTCATTTTTACTTTTTCTTTCACCTCTTCATAGGTGCCATATATTTTCTTGGTAGCATGCCTTTGAAGTGCTAAAAAGGCATCTATCTACAGTTGAGCAATGTCAAAATCTATTTGATAACCCATAGGCAGTAGTGATTGAGTCCTGGGTTCTACTGCGTTGATATAACAGTAGTTAGTATCCAACTCAAAATGTATAGTATCCTTGTATTTTTCCACTAGCTTAGGTGGAATCATGTACCTGCTATGCATCTTTTCTTGGAATTTGTTGAAGTAGTCATCCATTATCATATTGAAATTATCACCTAGTTGATTGATGAAATCATTTATTTGATGGGTGATAGGTCGGTGTAATTCCCAAACAATGTTACCGACTGATGGAAATAATTTCTGAAAATAGAAGAACATACACACTAGGAGTGACCCAAAATTTAGTGTGTTAGCAGTATTATTCTTCTTCGGTTTCCTTATTGTATTTATATTTTCAAAAAGATTCTTCAACAATACTTCACAAAAATCAATTTGCATACCCTTTTTAACAATTTTATAGGCCGAATCTACAGTTGCACACGATACACTGTTTTCTCTTGCCGATTGGAAGAAACAATAACCAATAATTCTAATAGAAAAATTAAGTTTTGCATCTGTCACATTGTTGAACTTAAGACCTCTGCTATCAGACTCAGCACCTGTTAATGTTATCAATTCCTTCTGTGAAATCATCTTCTGTGCTCGGGCATGGTCAAATATAGGGTATCCGGTTATTATGTGAATAATCTCCTTAGTGATCTTGAAAGGTTGTTCGTCTAGCCATATAAAATTGTCATGTACTCGGCTCAAGACAAATTTGACCCATTGGGGTTTGAAGACTCAAGGATAGGTTAGGGCTTTAGTTAATCCCTTGAATTTGATATGCTCAAACTTGTTATCCAGATTTCCATCGGTGCACAATTTATCATACATATCCTTAATCTCAATATCACCTAGCTCATCAACTCTGCACTTGGTATAAAATCTAACATCTTCAATCAATGGAACCCTATCCAGAATAAGAGAAAATATAGTTTTCTCATTAGGTTCGGAAGCCACTTTGGGAGGTAAGGTGTATTTCAGTGTAGGCTTCTCAATGGTTTCTACTACAACAGGTTTCTGAACTTTGGGGGCCATTTCAAACTGAAATTCTACTTACAAAGTAGCTTAGGGTTTCAAATAACCAGAAAATGCTTTCAACTTAGTAAATACTTTGAAAATAATCACAACTTGACTTGATCGGCTAACTGCTAAAAATATGGTTTTAGATTTGCTAAATACCTTGAATTCACTGTGGAAATGTTTGATCACCTTTAGATTCGCTCTGCTCTTCTCTTTGAAAACTGGTAAGTAAAAAATGACCTTGCTCAATACTTTAAATATCTCCTTTTGACCTTATCGAGATTCATGAGGTTAGGTTAAATAGGCATTAAAATGTACTTGATTTCCCTTTACCGACTAACTCTCTTATTATATTTTTACCGACTAGACATGCTTACTAGTTTTACCAAATTCCCTAGTAAATCAAAAGACCAGATAATTTTTCGAACTTGCTATTGCATCTTAGCTAGGCAGATTTTGAATTTAAGTGCATGAATACATAGGAATTGTTAAGATCTAACCTTTGAGAATGCAGTCCCTCCATACCTTCATTGACTAATCTAAAGTAGATGCACCTAACTCAGTAGGTAAGGTGCTTCCTTCATTGGTCAACACATTTTCTTTCTTTCTCCAAAATTTCTGCAATTTACTTCTTATCTCCTCAGTATCTCCTCTCGGTTGGTCTCTATAGTCTTTAGCTTTGTGTCCAACTTTGTGACAATGAAAACATGTCATTCCTAGACTTCTCCATGATCTCCGGTTGTTCATTCCAAACCTTATCATATAGTTTGTTCTTATATGTCTATATCTTCCACAACATTCACACCAAATTCTTGTATTATAATCCCATGGTACTGAAGTATATTGTTGATTGAGATTTGTGTCAGTTTGATAGCTTCTAGTGTTTGCTCAGTGTGGAGTCCTCATATAGTTTTTCTACTTAAACCAACATTTCTTGGTATTGTGTCCATATCTATTGCAATTTTTGCAAAACCCTTTGTATTTTTCCTTTTGATAGTTGTTTACAAACTTTGTTCTACATTTCTTAGATGTGTGACCATACTTATTGAAATTGTAACAATAACCATAAAACCTAGTAGCATCCGATCGCTTACCTTTTCTAATTGGGTAAACGTTGGCAGTATGTCCTTGTTTCCCACAGTAGTTGCAAATAGGCTTCTTGTCCTTGATGTTCTCTTTGTTTCCAGCTTGCTTGGATGATTCTCCTTTCTTGGTAGTGTTGATCCCTTTCACGATAGAGTTGTTTCCTTTGTAACTGAGTCCTGCATTTTTGTTGGGTTTTTTCATATTTAGTTGCCCATCCAACATTTTTAATACTTCATGGCTTTTCCTCAATGATTCTTTTGACTTCTTTACTACTTCCAGTTCATCGGTCAATCTTGATCTTTCAAGTTTCCATGCTTGGTTCTCATTTTCTTTTAGTGTACCTTCATGATGTGCATAGTCCAATTGATTAGACAGATTATGTTGAACTACAATCATCCTTGATATTTCATCATTCTTTGCAGACACCATTGCTTCTAGCTATTGTTTTTCTCCTTCTATAGTTTGTTTATTATCTTCAGCTATTCTCAATGCATCAATATTTTTAGTCATCTATGTGCTAAAATACTCATGTTCCCTTCTCATTGCTTTTAGTTGTTCACTAAGTGCTTTGTTCTTTTCTTTTAGTTCTACAATTATTTCTTTAGATTCTTCTGATATGTTGTTCTCAGATGATGTCTCAATTTGTTCCACCAACTCTTGTGAGTCCTATAAATCATTAGACAACCTTCTTCTGACTTTTAGTGATCTCTGCATTTGCCTTTGCATATCTGCAATCATTTGATTAGCATGATCCAATTCTTCTTGAAGATTCGCAATCCTATGAGATTGTTTATAGCCTTCCATTGATATGATCTTTCTCTTTAGGCTGTTAGACCCTTTAGCAAGAATATAGCTCTGATACCAATTGTTAGGTCCTACTTGGAAAGCTAATGTATTGAGAGGGGAGGGGTGAATCAGTACTTCAAAACTTTTCTTGAAAAATAGTTTTACTGATAAACACAAACTATGTATTGCTGATCTCAAAGATATAAAATATTGAAACATAATCATAAAGATAACATGCATCAAAATTTCACTCCATAACACAATGATTTTTGGTCATGTAGAAACTCTTGGTTAGAGAGAAAAACTGCAGTGGGGATGACACCCACAACTTCACTACTGCAGTAATCAAGATTGCTCGGTTAGAGCTACATGTTTAGCCATTTCTGATAGCTTACCCTGTTAGGAGTATAAATATCTTTAGATCTACCTTGCTAAAGGATTTTACAAACACTTCTATAAAATGTTTTACCTGGTTAAAGGCTTTACAATTTATAGACTTTATTAGAGTCTTTTACCCTGTTAAAGGCTTCTATTACAACTTAATATTTCAATCAAAATCTTTACAAAATATCTGCAACTTCACATCTGAAATGTTATAGAAGACTCAATGTGCTCAATATAAAATTACCTTGCTCATAGCATTCCTCGGTAATTGATAAATCAACTGGGTAACCACTTTTGTATTCTTTGTTCCTTAAACTGTTCTCTGAAACCTTCTTGGTAACTTGTGATTATCTCTGTCAATCTTATTCCTTCATGCTTGAATTAATCATTCCTTTGTCTCTCTTCTATTGAGTGACCTTACATGTCACCTTATGTTCATGTACTCAAATCATTATGTTTATATAGATCTCTGAGATAATGATCTGTTCATGCTTCGATCATACAAACATGTTTTATCAAATGAATAAACGTAGAAATTATTTCATTGGATATTCTTCCTCAAAATCATACAAAATCTTTAAATGCAATTTCCAATGTAGAAATGGTTTCATCTTCTCGAACTATGTAACATGTTTCACATGAGTGTCTAGGTTCATTGAATCTGGTAACATGTTTTCACTCGGTTTAGATTAACTCAGTATACCTTATTTGCTTCTCAGTAAACATATAAACCTTACTCGGTAGATATTCTACATATGTCTTGGTTCACAGCTTGGTGTGTATCCTCTTGGTGACTTGTCTCTCTTTCTATAACCGACACCGATGACCTTGGTGTTTACCAACTGGACTATTCGGTAGTATTAACCAACTAGAGTATATAGAATGACTTTGGGCATAAAACTAATGACAACTTAGTAAATAGCAACAAGGGTTTGTACCTATGTCTTATGTCGGTCCCGAAGATTGTCTGTGTGCCTGACTCATATACCAACACTTGTAACTTGAAAAATGGTGTCTAGGTGGCTATATAGGCTTTTTCCATTAGTCAAACCCCTTGTTTTAGTGATTTCCACCTCCAAAAATGGCCGAAAATTTATTGAAAATGTGTGTACAAGAATCTTGTGTGTATGCAAGATCCTAAATGAACAAGAAAGTAGATCTAGAGTTCTACCTGACGCTTTGGAGAGAAAATCCTAAATGATTGTAAATGTAAATGTAAATGCTTCAAATCAAAAATGCAATAATGGATCTAAAGAATGATTGTAAATTTAAAAATAAATGTTATGAATCTCATATATAAGACACCCTAGTGAAGACGTACAAGCCAATCAGCAGTCAGTGATCTCCTATTATTTTTTAATGCCTTCAAATCTCCTAATGGATGTTGAAAATTATTGATGAAGGCTTGATAAATGCTTGATGAATTCTTAATTTTCCATTGTATACTTCACATAACCTGCACTTTCACTTCACAAGAGGCTCCTTCAATCTTTAGATCTTAGATCTTTTGAATGAGGAAAGGAAGGCTTAATGTAGGAGAACCTATCTTTGTTTTGAGTCATAGGCTGACCTAGAAATAATATTTTTCACTAATCTCTTGGATTTGAATATTAAAATACTACCAAAAATGCTCCCAAAATTCAGGGTTGAAGATTATTTTGGTACCAACATGGTCCGAACACACGATCCGACCAACGTTTCACCAAATTTTTCAGGGAAGCAAGATATTATGATTTTAAAGAAAATTCCAGGAGTATGGGGGAATTTCAGATGTCTAGATATGCGAAATCGGCCTTGAAGGTTGAAAGAAGACATAATTAGGGTATTTGATGAAATGATTAATTGGGAGAATAAAATAATAAGGGGCATACTTTGGGTAAAAGGCCAAATTTTATGATGTGTAGAGCGATAAAAGAAGACTTTAGATTAAATTAAATTAATTAATTAAATGCTTAAAGGGAATTTGAAAAGAAAAATGCAAACACACTAAGGCAGGTGCTAACCTAAGTGGGTAATTGTACCACCCAATTAAGGGTGTACAATTTATGATGCTACACTTTCTAGTATTTATTTCATTATTTACATTTATTCATTCAAGGTTAATTTCAAAACTGGGGTTTGATCGAAGAAAACCCTATTCCCAATAATTTTCCCCTTTTCATTTTATTCAAGATGAGGTACAAAGTTGCATTTTAGAGGAATGGCAAGGTTAACAGAGATGAACAAGTTATCTTTTGGATGACAAAAAGTTAGGAGGACCATGGAAACCACCACCATTGTCTAGACAATTTAGGTTGGATTTTAGGGAGCAGATCCAAACCATATTACTTTGACCAAATCCAAGTTTGTGGCTTCATGCGATGATTGTGGCTCACTGCTTATGCTCGATATCTTCAATATACACACATTTACCCTAATTTTAGCATCCTCAACAATTCAATACAATTCAATCTCTAGGAAAAGAAGATCCTCATTTAAAAGGCTTTAGTATTTGATCAGAATCTTGATCTATTATGCTTATATCTATCAAATTCCTATATTTCCCTAATGTAATTGTAATTAAGAAAAAATAGTGGTTTTATTACATTTAATGGTCCAAACCCTAATTTTCACCCATTACATTTTGGTGAACCCAACATCTTGCACCCTTATTTTAATTTTTTATTCTCAGATTTGATTGCTTATGCATTTTCAAATTCAAATTTACATTTATAAATTTAATTTTCAATTGAATTACATAAATTTAGAGGTTAAATTCATGTAAACCCCAATTTATAGTTCTAAAATTGAACTTGTGGGTTGCCTAATTTGGATTAATTATCTTGGATCTGATTTCAAATTTGCGCTCATAGATCTTATTTTTAATCAAATTATGTAAATTTAGAGGTAAAATTCATAAAAAACCCTAATTTATTTTGGTTAATTTGGTTTGGGGGTTGCATAATGTGTAATTTTTATTTGCAAATCTGATCTTAGATATTCATAATGGCACTAAATAGATCTGATCTATTTTCCATTTCAGATATGATTACTTTTCTTTTCACTTATATTTATCATAATCATGTGTTAGATAATGGTTTCTTTCACTTCACAATGCTTATTTTCATCCATAGCACTTTGGCACATTATATTTATAGAATTTACAAAATGCTTTCTATCAATCAATGAAATCTCAAAGATTTCATCCATGATGCATGTTTTTTATGGTGATATTTTGAAGAAAATGCATTACATATATAGATCACATAAAAGCTTTTGTAGATCCTAAACCTAGACATGCTAATGAAAAGCCTAATACTTGTACCTCTCCTAGGGTATCTAATGTGAATGAAGAAAGAGATAATACTCCCATCAATGGTCTCTCTAATGGATAAAAAGAATTTAAGAGAAACATGGCACCATCTTCGTGTCATACAAATACCCTAGCACAAGTGGGGCAAGGTCAAAATATTGGTATTTCCATTTTTGTAGACCCCCCTTATTCTCTTAGAGCTTATCTCAACAATACAAACATTTATAGAGAAGATGATGTTAATTAATTTCATTCATGATCTATCTCCCCACATAAAATTAAGTAAATATGACACCTTAGATGATAGGATCTTCCTTCCCAACCCATAAAAGAGGATATGCATGATGATAGGAGGAGAATCTCCCTACACAAGATATTACTTCTTTATCTACTTTTCCCTTCATTCCTTATAAATTCAATTGCATTAAAAATTTTAAAGAGATTTATTATAATACTCCTTAATTAAATCATTCTTACAAGAGTGGCTATTACATAATATCAAAACAAGGTTTTAGTGGACAAGGGCATGGAAAATTTGAACAGGGAATTGGGGTCCCTATAATCCCTCCTACACAAATTAGTACATAAGAGCTAGGAAGTTATCATGATTCATGTATGGATGACCTCCTTATAATTCAATACTTTAAGGTGTATCTTGAGAGACATAGAAATTACCATCCATGTAAAGTGCTATTGATTGATTGTCTGGATTTTCAAAAAATTATTCAAGAACTAGTTGATAATGGACCTATTAAAATCATATACGACATCCATATTCTTCTACCAAACCTTGTACTACATCACAATAGACAAAACCTAATCCCATTGATAACCAAGAGAAATTAGCTACTATAATCTTTTGTATATTGAAGTATGATAAGAATGTTGTCTTTCTTTCTTGGAAAATGTAAAGCATTTAAAATATTAGTTCAAGACCTATATGATAGGGATCTCATATTTGTTACAACATCTTGAACTCTTTCTTGGTGAAGAAGTAATGCCTTAGAACTACATTCACCCTTCATTTTTCTCCTCACGCAATGACACTAATAGTTAACTTCATTGGGGGCTCTTTGTCATTTAAGAGATGATGATTTTTCAATAACAAACATTTTGGGGCAGAAACAAAGTCCATTCTTACCTTTATGCTTGGGGGGCAAGAATATTATCCTATCTCTTCTCTCTATCGAAGGTTTCACTATTCCCTTTAGTGGTTGCATTTTTCATACTATGATGTCCTTACTTGATGGAATGCTATGTCTCTTATTATTAATCTCTCCTTAGGGGAGTTTTTGATGCTTCATCTTATTATTTCATTCACTCTTTGAACATTACCTCTTATTTAGAGCTGCATTTTGCATGTCTTCATTACTTTTGTTGCATTAAATATTCCTTCATGTGAGTAAATTATTCATTTATTTATTTATAATCTCTCCTTAGAGGTTGTGTAATTATTTTAGTTGTATCTATGCTTGAGGGACATTGATATCTCCTATCCTTTCTAAGGATCCACTTTTTCCTTTGTTGATCAGTGTCTGCTTATCCTTTGACGGAATTCCCTATATGAAGTTGTTTTTTTTCTCAAGGATTCTCTCCTATCCAAGGGATGTGTATCCTTTCCATTATAAACAAACCCTTCACTTTAGGTAGAAAGTGTATCATCCTTTATTAAGAATCCCTTTAACCTAGCAATAGGATGAAGGTAGGTATTCTTGTTCTCCTTCCCTTCTTTTGGTAGAATATTCTATGTTTGTTCAAGAACTCCTCATGGAGGTATATGTCCTTGAAGAAAAGATCTCTTCTCCTGCAATGATTCCCTTTACACTTTTTGCAAGATTTATCTTCTTCAACTATCTTATCCTTGCTTATAAGAGTGTTGCTTATTTAGCTTGGATTTATGAACATTGTTGCCTAAAGGATATGTCCTTGGTGTTGAAGGTGGGTATTCTTGTTTATAGCTTCCTTAAGACATCAGCATAAGCCTATGTTGACATCCTCTCTCAGCCTTCTTCTATTGGATCACCTAGAAAAACACATCTAGACATGCTTTATGTCTTCTTGTGATGAGCTCATAGATTTTCTATTTGCAGTTCATGGATGATGTGTTCTCTTTCTCTTTTTATGTGATCTCTCATGTTCTTGAGATGGCATTTTCAAGAATGATATTAGTGGTTGAGACATTTTGATAGTGAGGTCTCTTCAACTAGTTGACTTGTGGTCTTATTTTTGTCTTTTTGTTTTTTCCCTTTTTGTCTTTGTTTATATTTTATTTATCTTATTTTGTGTGCCTTTGCATGTGATTGAGTGGGTTAATATCCTAAGATTGGGGGCTTAGTTCCTTTAAAATAGTGATGCCTTACACTCCTTGTGATTGTGCTCCTAATTGCTCCTCTTTTTCATCACTTTCATATAGTTTACTATGAAAATTTTCATAGGCTCTCCTATTAAAGTGAGTATTAAATATAGCATCATACATTATCACCAGGCCAACTTACACCTCATGTTTGGCCACTAATTTAGCGTGTCCTACCCTCATCACCTCTCTAGGTCTATTTTTTGCTTACTCTCCAATTCTAGTACCATGAATACCCATTTATAGATTCCTTGGTGGGGTACTCCTCTTCTTGATGCTTCATTTTGGTCTCTTATACAAAAGGACCTTGGTAAGTAGTCCCATGGTCCCTCTAAATGGGACCAAAATTTTAATTAGCATAGGGGCAATATCTCTATAGTGGTAATTTATCTCTATGGCTCCACATGACCATTTGACGTTAGCTTAATTAGGAATTTACCTAGATGAACCTGTATAAAGAAATTTGATCAACCTAATTTCATCCAAGAAAATATAATCAATTCTAAGAATCCAAGCAATAAATTCCTAACACTCTTGTATTTGTGAAGCATTCATCATCAAGCATTTTTCACAAATCTTCAAGGCTGCATATTCTTCATTCAAACATTGTGGAGAAAATTTACATCATTTATGTGCAAGAATGTGTGTCTTATTAGGGATTTGTCATTTTCATTCCATTTCATACAACATATGTGATTATATTAAGGAAACAAAGAATCATCATCTACAATTTTAGATTTGAGGTATATCTTTCTAGTATTTAAATTTTTATATTTTTATTTATTCATTCAAGGTTTATTTCTAAACTGGGATTTGACTTAGGAAAACCTTTATTCCCAATATGTTTTCCCTTTTCATTGTGTGTAGGAACAGGTACGCAACTACATTTTGGAGGAATGATAGTGTTCATAGAGACAAATAGGTTCCCCTTTGGACAACAAAAAGTTAGTACAATGGTGACCACCATCATGACCCTAACAATTTAAGGAACATTTTGAGGAGAAATCTAAATCATATTCCTTTGATAAAAACTAGGTTTGTGGCTTCATGAGATTACTATAGTCGACTATTTATGCCCAATCTCTTCAATATACACACATTTACCCTAATTTTAGCATCCTCAACAATTTAATATAATTCAATATCAAGGGAAAGAAGAGCCTCATTCAGAAGGGCATAGAATTTGATCAAAATATTGGTCTATTTGTCTTAGATCTATCAAATGGGTCTTTGGATGGTTGCATTGACTCTAGTGGGTCCTATGTTGATGAAAATTTTAGGGTTTCCACCATAAGAATAATGAAAACCACTAATATTTACTGTGGGACCGATACATTAAGGAAATATGGGATTTACATGGATCAAATTATAATAGATCTAAATTCTGATCTAATTCCAAGGGGCTTTTTAAGTGTGCCTCTTCTTTCCCTTAAGTTGAATTAATTTATTAAGGATTCTTAAATTAGGTTAAACATGCTATAATTGATGTAAAAAAGGTTGGATAGTAAGCTATAGTCATCGGATTGAGACATAATCTTGGATATAAGGTTTACAAGAGTATTTAGACCTGTTCCCATAAGGAGCTCCTAATTTGTTAGGACCAGGATGGTGGTCGCTCTAGTCCTATACACTTTTTGTACTCCAATGGGGGATTTATTTGTCACTGTAAATAAATATTATTCTAAACATTGTAGCTCTTTACCTAATCATGCACACATTAGAGAAGTGAAATAGGTTGGCAATAGGGGTTTCCCCAAGTTAAACCCTAGTTTAGAAATTAACCTTGAATCAAATATTACAAATACTACAATAAACAATGGAAAGATATACCTCAAAATCTCTAGTGATTAATAATGATTCTTTCCTTCTTGAATGTAATCACATATGTTTAATGAAATGGAATGAATAAGACAAAACCCTAATCACACACACATGTTTGCATATTAATGTTGTAATTTGCTCCATAATGGGTGACTTAAGGAAAGGAAACCTTGCAGATCCCTCTGAATGGTTGATGGTGAAGACTTCAATGCTTCAATTGTTTAGGTTGAGTGCTTGGATTCTTATGTTTGAAATAAAATTGATTGGTGTCTTTATATATGAGGATCTAGGTCTAATTACCAATTAGGCAAAACTCAAATGGTCATGTAGAGCAACCAAATTCATTTCTCGTCAGAGAGATAGGTCACACCCTCTTAAAAAAAATGGGTCCCATTGAGGTGACTAGGGTACTGGGTTCTTTCGTTCAAGACCAAGGCACTAGTACCCTGGGCCTCCTCAATCATGGAGCTTAAATTGACCTTAAGGCGAAGGACATACACCTGGAGGATCATTTGGCAAGGGTATGTGGCATAAAAGTTGGAGTTAAGACACTAAATGGACCCATATAGGAGATGAGGGAGAGACGCGCTAAAGGAGAACAAATATGAGGTGTAAATTGGCTTGATGATAATTTATGATGCTACGGGTCCTCTTTCTCTTCTCTTGAAGCTAGGATATTTCCTTCACTTGATGTATAGGGAAGAAAACTTCATCTAACATCCCTCTTCCAGTGTATGAAATGGAATTTTGAGCTTATGGGTTACCTACATACACTTGTTAGTAAAGAGGTTCATGCTAGTTTTAAAATATAGCTTTCCAAATATTGAAAATAAATGTATCTTAGTATAAAGTAAATGAAAAGAATAAAAATTAAATGACAAGAAGAAAATTGTTTAAAATGAAAAACAACAATAAACCTAAACTTAACATTCCTAATCCTTAGTGCTATGTCAAGAAATGGTACAAAAAATTAGTAGCCTCCACTATATTCATAAATATGGTGCAATATATCAAGCACTCAACTTGGTTGAGGTGTTCAATGAGGTAACTTCTTGTCTTGAATGGGGTTTCAATTAATTATTGGCCAAGGACATATCCTTAAAGATGGCACTGCCACTATATGTGTAGCAAAGTATTTCTTGAGTTTCTTATCATTGCATAAATAAACACTAATTAATGAAAGTACAAGTAGTGTTGGAAAAAAAACCTATTTGATACAATAGTTTCTATAGAAGACTTAAGAGAAACTAAATTGTGGTTGTAGATAATAGTTGATAACTAATGGAAAGTAAAAACTTAGTTGCAACCAAGAGTCTAATTATTAAAGTATTAACAAAGCATAAAAGAAATAAGTTAACAATCATTAAGGAACTAATAGAAAACTTGCTACTATATTAAAAAAAATTAATAATAGAAAATATGAGGATTACATTACATCAAGTGGCCTTTGTTTGAGGAATAGAATCTCTGAGAAGTAATAGTATCCTTCACTAAAAAGATAATTTATATAATACATTCTCATTCATAATGCATATCTAGGTAATAGGAATGAAAGTACACAAAAAATATAACAACCATTTTTGCATTGTTCATAATTCTAACATTCATTATCTAGTAAAAATAAAAATAACTTAGAATGCTAACTGAAGAAGATCCTAACTAAAATAACACTTCCTCCTTTTAAATAAAATCATAGGAAGTGGATCATTACTTCTTCCAACTAGTCCTAAATATATTTTACATCTTTCTAATGTTAGGCCAAATATAGAAAGCTAATGTACTGAGAGGGGAGGGGTGAATCAGTACTCCAAAACTTTTCTTTTGTAATAACCTTATTGTTATGCATAAACAGAATAGTGCAGTAACATAAAACAAAACTATAATCAACAGATAACATTCATACATGATTCACTCCATAACACATATATTTTGGTCACGCAGAAAATCTTCGTTAGAGAGAAAAACTGTGGTGGGGATGGCACCCATAACTTCACTACTGCAATAATAAAGAATGCTCGGTTAGAGCTACATTTAGCTATTTCTGATAGCTTACCCTGTTAGGAGTATTAAGATCAGTTAGATCTACCTTACTAAAGGATTTATACAACACTATATAAGTGTAGCACCTGGTTAAAGGATTTACAATTTATAGACTTGGTTAGAGTCTTTTACCCTGTTAAAGGTTTCTCTTACAAATTCAAAATATTACAATATAATCATTACAAATATCTGCAACTTTACATCTGAAATGCTAAAGCAAATTCTATGTGCTCTTAATAAGATTACCTAGCTTGTAGCATACCTCGATAACCCATAATGAAACTCGGTAAACCCTTCTGTTTACTCTGTTCTTCGACCGTTCATTGATAACCTTCTTGGTGACCTCTTTGTGTCTCTATAACAGTCTTCCTTCATGCATACACACTGCTATCTCATTGCATCTCTTATCACATCATATCGTGTCATATATCTAACCTTAGAATCATGCTATATTTATAGATCTCTTACAACAGTGATCTGATTTATTGCTTCGATCTTACAAAAAGATTCTTCGATTAAACAAAATATCTCATAGGTTAGATTGATCTTGTAATCATACACAATCTCCTAGTGCAATTTCCAACACAAAAATGGTTAGATGTGCCTCGATCTTGTAACACGTTTTCATGTGCATGTCAAGGTTCAATGTATCTAGTAAGATGTTTTACTCAGTGAATATCAACTCGGAGAGTTAATTATACCACTCGGTAGCCATGAACCTTTACTCGATAAGAAGCTCAGTGAATATTGTGTTCTGTGACTGCTTTCTTCAGTAACTGACTAGACTGTCCATACCGACTTCTCTATGTGTACTGACTGCATGATTTGGTAATACTAACTGACTAGAATATAGTATGACTTTGGATATGAAACTAATGGCAATTTGATAAGTAGTAACATGTAACACTAAGGAAACCTATTAATTGAATAAAAAAAGTTATTTTTGCATTGACTCCTTTATTCCTTAGTAATACAAATTCTGTATGTACACCAAATGGGTCTTTGGATGGTTTCATTGACTCTAATGGGTCCTGTGTTGGTGAAAATATTAGGGTTTTCACCAAAAGAATGATGAAAACTACTAATATTTACTTTGGGATCGATACATTAAGGAAATATAAGAATTAGACGGATGTAATTCTAATAGATCTAGATTCTGATCTAATTACAAGGGGGTTTTTAAGTGTGCTTCTTCTTTCCCTTAAGTTGAATTGATCTATAATGACGATGCTCAAATTAGGGTAAATATGTTAGAATTGATGTAAAAATGCTTGGACAGTAATTTGTAGTCATTGGATCGAGCCACGAACCAGGATCTAAGGTTTATAAGAGCATTCAGACCCGTTCCCATAAGGAGCTCATCATTTATTAGGAACAAGATGGTGGTGTTGGTATTATGGATGTGTTGCATTGGTTTTGTCATTGATGTCAACACTTGTCAACACTTGAGAACACTTGCAGATCTTTGGTTATGTTCATCGGCATGTTCACTGACTTATGCACAGTCACCGGTATCTAGTTCACCGACAGGTTATATTGTTCACTGACACTGAGGATGATCTATTATCATCTAGAGATTACTTGGTTATGTCAAAGAAAATGTTTGGACACTTGGTTTTGGTGATTTGGTCATTGATCTAATCGAGTTTGTATATTTGTTGTTAGCAGCAAATAGGTCTAGGTTATGGACCGACAAGCATTATCTATTCCAGATCAGCATGACATGTTATGGAGATGATTTTTTATTATTGTAAATGAATTGAGCGGACATCATGCATCGCATCTTGATTCATTTGTAATTGATTTAATTGTAATATCTTAGTAAGCCGACCTACACATTTGGTCTTAGGTTTTGGTATATATGTAAGATTTCATTTATGAGATTATGTGGGAGTAGAGGAGTGGAAAAAGGATTGTAATAAGCTATATGCAAATATAAGCAGAGCTATAGACATAGACATCATTTGAAGATTCACAGAGGCTTTTGGAGAAGGAAAATCAGAGCTTAACTGATACTAAATCCAGCATATGAATGTTACTACTTATCAAGCTACCATTAGTTTTATGATCAAAGTTATTCTATATACTCTAGTCAGTTATCTATACCGAGATATTTAGTCAGTATGCACAGTCTAGTCGGTTATTGAAGAAAGTAGTCTCAGAACGTAGTATACATCGAGCTGTCTACTGAGTATCATTTCATGTCTACTGAGCAGCAAATATGACACACTGAGTGGTTACACACCGAGTGAAACATGTTACCAGATTCATTGAACCTGGACATACCTATGAAAATGTGTTACAAGATCGAGGAACATCTAACAGTTATCACATTGGAAATTGCACTTAAAGATTGTCTATGATTTTGAGGTCATCTTAACCAATGAAATATTGTGCATGGTTATTCATTTGATAAAACATGTTTGTAAGATCGAAGCAATGAATGGATCACTGACATAAAAGATCTATTTATACAACATGAGTTAAGAATTAAAAAAGGTGTGTGCATGAGTGTAAAAAGACTGTTACAGAGACATGGAGGTCACCGAGAAGGTTTTCAGAGAATAGTCGAAGAATAGAGTAAATAGAAGGGTTTACCAAGTTACTATATGGTTTACCAAGGTATGCTATAAGCAAGGTAATCTATTCTAAGCACATAGAATCTGCTATAACATTCCAGATGTAAAGTTGCAGATATTTGTAATGATTTATTGTAATATTTTGAAGTTGTAAGAGAAACCTTTAACAGGGTAAAAGACTCTAAACAAGTCTATAAATTGTAAAGCCTCTATCTAGGTGCAACATTTAGTTTAAGTGTTCTAAAATCCTTTAGCAAGGTAGATCTAACAGATCTTGTTACTCCTAACAGGGTAAGCTATCATAAATAGCTAAACATGTAGCTCTAATCGAGCACTCTTTATTATTGCAGTAGTGAAGTTGTGGGAGCCATCCCCACTGCAATTTTTCTCTCTAACCAAGAGTTTCTGCGTAACCAAAATAAATGTGTTATGGAGTGAATCATGTATGATTGTTATCTATTTGTTTTAGCTTTATATTATGTTACTGCACTGTCCGATTTATGCATAACAGTAAAGTTATTGTTGAAGAGAAGTTTTGGAGTACTGATTCACCCCTCCCTCTCAGTACATGAGCTTTCCATATTGGGCCTTACAATTGGTATCAGAGCTTGAATCTTGGAAAAGGGTTTAACTTCCTAAAGAGAAATATCTTATCAATGGAAGGCTATAAACAATCTCAGAGGATTGTGTATCTGCAAGAAGAGTTGGATCGTGCTAATCAAGTGATTGTAGACATGCAAAGACAAATGCAAAAATCTCTGAAAGTAAGAAGAAGATTATCTGATGATTTGCAAGACTCTCAAGAGTTAGTGGAACAAATTGAGACATCATCTGAGAATAGCATATCTAAAGAAACTGAAGAAATGATTGGAGTATTGAGAGAAAAGAAAAAAATAGTGGTTGATCAACTAAAAGCAATGAAAAGAGAACATGAATATTTCAGCACACAAATGACTAAAAATCTTGATGCATTAAGGATAGCCGAGGATAAAGTAAGAAATATATAAAGAGAGAAACAACAACTTGAAGTCTTAGTATCTGATAAAAATGATGAAATCACAAGGTTGACTAGAATTCAGCAAAATCTATCTGATCAACTAGGTTCTGCACATCATGAAGCAATTCTGAAGGATAATGAGAATCAAGCATTGAAACTTGAAGTATCAAGGTTGACCGATGAACTTGAATCAGAGAAGAAATCCAAAGAAAAATTGAAGAAGAGTTATGAAGCATCGAAGATGTTGGATGAGCAAATGAATACAAGAAGACCCAACAAAGATGCATGACTCGGTTAAAAAGGAAAAGACTACCAAAAAGGGAATTCATACTACCGAGAGAGGAGAATCATCAAAGCAAGCTGGAAACAAGAACAACATCAAAAGAAAGAAGCCTATTTGCAACTACTGTGAAAGTCAAGGTCACATTGCCAACATGTGCCAAATCAGAAAAGGTAAGCAGCCGAATGTCACTAAGTCCAAAGGTTATTGTTACAATTGCAATAAATATGGTCACACATCTAAACAATGTAGGACAAAGTCTATAAACAATTATCAGAAGGAAAAATTCAAAGGGTTTTGTAAAAAATGTAATAGATATGGACATAGTACCAAGAAGTGCTAGTTTAAGCAAATGAACTATATGTGGTACGCACACCGAGCAAATGCTAGAGGTTACCGAACTCACACAAATCCCTACCGACAATATTTTGTAGTACCATGGGATTACAATACAAGGATATGGTGTGAATGTTGTGGAAGATATGGACATATAAGTGCCAACTATTTTATAAGGTTTGGAATGAACAACCAAAGATCATGGAGAAATCCTGATATGGCATGTTTTCATTGTCACAAAGTTGGACATTTAGCTGGAGATTGTAGAGATCAACCTAGAAAAGACACTAAAGAAATAAAAGATAAATTAAAGATGATTTGGAAAAAGAAGGAAATTGTGTCAAATAAAAAAAAGCACCTTACCTACTGAGTTAGGTGCTCCTATTCCAAATTAATCGGTAAAGGTATGAAGGGACTACATTCTATCAAGGTTAAATCTTAACAGTTCCTATTTTATTATGCACTTAATTCAAATTTGCATAATTAAGATGTATTAGTAAGTTTGAAATTCTATCAAAGTCCTTTGAAGTACTTTATAGGAAGCCTATCAAGTCGGTGAATGAAGGAAGTTTGGTTCCTCGGTTAAAGAAAAAAAGGGAAAGAAAGTTAAGTGGAACCGAGTGCATTTAATATTTTTGACCTAACCTGCACGGAGCCTGATAAGGCATATTGTGTACTTAAAAGCATTTTTGCAGTCATTTTCAACTCACCAATTTTTCAAGAGAGCAGAGCAAAGCGAATCCAAGGCGATCAAACCTCCTACAAAGCAAATTCAAGGTATTTACATCAATCTCAATGCATTGTTAAGCTGGTTTACCAATCTTATCAAGTTGCTATTATTTGCTAAGTGTGAAACGTCAGTCGTTTGAAATCCTAAAACCCTAAGGATTCTTTGTTAGCTTTTATCTGAAATCTAAAATGGCGCCTAAGATCCAAGATCCCATTGTTATCAAGAATGTAGAGAAGCCCTCACTAAAATACTCTTTGACTCCCAAAGTTGCATCTAAACCGGATGACAAAACCGTTTTTTCACTCATCCCGGATAGAGTGTTGTTAGTCGAGGATGTGAGATTCTTCACCAAATGTTGCATTGAAGAACTCGGTCATGTTGAAATTAAAGACACCTATGATGAATTATGCACAGATGGTAAATTAAATAGCAAGTATGAGCACATCAAGATCAAGGGATTGACTGAAGCCCTAACCTATCCCCATGTGTTCAAACCCTAGTGGGTCAAGTTTGTTCTAAGAAGAGTTCACGATGATTTCATGTGGCTAGAAGAGAAACCATTTAAGATTACCAAGGAAATTATTCATCTGATTACCGATTACCCTATTTATGATCATGCCCGAGCCCAAAAGATGACATCACAGAAGGAATTGATTAGTTTAACCAGAGTGGAATCAAATTGTAGAGGATTAAAATTGAACAATGTCACAGATGAAGAACTAAAATTTGCCATAAGAGTAATAGGTTACTGTTTCTTCCAATCAGCAAGGGAAAACAGTGTACCCTGTGCAACAGTAGATTACTATTATGTGAATGTTGTGGAACCAAGGACTCAATCTTTGTCACCGATGGGTTACAAGATTGACTTTGACATCACACAATAGCAAATTGATGCATTTCTTACATTACTGAGGCATGCTACTGAGCTAAGGTATGGAACCTATGAGGAAGTGAAGGAAAAGGTAAAGATGAGCATTGTAGTACCCAAAGCTACAAGAAAGTCAACAAAGATGATAAAGGCATTATTAGGGAAATTCGAAGAAGACTCTCCCTCTACACCTGTCAAAGACACCATTGCTATTACCAAAGAGGAATCTGAAGCCCAAGAGGCAGCTATAAAACTGAGCACTGAATTGCCTAAGGGAAAATTGTTGAAGAGAAAGAAACAGGACACATCAAAGGCCTCACCAACTTCACCTCCAAAGAGACCTAACACTAGAGCATCAGTGGCTTCACCAAGTAAGAAAACAAATAGTTTTACTATTCCCAAGGTAACAAAGACCTATAAGAAATCTACTTGGAGACTCATTTTGGCAAAAGAGTCTAGTGATACCGAATCAGAGGATGCAAGCAAATTTCAGATTGTCAAAAGCAAGAAGGTAAATGTACATAGTGTTGAAAAATTCAATGCTAATCTAAAAGAATATGGAGGATTTGGATCATTTAGATATGTTAAGTATGAAACCAAAAATAGTGATAAGAAGAGACAAATTGAAGAAGCTGTCATCTGCACACTTCTAAAATTCCAATTAGCTCCATTGGAACTAGCTAAGTCACTTCTGAATGAACTTTATTTGCATATTGATAATAGGTGGAAGTATGCAGTGGACTCGGAGAAATAGATCAGAGAAAAAAGTCTAGTTCATCTCTTTCCTAACATGTCAGTAGCTGAAATAAAAGAACATTTGACAACCTACAACTCAAAGTTTTTTGTCAAACAAAGAGCCTTAAAACTGATGAATGGACTGTATATTGAAGTGGAAAATGAGACAAAAGAAAAGTGGCAGGAAATCTTTAAAGTTAAGGATGCTGGTGAACAAGCTACAGTTGAAATTATTGATCTCACCAAGGAAGATCCTGATGTTACCGAGCAAGACCCTGCTGAAACCATTCAAATAGATGAAGATGTCATGGATACAGAGGCACCAGAAAAGGAAATGATAGAAGGCAATGCATATGCAAAACTTGTATCTAGTGAATCAATCTTGGAACAAGTTCAACCTTATCCATCGGTCAAACAACCTGTCTCAATCGAAACCCCTCATGACACGGAGCAAGGCACTGAAGGCCACAAGTCTACAATAGGAGAAGGTACTACTCAAGAACAGATCAACCAAGCCACCTCCTTATCTACTACACAAGAGGGAAGCACTCTAGATGGCTTAATATCATTACTGGCTAATATTCAAGCACATAATTCTTTAATGGATAGTGTAAAGAATTCCTTCTCTATCGCTCTCACCGAAGCACAGACCAAGTACAAATCCATTTTTGACCAGTTACCACCCCCGAATGGTAATTAAGTTTTGATATTTGTCAAAAAGGGGGAATGATATGATATAGTATTAGGGGAGTGATACAACATTGAGGGAGTGTAGTATTCAAAGTATCAAACAAAAGGAGTATAGTATACAGGGGGGGTATACCGAGCAAAGCACGCAGAGTATCCAAGAGTAGTGCACCGAGCAGTGAACAGGACAGTAAGAAAACATCACAAGCAACACATAGAACATTGATCATTGATCATGCAAAATCAGAGTTTTGTATAGTATATTGATAAGGGGAGTATATCTGGATATATTATTTCATTGACTATTATATATACTGTTAGTTTAGTCAAATTTTGCAAGTATATAGATTATTGAGTTATAACTTTGAAAGTAGTTTTTGTCAAATATCTCAACTAATGTCAAAAGGGGAGATTGTTACTACTTATCAAGTTGCCATTAGTTTTATGATTAAAGTTATTCTATATACTCTAGTCGGTTATCTCTACCGAGATATTCAGTTGGTATGCACAGTCTAGTCAGTTATTGAAGAAAGTAGTCTCAGATCGTAGTATACACCGAGCTGTCTACTGAGTATCATTTCATGTCTACTAAGCAGCAAAGATGACACACCGAGTGAAATGTGTTACCAGATTCATTGAACTTGGACATACATATGAAAACATGTTACAAGATCGAGGAACATCTAACTGCTATCACATTGGAAATTGCACTTAAAGATTGTGTATTATTTTGAGGTCATCTAACCAATGAAATATTGTGCATGGTTATTCATTCGATAAAACATGTTTGTAAGATCGAAGCAATGGATGGATCACTGACATAAGAGATCTATTTATACAACATGAGTTAAGAATTAAAAAAGGTGTGTGCATGAGTGTAAGAAGACTGTTACAAAGACACAAAGGTCACCGAGAAGGTTTTCAGAGAATAGTTGAAGAACAGAGTAAACAAAAGGGTTTACCGAGTTACTATATGGGTTATCGAGGTATGCTATAAGCAAGGTAATCTATTCTGAGCACATAGAATCTGCTATAACATTCTAGATGTAAAGTTGTGGATATTTGTAATGATTTATTATAACATTTTGAAGTTGTAAGAGAAACCTTTAACAGGGTAAAAGACTCTAAACAAGTCTATAAATTATAAAGCCTCTAACCAGGTGCAACATTTAGTTTAAGTGTTGTAAAATCCTTTAGCAAGGTAGATCTAACAGATCTTGTTACTCCTAACAGGGTAAGCTATCAGAAATAGGTAAACATGTAGCTCTAATCGAGAACTCTTTATTATTGTAGTAGTGAAGTTGTGGGAGCCATCCCCACTACAGTTTTTCTCTCTAACCAAGAGCTTCTGCATAACCAAAATATATGTGTTATGGAGTGAATCATGTATGATTGTTATCTATTTGTTTTAGCTTTATATTATGTTACTACACTATTCTATTTATGCATAATAGTAAAGTTATTGTTGAAGAGAAGTTTTGGAGTACTGATTCACCCCTCCCCTCTCAGTACATTAGCTTTCCATATTGGGCCTAAGAATGAAGATTCTATTTTGAGGAGTACATTATGATTAGATTTAACCATCCAATTGTAGTCAGTGTGACTCCCATTTTGTGATTGAGAAGTGAGCTATAGGAAGTTGGCCTTTTTGCATGTGCAGACCCCATTTGTACACACATACTATCTGTAGTAGTATCATTTGATTGTGGGTAAGGTTTCCCACCTTGGTTTTTCCCCTTACAGGGTTTCCATGTACAAATAACTATGTTATGTGTTGTGTATGTTATTTGTCTTTCTATTTCATGCATTAAACTTTACCAGTACTGTTATTAATTGCTAAACTGTCTACTGGCATTAAAGTTTGGTTTATCGGTATTATGCACTAAGTTTGGATAAGTTAGTTTTGGTTTGAAATCTATAGACAATTAATTCACCCCACCCTTTTAGTTGCCTTCGGGACCTAACAATTGGTCTCAGAGCGTAGTCCTCTTTTTGCAGGAGTTTAACAACTTGAGGAGATCCCATTTCTACTAACTATTTCAGGAAGGACAATTTGAAGATTGATGGAACTAACTATGGTATATGGAAGATCAGAATAGAGACACATCTGAATTGCATTGGAAAGGACATATGGGATGTTACAAAGAATGGCTATGTTGTTTCTACTCAAGGTCAACCTATTCCACCAATCTTGGCTAAAGATGAAGAAAATGATTGCAAAGCAAGAGAAGCACTTTTGAGTGCATTGTCAGATCAACAAATCATGGGATTATCAAACTGATCTACTGCTAAAGCTATTTGGGATAAATTGGAGACATTGAATGAAGGTGATACCACTGTCAAAATTGCAAAATTGGAATGCTTTTGGGTCAGGTATGAAAATGTGAAAAATGGAAGAAGATGAAAGGATTTTTGCTTTTATGGAAAGAGTTAATGAAATTGTTTTGGGTATACAATGGTGTGGAGGATCCTTAAGTGAAGATGAAATTGTTTCTAAAGTTTTAAGAGCTTTTCCATCGGCATAAAAAATGAAAGTAACTACTATTAATGAATTGAGAACAATGCCTAATGCATCAGTATCTAGATATACTTTGGTTGGAAAACTTTCATCTTTTGAAATTAACGAATTTGGTCCTATTGCTTCAATTAAGACAAATTTGGCTTTCAAAGCTTCATCATTTGCAACATCTTCATCATCATCTAAAAAATCTGATTGGAAAGGACTCTATGCTAGAGAACTTGAAAAAATCAGAAGAGAGAATGAAGAACTTGAAGAGCTTGAAGCACTATTTGCAAGGAAAATGCCTAAAGGTCTAATTGGAAGTAAGTATGAAGGTAGAGCACCATTTAAATGTTTTAACTGCAATAAAATTGGTCATATGGCATCTAGGTGTCCTAATAGACGTGCAAGATTGAAAGAAGAAGCTATAAGTGTTGGTATTTTGGTATGGTTTTGTCATTGATGTCAACACCTACTAAAACACTAGCACTTTGGAGATCTAGCAGCATTCATTGGCAAGCAAGTAACTATTGCATAGCTACTGGTATATGGTTCACCGATAGGATATAATGATCACTGGCACTTGAAATGATATGGAACACACTTGGTAATATCAAAGACATCATGTGGACATTTATGTACACTTACTATTTGTAGTAGTATCATTTGATTGTGGGTAAGGTTTCCCACCATGGTTTTTCCCCTTACAGGGTTTCCACATACAAATATTGGTGTCATGTGTTGTGGATGACCTTGTGTTTATGCTTCATGCATTAATCTTTACCGGTATAGCAATTAACTGTTAAAATTGTCTACCAGCATACTTAACTGGTTTATCGGTATTAAGCATTAAGTTGGTTAAGTTATTTTTTATTTGAATTTATTAGACAACTGATTCACCCCCCCCTCTTCAGTTGTCTCTGGGACCTAACATTTGGTATCAGAGCTTAGTCCTCTTTTGCAAAAGTTTAACAGCTTGAGGAAATCCAATGTCTACTAATTATTTCAGGAAGGATAGTCCTAAACTTGATGGAACCAACTATGGCATATGGAAGATCAGAATGGAGACACATCTAAATTGCATTGGTAAAGACGTTTGGGAAGTTACAAAGAAAGGTTATACTGCTGGTGTACCTGGTCAACCCAATCCAACTAACTTGGCTAAAGAGGAGGAAAATGATTGCAAAGCAAGAGAAGCACTTTTGAGTGCATTACCAAATCAACAAATTATGGGATTATCAAATAGGTCTACTACTAAAGCTATTTGGAATCATTTGGAAATACTGAATGAAGGAGATTCCATAGTCAAAATTGTAAAACTTGAAAGCTTCCGGGTCAGGTATGAACATCTGAAAATGGAAGAAGATGAAAGGATTTCTGCTTTTATGGAAAGAGTAAATGAAATTGTTTTCGGTATTAAATGTTATGGAGGAACCTTAAGTGAGGATGAAATTGTTTCAAAAGTTTTAAGAGGATTGCCACTGGCATATAAAATGAAGGTTATTGCTATAAATGAGTTAAGAACAATGCCTAATACATCAGTAACTAGGGATACATTGATTGGGAAACTTTTAGCTTTTGAAATTGAATAATTTGGTCCTGTTGCTACTATTAAGACAGATTTAGCCTTTAAAGCATCAACATAATTTGCTCCATCATTTCAAAAATCTGATTGGAAAGCCTTTTATGCAAGAGAACTTGAAGAAAGAAGGAAAGAAAATGAAGAACTTGAAGCACTATTTGCAAGGAAAATGCCTAAAGGTTGAGTTGGAAGTAAGTATAAAGGTAAAGCACCCTTTAAATGTTTTAACTGCAATAAGATTGGTCATATGGCTTTAAGATGCTTTGATAGACATGCTAGACTAATAGAAGAAGCTAGAAGAACATACAAGCCTAATCCTGAATATCAGAGATACAGATTTAAGAAGAACAAAGACAAATCTTGTTACATTGCTGATGAAGGTGTGACTGATGATTCTGATGAGGATCCAACAGACAATGGATGTTTTTTTGTTGCTATAACAGAAGATCAACCGACACCTACTGCTCAATCAGTAGAACAAGCCCTAGTAGCTAGAGTTGAAGTAAAGGATGAATGGATCATTAACTTAGGATGCTCACATCATATGACAGGAGACAAAGGTAAATTCTTGAACTTTCAAGAATACAATGGAGGTTTAGTTAGATTTGGAGATGACAAAGCCTATTCAGTCAAAGGTAAGGGTAAAATATCTCTTGATAGTAAGCATAACACTGACAATGTTTACTATGTTGAAGGATTAAAGCATAATCTTTTAAGTGTTGGTCAATTAGTTGAGAAAAGATTTCAGTTACAATTTAAAAATGGAAAATGCAAAATCATGAATAGAACTGGTTTGGAAATTGCAACCGGTAATTAGACTAGAGGTAATATCTTTCATTGAATAACAGTGAAAAGACATGCTTGATTGCACATATAGATGAAAGTTGGTTATGGCATAAGAGAATCTGTCATGTAAACTTTGATTGCATGGTGAAGATCAGTACTACTAAGGTAGTTAGAGATCTACCTAAAATTGTCAAACCTCAGAATGCAATATGTAAGGAATGTCAATTTGGAAAACAAGTTAGAGCTAGTTTCAAAAGTATTCCAGAAAAATCCAATAATGCTCTTGATTTGATTCACACTGATTTATGTGGTCCAACTAGAACTAAAAGCTTACAAGGTGATAGATATTTCATGCTAATCATTGATTACTATTCTAGAATGTGTTGGGTTACTTTTCTCAAAGAAAAATTAGAAGCACTTGGAAAGTTCAAACTATTCAAAGCAATGGTTGAAAATGAAACTGGTAAGAAAATCAAATGCTTAAGATCAGATCAAGGAGGAGAATTCACATCTAAGGACTTTAATACATTCTATGAAGTGAATGGAATCAGAAGACAACTATCAGCACCTTAGACACCACACCAGAATGGAGTTGTTGAAAGGAAAAATAGAACTATCTTGGATGTAGCAAGAAGTATGTTATTAGAAGCAAATTTACCATGTGTATTGGAGAGAAGCAGTCAGCACAACGGTCTATACATTCAACAAAGTTCACATCAAAGGTGAAACCGGTAAGAACCCTCATGAACTATGGTTTGGTAATACTCCTACTCTTAAGTCTTTCAGAATTTTTGGAAGTAAATGTTATATTAGAAGAGATGAGTATATTGGAAAATTTGATCCTAGAAGTGACGAAGGAATATTTCTTAGTTATTCATCTAAGAGCAAGGCATATAGATGTTTTAACAAGATATTGTAGAAAATTATTGAGAGTACAAATGTAAAAATTGATGAACAATTCAAAGGAACTTCAAGGTATATAGACTCTGAACCGGCAATAGAAATTGTGACAAATGAACCTACACTAAATCCACTGGTATAAAATGAAGATTCAGTTACCCCAATGCCATCTAAGGATTCCATAATAACTGAGGAACAATAGCAAACATAGCCACCCTGGTATGTAAGATTGAATCATTCTGAAGATCAGATAATTGGAAATAAATTTAAAGGAGTTATGACAAGAGGAAGATTGGCAAATGAAGAGGTATGTCTTATTTCTCAAATTGAACCATCATTTGTTAATGAGGCATGTGAAGATAAATTTTAGATTAAAGCTATGGAAGAAGAATTAGAACAAATTGAGAAAAATAACACTTGGACAATAGTTCCTCGGCCTAAAGATAAAAATGTAATTGGAACCAAATGGGTATTCAGAAACAAACTTAATGAAGATGGTAAGGTTGTTAGAAATAAAGCAAGACTAGTGTGTAAGGGATATTCTCAGAAAGAAGGAGTTGATTACAATGAAACCTTTGCACCGGTAGCTAGAATTTAAGCAGTCAGATTATTCTTGGCTTTTACAGCACACAAGAACTACAAAGTTTATCAAATGGATATTAAATGTGCATTTTTGAATGGAGATATTGAAGAGGAAGTATACATTGAACAAACTGATGGATTTTCTTTGACAGATGACAATGATATGGTTTTCAAGTTAAGAAAAGCTCTGTATGGATTAAAACAAGCTCCAAGAGCTTCATATGCAAGATTGCATAAGTATCTTTTAAAGATTGGTTTTACTAAAGGAAATGCATACATCAATTTATATTACAAAATAACTAATGATGACATCTTTATTATAGAAGTATTTGTTGATGATATAATGTTTGGAGGAGAAGATGGTTTATGTAAGGATTTTACTAGTAAAATGCAGCAAGAATTTGAAATGTCTATGATTGGAGAAATAAAATTCCTTTTAGGATTGCAGATTTCACAGACTGATAAAGGTATATTCTTGAGTCAATCCAAATACTTGGAAGAGTTAGTAAAGAAATTTGGGATGGATAACTCTAAATTGGTAAGCACACCTATGACTACACATGACAAATTATCTCAAAGGGATGAATCTACACCTGTTAATCCAACTAGATACAAATCTATGATAGGAGGTTTACTGTATTTGACACAAACCAGATCTGATATTATGAATGCAGTATGTGTTGTTTCTAGATTTCAAAGTAATCCTAGAGAAAATCATGAATCAATAGTAAAAAGGATTTTCCGGTACTTACAAGGCACTATAAATCTTGGACTATGGTATCCTAGAGATGAAAACTTTGAATTATGTGCATACACAGATACAAATTGGGTAGGAGATGTGGATGATAGAAAAAGCACCACCGATGGAGCATTCTTTCTTGGAAATAGACTAGTTTCTTGGTTGAGTAAGAAACAAAGTTGTACATCTTTATCAATAGCAGAATCAGAATATGTTGCAGCAGCAACTAACTATACACAGGTACTATGGCTGAAGCGAATGTTGAAAGACATAAAGGTAAAATGCAAGGAACCTATTACTATATATTGTGATAACACTGCATCAATTGATATATCTAAGAATCTAGTACTACATTCTAAAACAAAACATGTTTCTATCAAACTCAATTTTCTAAGGGAAAAAGTTGAAGAAAAAGAGATAAAACTGGTTTATGTGAATACTAAAGAACAACTTGTAGATATTTTCACAAAACCTTTGCCTAAGGAGACTTTTGAATATCTCAGAGATCAGCTTGGAGTCATACCACCACCGGTAGAGACTTAGACAGTTGATGATTGTCATCAACCGGCAGAATTAAAAGATAAATCTTTTACTCCGGTCTTTAATGAGGAAGCTACTTATCAGGGGGAGTAGTTGGTATATTGAATTGATTGGTATTTTGTATATGAACTTGGTTTTATTATAACTTTGGCATTTGATGTCAAAGGGGGAGAGATATCTATGGCATGGATAACACATGTTGCTCCCAGGGGGAGAGATTGTTGTTTGGGAGAGACTATTACTCTCTGTATTTTGGTTATGATCTTTTTGGAGATTGTTGGTTTTTGGCATTTCTGTTTTGGCACTTTGATGGTTTTTCCATATTGTGCTGCCATCAATGCCAAAGGGGGAGATTGTTGGTATTTTGCTATGGTTTTGTCATTGATGTGAACACCTACTAAAACACTAGCACTTTGGAGATCCAACAACATTCACCGACAAGCAAGTAACTATTGCACAGTTACTGATATATGGTTCACCGGCACTTGAAATGATATGGAAGACACTTGGTAATATTGAAGACATCATGTGTACATCTTATCTTAATGAATTAATCATTGGTATATTCATATTTGCATATTTTCTTTTACCGACAAATAGGTCTAGGGTTACCTAGGGTTACACTGATAGGTTTATCTTTTCCTAATCAGCATGGAACGCTATGGAAATAATTAATTATTATTGTAAATACATTTAGACGACATGTTCAATCAGTTATTGCATCGGATATTATATTATTTGTAAAATGTTTTTATTGTAATATCTTGTAGAGTCGACCTACTAAAATTGGTCTTAGGTTATGGTATAAAGGTAAGATCTTATTTGTAAGATCAAGTGTGGAATGCGAAAAAGAATTGTGTGAAGGTATATGCGAGATTAAGCAGTGCAATACATGCAGACATCATTTGAAGGTGAAGTTAGGTTTTTGTGAAAGCATATCAGCATTACACCGGTACTAAATCTAGCATATGAAGATGCTATTTTGTGCAGTACATTCTTATTGGATTTAACCATCCAACTGTAGTCAGTGTGACTCCCATTTTGTGATTGAGCAGTGAGCTCTAGGTTGTTGGCCTTTTTGCATGTGCAGACCCCATTTATGTACACTTACTATCTACAGTAGTATCATCTGATTGTGGGTAAGGTTTCCCACTATGGTTTTTCCCCTTACAGGGTTTCCAAGTACAAATATTGGTGTCATGTGTTGTGGATGACCTTGTGTTTATGTTTCATGCATTAATCTTTATCGGTACAATAATTAACTATTAAAACTGTCTACTGGCATACTTAACTGGTTTACTGGTATTAAGCATTACGATGGTTAAGTTGTTTTTGAATTGAATTTATTAGACAACTGATTCACTCCCCCCTCTCAGTTGTCTCCAGGACCTAACAATAAGAACATACAAGCCTAACCCTGAATATCAGAGGTACAGATTTAAGAAGAATAGAGACAAGTCATGTTACTATGTTGATGAAGGAGTTACTGATGATTCTGATGAGGAATTGACAGACAATGGATGGGGTTTTGTTGCTATAATAGAAGATCAACCGGCACCTATTGTTCCACTGATAGAGTAGGCCCTAATTGCTAAAATTGAAGAAAAGGATGAATGGATTATTGATTCTAGATGTTCACATCATATGACTGGTGATAAGAATAAATTCTTAACCTTTCAGGAATACAATGGAGGTCTAGTAAGATTTGGAGATGACAAAGCTTATTTGATCAGAGGAAAAGACACTGTATCTTTTGATGGTAAGCACAATACTGATAATGTTTACTATGTTGTAGGTTTGAAGCATAATATTTTGAGTGTTGGTCAATTAGTTGAAAAAGGATTTCAATTACAATTCAAGAATGGTAAATGCAAAATCATGAATATAACTAGTTTGGAAATTGTAACTGGTAATCAGACTAGAGGTAATATCTTTCATTTGAATAACAATGAGAAAGTATTCTTGATTGCACATATTGATGAAAGTTGGCTATGGCATAAGAGACCATGTCATGTAAATTTTGATTGCATTGTGAAAATCTATACAACTAAGGTAGTAAGAGATTTATCTAAGATTGTTAAACCTCATAATCCAGTATGTAAGGAATGTCAATTTGGAAAGCAAGTTAGAACAACTTTCAAGAGTATTCCAAAAAAATCCAATAATGTTCTTGACTTAATTCATATTGATTTATGTGGTCCAGCAAGAACTAGAAGTTTATAAGGAGATATATATTTTATGCTAATCATTGATGATTATTATAGAATATGTTGGGTTACTTTTCTTAGGGAGAAATTAAAAGATTTTGGGAAATTCAAACTATTCAAGGTGATGGTAGAGAATGAAACTGGTAAGAAAATCAAATGCTTGAGATCAGGTCAAGGAGGTGAATTCACATCTAAGGAATTTAACACATTCTGTGAAGTGAATGGAATCAGAAGACAATTATCAGCACCTCAGACAACCCAGCAAAATGGAGTTGTGGAAAGGAAGAACATAACTATTTTGGATGCAGCTAGAAACATGAATCAAAAGAAAACTTACCTCATGTGTATTGGAGAGAAGCAGTCAATACAACTATTTATACTTTCAACAGAGTTCACATCAAAGGTGAAACCAGTAAGACCCCTCATGAACTATGGTTTGGTAATACTCCTGCTCTTAAATATTTTAGGATATTTGGAAGCAAATGAAATATTAGGAGAGATGATTATATTGGCAAATTTTATCCTAGAAGTGACAAAGGAATATTTCTTGGTCATTCATCTAAGAGAAAAGCATATAAATGTTTTAATAAGAGATCGCAGAAAATCATTGAAAGTACAAATGTGAAGATTGATGAACTGTTTAGAAGGTCTATAAACTCTGAACCAACAGTTGATATAATTAGAAATGAACCTACTATGAGTACACCAGTACATGATGTTGATCCAGTCACACTGGCATCATCTGAGAACTCCACAGTGACTGAAGAATAGCAGCAAGTAAACACACCTAGGTATGTAAGATTGAATCACTCTGAAAGTCAAATAATTGGGAATAAGTATCAAGGAGTTATGACTAGAGGAAGACTAGAAAATGAAGAGGTATATCTAATTTCTCAATTTGAACGAGCAACTATTAATGAGGCATGTGAAGATAAACATTGGATAAAGGCTATGGAAGATGAATTGGAACAAATTGAAAAGAATAACACATGGACATTGGTTCCCCGACCTAAAAACAAAAAAGTAATTGGAACTAAATGGGTATTCAGAAATAAACTTAATGAAGATGGTAAGGTAATTAGAAACAAAGCAAGATTAGTGTGTAAGGGATATTCACAGAAAGAAGGAATTGATTATAATGAAACCTTTGCACCGGTAGCTATAATTGAGGCAGTCAGATTATTCATAGCTTTTGCAACACACAAGATCTATAAAGTATATCAAATGGATGTTAAATGTGTATTTTTGAATAGAGATCTTGAAGAAGAAGTTTACATTGAACAACCTATCGGATTTTCTTTGATAGATGACAAAGATATGGTTTGTAGGTTAAGGAAAGCTTTATATGGATTGAAGAAAGCTCCTAGAGCTTGGTATGCTAGATTGGACAAATATATTTTGAAGCTTGGTTACACTAAAGGTAATGCTAACAACAACTTATATTACAAAGTGACTAATGATAAAATCTTGGTTATTGAAGATTTTGTTGATGATATAATCTTTCGAGGAGAAGATTGATTGTGTAAAGACTTTTCTAATAAGATGTAGGAAGAATTTGAAATGTCTATGATTGGAGAGATAAAATTCTTTTTAGGATTGCAGATTTCACAGACTGATAAAGGTATACTCATAAATCAATCAAAGTACTTGAAGGAATTACTTAAGAAATTTGGCATGGAAAACTCTAAACCGGTAAGCACACCTATGACTATAGCTGATAAACTATCTTCGAAGGTTGAATTAGCACCTATTAATACAACAAGATACAAGTCTATGATAGGAGGTTTACTATATTTGACACAAACAAGACCTGATATTATGAATGCAGTATGTATTATTTCAAGATTTCAGAGTAATCCTAAGTAAAATCATGAATTAGCAATAAAAAGGATTTTCTGGTATCTACAAGGCACAACAAATCTTGGTTTATGGTATCCTAAAGATGTAAATTTTGATTTATGTGCATACATAGATGTAAATTGGGCAGGAGATGTAGATGATAGGAAAAGCACCACCAGTGGAGCATTTTTTTGTGGCAGCAAACTAATTTCATGGTTGAGCAAGAAACAAAGTTGTACATCCTTATCAATAGCAAAATCAAAATATGTTGTAGCAACAACTAATTGTACACAGGTATTATGGATCAAGAAAATGTTGAAGGACATAAAGGTAGAATGCAAGGAACCTATAATCATTTACTGCGATAATATGGCAGCAATTGATATATCAAAGAATCCGGTATTTCACTCAAAAACTAAACATGTTTCTATCAAATTGAATTTTCTAAAAGAGAATGTTGAAGCAAAAGATGTGAAAATGGTTTATGTGAATACTAAAGAATAGATTGCAGATGTCTTCACTAAACCTTTGCTAAAGGAAACTTTTGAATATCTTAGCAAGAAGCTTGGATTTGTACCCTCATCAGTAGAAACTTAGACAGTTGGAGCATGGCATCAGACCCACATAATTAACAGAAAAATCTTTTTCTAGCTTTGATGAAGGAGAGCTACTTCTCAAGGGGAGTAGATTGAATAAATGTGGTTATACCACTGGTATTTGTAACAAGTTCTTTGAACTAATTGTATTTGGTTTTGTATTGCTTTGGCATTTGATGTCAAAGGGGGAGAGATATTTATGGAAAAACACATTATCTTTTGGGGAGAGATTATTCATTAAGGGAGAGATTGTTACTCTCTGTATATATATTTTCATGATCTCTTTGGGAGATTGTTGGTTTTTGGTTTTTGGCATTTTTGCTTTGGCACTTAGATGGTTTTTCCATCTTGTGTTGCCATCAATACCAAAGGGGGAGATTGTTCGTATTATGGATGTGTTGCATTGATTTTGTCATTGATGTCAACACTTGTCAACACTTGAGAAAACTTGGAGATCTTTGGTTATGTTCACTGGCATGTTCAGTGACTTATGCACAGTCACCAGTATCTGGTTCACCAATAGGTTATATTATTCATTGGCACTGAGGATGATCTGTTATCATCTAGAGATTACTTGGTTATGTCAAAGACATTGTTTGGACACTTGGTTTTGGTGATTTGGTCATTGATCTAATTGGGTTTGCATATTTGTTGTTACCGACAAATAGGTCTAAGTTATGGACCGACAAGCATTATCTATTCCAGATTAGCACAACACGTTATGGAGATGATTTGTTATTGTTGTAAATTCATTGAGCTGACATCATGCATCACATATTGATTCATTTGTAATTGATTTAATTGTAATATCTTAGTAAGCCGACCTACACATTTGGTCTTAGGTCTTTGTATATATTTAAGATCTCATTTATGAGATTATGTGGAAGTAGAGGAGTGGAAAAAGGATTGTAATAAGTTATATGCGAATAAAAGAAAAGCTATACATGCAGAGATCATTTGAAGATTTAAGGAGGCTTTTGGAGAAGGCAAATCAGAGCTTAACCATTACTGAATCCAGCATATGAAGATGCTATTTTGAGCAGTACATTATCATTTGATTTAACCATCCAATTGTAGTCAGTGTGACTCCCATTTTTTGATTGAGAAGTGAGCTCTAGGCAGTTGGCCTTTCTGCATGTGCAAACCCATTTGTACACACATACTATCTGTAGTAGTATCATGTAATTGTGGGTAAGGTTTCCCAACGTTGATTTTCCCCTTACAGGGTTTCCATGTACAAATAACTGCGTTATGTGTTGTGTATGTTATTTGTCTTTCCATTTTATGCATTAAACTTTACAGGTACTGTTATTAACTGCTAATCTATCTACTGACATTAAAGTTTGGTTTACCGGTATTATGCACTAAGTTTGGATAAGTTAGTTTTGGTTTGAAATTAGTAGACAACTAATTCACCCAACCCCCCTCTCAGTTGCCTCTGGGACCTAACAGGTGGTCCCTCTGGTCCTCTACACTTTTTGTACTGTAATGGGGGATTAATTTGTCACTACAAATAAAGCTTATTATGAATATTGCAGCTCTGTACCTAATTGTGCACACACTAGAGAAGGGAAATAGGTTTAGAATAGGGGTTTCCCTAAGTTAAACCCTAATTCAGGAATTAACCTTGAATGAATTATTGTAAATACTAAAATAAACAATGAAAAGATATACCTCAAATATCCATTGATTGATAATGATGCTTTCCTTCTTGGATGTAATTACACATGTTGTATGAAATGAAATGAACAAGAAAAAACCCTAATCACACACACATGCTTGCATATTAATTATGTTCTAATTTTCTCCATAGTAGTTGATTGAAGGAAATGCAGCCTTGAAGGTCTCCGGAAATGCTTGATGATGAATGGTTCAATGCTTGGAGTCTTAGGATTGAAATAAATGTATTGATGTCTTTATATATGAGGATATAGGTCTATTTACCAATTAGGCCAACCTCCAATGCTCATATAGAGCCACCAAAATCATAATGTGTCAGAGAGATAGGTCACACCATCCCCTTAAAAAAATTGGTCCCATTGAGGGGGAGTAGGGATTTGGGTGCTCTGGTCAAGGACTAAGATGCTAGTTTTATTGCCCTCCTCAATCAGGGAGCTTATATTAGGCTTGAGGAGAACATACCCCTGGAGGATCATTTGGTAAGTGTATGTGGCATAAAAGTTGGAGTTAAGGCACTGGATGGACCTAGATGGGATATGAGGGAGCAACGCACTAAAGTAGGAGCACAAACATGAGGCATAAATTGTGTGTAGAAACACCTAGTTATTGTTCAAACTTTGATGTAATTTTAGGATAAATGGATAGGGTGTAAGCTAAAGAAAGACATTTTGTGATATAATTAGGTCCATGTGGATCACTGTTAATTAATTTGAGTCATTTAAAGTAAAATAAGTTAATTTAAAGTCATTTAAACTCTATTCTATCATTGGAAAAGAGAGAGGTCAGAGGTTTGTTTGCAGAAGTCATGAATATGGAATGAAATACTGAAAATAACCCATATTTCCCTTGTTGCAATCACTTTATCCTTATATTTTAAAATTATTCATGGATTTATTCTACTTTTGGATGAAATTATTCTGAGTTTACTTTATTTTGGAATTAGTTTGATGCAAATTCATCAAGTTTTAAGAAAGTTATAGTTAATTCTTTCAAAACGGGTTAAATCCTGGGTTAGGGAAACCAGTGAACACAATAAATTTCATAAAATTTATTTTACTAAGTGGAATGGTATAAGAATTTGTTAAATGGTTCTTTTAGGCATTTTATTTCACAATCAAAAGTTGTGAATCAAAATTTTGATGTTTTCTATGGATATCATGATGCCCTAGTTGATGTTTTTCTCATGTTTTAATCAAACAATGATGTATAGATGGTAGGTTTTGATAGAAAGCTCTTGGAGAATGATTTGTGAGAGCTTTAGTACTATTTTCAGACCCTATGTTGGGTGTTTCAACCTTTGGAACAAGTTTTTTATGGCTTAGAGAGCATAGAACTAACAAACCCTCATTGTATGCAAGCCTAAATAGTCCAAAAGGTAAGCTTTTGGAGGTAGGTGAAATTGTGAGAGTATCCATTGATATATTTTTTTTATCTGGTATATTTGAGACTTGTGGAGACTTATTCAGTTGGTTTTTGTGTTTGGGTTGAAGGATTTCATAGGGCTGCTTTGTAAAAGTGGCCTAATTAGGCCTAGAAAACAGAGGACAACAAATGTTTGAGGCATGTATTTCAAAACAAACCTACCTTAATTTTTTATATGTTTTAAAGGAGAAAAATGGGTACTGAAATATGTTTTTATAGTCAGGATTTAGGGTCTTATTAAAATTATTTGAAGCACAATTCTTATTTGAAGGGTTTGTAGGAGATAAGCCAGTTAAGGGGTGCATATAGAGGTTTGATGAAACCAAAATTTTGTTAGTAGTCATGGGTGTATATATGTTGTATTTAATCTATTTAATGTGTTCCCAACATCAGCAGAGTCTTGTGAACCATCGATCCCTTATTTGGTATTTGTAGTCCTACGAGGCATAGTGCAATTGTGAAGAGAACTTGGGTTTTTTAATGGTTGAGAGTGAAGGTTGGTTAAAAGTTAAAACTAATATGAATAAATATATTTCCACCATCATGATGGATCAAAGAAAAAATTATGCAGGGTTACCTTGTCTAATATGTTTGTATTTTTGGGCTATGTGAAGGTTTTGAGCCCATTGTTGTGAAATATGCCTAAATGGTGTTGATTGGAACCCCACCTTCTGCATCAATTGGTATTAGAGCTCAGAAGGTCTAGGAAAAGTGAGTTAGAAGTGTGTGTTTGTGTGTTTGTATTTGTGCAGGTTGAGAAGAGAACCTAGTTGCCAAAAGACTAGGTAGAGAAGAGAAAGACCTAGGTGAGGAAAGGACAAAGTGGAAGCAAGCTTAAAGGGACTTTCTTGAAGAGATGTATTTGTTGGGTGATGGTTCAAAATAGAATAAAAAAGATCAGAAAAGAGATGAAAAAGAAAGGAAGATGAAAAAGGAAAGGATGAGACAAAAAGAGTTTGAGGAAGAGATAAGAAAAATAAGGCAAGCTATGTAACAAATGATAAGGGATATGGAAGAGATGGAGGAGAGAAAAAAGAAGCTTCTCAAACAAGCCACAAGTTGGAATTTGATAGTTATAAAGAAAGTTGTGTGGCCTATTCAAAGGCTAATTAAAAAAAGAAGACAATTGAAAACATTAGAACTAGATATGAAGACAAAAGAACCTTTGATGGAAAGAGGTAATGAACAAATGAAGGAGGATAAAGAAGAAGATTTGTGGACAAAATATGCAGCTATTGATAATGAATGGAATAGTAAGGTTGGAGTTGAAAAAGTTGAGGTAATGATGGTAGAAGAAGAAGAAGAAGAAGAAGAAGAAGAAGAATGCATAGAGATTGATGATAAGATTTATGATAAGATTGCCGATGAAAAGATGCAGACAACTCAATTAGATGTTGTCATGTGGTAGGAGTCACCAAAGAGATTTGAGATGCAAAACAAAGATTTCATGTAAGACATTGATACTAATTCAATTGTTTTTGTCTATGAAGTTATTATTGCATTTATCTCAGTGTAGGTATCAAGAAAAGAAGATTGGAAAATGCAACAATTTCCTTTTGATAGGTCAAAATACCTAACCAAGAGAATGGGTAGACCAAGAGTTAAGATAAAGAAGAATGTTTGTTCAAGTTCAAGAGATAATAAATGTTTTCAATACCTAGTTCATTAGAATGTTACACCAAATGAAAAAAATCATTTGGATATCAGAGAAGGACGAGATCAAACATGTTTTTTTTGCAAGTCTTCACTCAGGGGACTTGAGTTTCTTTTCCATGGGGTGTATGGTGCAGGAGCACCTAGTTCTTGTTCAAATTTTGATGTAAAATTTTAGGCTGAATGGATAGTGTCTAGGCTTAAGAAAGCCATTTTGTGATGTAATAAGGTCCATGTGGACCAATTTTAATGTATTTGAGTTATTTTTAATCAACTATGTTCATGTTGTTAAGTTTTGTCAAATTGCAAGTTTTGGTAAGTTGAAGGGTCATGGAGCCCAAAAGTCAGTTTTGTTTGGTTGTAACTATTGATTCAATGGTGTAAGAGTGTTATAAGCTCCATTCCATCATTGGAAAAGAGTGATTTTGGAGTTTTGATTGAAGAAGCCATGAATATGGCATGAAATACTGAAAAATAACCCATCTTTCCCTTGCTGTAGCCACTTTATTATTGTAATTGTAGATCATTCATGGCTTGAATCTAGTTCTGGATGAAACTATTAAAATTGTAATTTATTTTTGAATTGTTTTGATGAAAATTAATCAAGTTTTAAGAAAGTTATAGTTAATTCTTTCAAAACGGGCTGAATTCTGGTTTAGGGAAAGTAGTGAATACAATAAATTTCATAAAGAAAAAATTTACTTTGTGGAATGGTTTAAAAAATGGTGAAATTGTTATTTTATGCATGTGATTTCACATTCAAAATTTGTGAACCAAAATGTTGAAATTTTCTATGGATATCTTGATGTCCTAGTTAATGTTTTTATCATGTTTTAATCAAACAATGATGCATAGATGGTAGGTTTTGATAGAAATCTCTTGTTCAATAATTTGTGAGAGTTTGAGTAGAATGTGAAAACCATATTATGGGTATTTCAGCCTTTTTAATAGGTGTTTATGGCCAGGAGATAATAGAACTAACAAACCCTCATTCTATGCAAGCCTAGATAGGCCAAAAGGTAAGATTTTTGAGTTGGGTGAGATTGTGAGTATGTACATTGATAAAAGTTATTGAATTGGTCTATTTGAGACCTATAAATACTTTTTCCATTGGTTTTGGTATTTGGGTTGAATGATTTTACAGGGTTACTTTGTAAAAGTAACCTAATTAGGCCTCAGAAACAAAGGACAACAAATTTCTGAGGCATGTGTTTTAAAAAAAACCTACATTAATTTTTTATATACTTTAAAGAAGAAAAATGGGTACTAAAATATGTTTTTATAGTCAAAATGTCAGGTGTTATTAAAAATTTGTGAAGGATAGTTCCTATTTGAAGGGCTAGTATGAGATAAGCCAATTATAGGGTGTATATAGGGGTTTGATGAAACCTGAATTTTTTTTAGTATCCAAGGGTTTATATATGTTGTATTTAATTGATTTAATGTGTTCCCAATGTCAACAAAATCTTGGGAACCATCGATCCCTTATTTGGTGTTTGCAGTCCTATGAGGCATAATGCAATTGTGAAGAGAACTTGGGTTTGTTAATGGTTGAGTGTGAAGCTTGGTTAAAAATTAAAAGTAATATGAATACATATATTTCCATCATCATGATGGATTAGAGACTAAATTATGTTGGGTTTCCTTGTGTAATGTGATTGTTTGTTTGGGCTATGGGAAGATTATGAAACCATTGTTGTGAAATATGCCTACATGGTGTTGATTGGAACCCCACCTTCTACATCAAAATTGGACTGATGACAATTTGTGATGCTACACGACCTCTAGCACTTCTCCTAAAGCTAGGATATTTCCTTCACTTGATGTATAGGGAAGAAACCTTCATCTAGCATCCCTCTTCTAGTGCATGCAATGGAAGTTTTGCGCTTAAGGGTTTTATTCTTACACTTGTTAGTAAAGAGGTTGATGCCAGTTTCAAAATATAACTTTCCCAATATTGAAAATAAACATCTATGCTAGTATAAAGTAAATGACAAGAATAGAAAGTAAATGATAAGAAGATAATTGTTAAAAATGAATAACAATAATAAAACTAAAGTTAATAGTCCTAATCCTTACCACTATCTCAACAAATGTTACAAAAAATGACTAGCCTCCACTATGTTTGTAAATTTGGTGCAATATATTGGTACAAGAGCACCTCATCAAACCTTTCAAGATGACAAGTTAGACTCTGATAAGAGAAGATAAGGCATTAAAAATTTCTTTAGGATGTTTTATATAGGTTTTCAATCATGCATTATATGTTTGTAATAATGAACCCCATCTTGTGAGCCAAACTTGTGTTTTGGCATTTCTTTGAGACAATTAGGACTTTTGAAAAATAGGGGATAAAATGAGTTGGTTTTAAGTGTCTTAAGATGTTTTGGGAGGGGTTTAACTTGACCCAAGGCATGAGGAGGCAAAAGATGACATTTTGACAACTTTTGCAAAAGTTGTCAAAAGTTGTCATGAGTAACTTTTATGCACTTTTTGCATTTTGTAATTTGAAACTTCTCCAATGGCTCTAACCTATTTATTTTTAGTTGAGAGAAGTTGAGGAATGGTTTATACACCTCGTGGATCCAATTTCCAAGGTTTGATTGTATGGAGAAGAGTTTTGATGCAAACAAACTAATAGAATTCTGAGTTTTCCTACAATTATGGAGTTTTTGGTCCGTGGTACGGTTCTGTAAGGATTGAGATCCATTCTAAATGATGTGAATTGATTTGATAGGAGAGTTAACTCTATTTTAGTTTTAATTTGGACTCTTTATTGTGTGTGTTTCTCTTGATATTCAAGTTTTGTTGTAGGTACCCAGAAAACCAGGGTTTACCTTGGGTTTTTCCTCCTTCATGGCCATATCTTGCACTTTACCAATCTGAGGCTCATGGGATTTGGTGAAAGGAAATTATGGTCAATGTATTTTATATTTCCAAAAGTGTTTTGCAAGAGGAGAAAGGGAATGAAGTTTTTGAAGAGACCCTAGGTAGACATCTCTATGTGGCTACCTAGACCTTGAACAAACAAAAATACCTTGTGTGCAAATGGTGATGCTTCAAAGTGTGCAACCCTGGTATCCATATTGGTTTATGTTTCCTAACATTCCCATGGGATTTTAATCCACTGGTTCATTCATCTAAGCATAGTTTCTTCACAAAAGAGGCCTAATTAGCCCTTCTATGATAGTCAACTTTCTACCGACAAAGACCTTTATTTTGCAGACCTTGACCCTTCCTTATGGGGACTTGTATAACTTCCAAAAGGGTGTTTCAATCCATAATATTTTTTCCAAGGTGTTTGTGAAAATCATAACTTAAGGTCCCTTTACCCGCTAAATATGGCTACAAGCAACTAGGCTTAATTGGGTGAGTTTCTTAAGGAATGAGCATGTATTCTTGCCATCGGTGCTTTGTCTGAACTTGGGGAGTTTTGTATGACCCAAAGCTGGCGTGCAAATTATTTTTAACACTTGGAGATATCATGGAGTGTGTTGTAGCAAGATACCCCTAATTGAGTAGGCAAGAGTCTTAGAGATGGTGAGAATATTGTACTAAAGTTGTAGAGCCTTTCCTTGATAGGATCCCATTCATGTGCTCGAGGATCGGTGTCATACATTTGGAGGTGTTTGGAAGGTAACAAGGAGGGCTTTGCATCAAGTGGTATCAGAGCTAGTAGCGGCTTTAGTAAGGAGATAGAAAATTGAGAGATGTTAGAGGGACAAGAAGAAGAGGTCCCTAGAAGACCAATCGCCAACATGGAATTGGCAAGGATTGTAAGAGACCAGGCCACTGCTTGCAAGGCAATGCAGAGGGAGATAGAGAGGTTGAGAGGTAGAGTAGATGGGAAGGAAGATGGAGGCACTGGTAGTTATGATGAAGGGGATGAGGATGAGATCCCTATGTCAGAGGAAGAGGCAATTCCTCTTGACCAGAGGCACTTCCTTAATGCCCTCAAATCCATGGAGAGGAGAACCATGGAGCAGAAGATTGATTTGCCAACTTTCACTAGGAAGATGGAACCCAATGTTGTGATGGATTGGATAGATTCCTTGTCTAGTTTCTTTGAGTGTGAAGACATTCTAGGACACCAGAAGGTGAATATTGCCAAGTCCAAGTTGAAGGGAGAAGCCCTAACTTGGTGTAACTTTGTCCAAGAGGAAAAATAGAAGGAAAATAAGCCCAAGATTGTTTCTTGGAAGAGGATAGTTGCCTTAATTAAAGAGGCCTATGTACCCAAAGACTATGAAATACAAATCCATAAGAGGAGACAAAATCTCAAGCAAAAAGAGATGGATGTGAACTCATATACAGAGGAGTTCCAACGGATATGCATGAAGTCTAAAAAAAAAGAGGAAGAGAGTGAGAAAGTTTCTCGGTACCTGAATGGATTAAGGTACAACATTCAAGAAGAATTGAACCTTGTTATCCCAGATACCGTTGGTAGATGCCATCAACTTTCAATCAAGGTGGAAGAGAAGATAAAAAGGAGACAAGAGCATAATAATAAAGGAAGAGGAAGACAACCGAGGGGTGGAAGAAATTTTGTCAGAAGCAAAGGAAATGGCTTTGGAAATTAAAGTGAAACCAGTCAAGAAGGCGCTAAAGGAGAGAGAAGTTCCAATAACAATGGAGGATACAATCAGAGAGGTAACGTCAGAGGAAGAAGAACACCATTTAGAGGGAGATCTCAAGGTAGAGGTCCAATCAGATGTTATAACTACAATCAAGAAGGATACATGGCTAATAGATGCCCAGAGAAACCTATTAGTTCCATAGGAGAAAGAAGAAGTAACTTGATTTTAAAGGCTGACTGCCCAAATGTGGCAAGTGCAAACACATACCAAAGTGTCAATACCCCTGACAGTTATGGATACCCTGAAAGAGGTGAAGTCTTGATGATCAGAAGAGTAGTAACTACTATGAAGATGTCTGATAGAGAACCCCCACAGAGGAAATCTCTATTCAAGATCACTTGCAAAGTAGGTGGAAAGGTCTACAAGGTCCTAATAGATTCTAGTTCAACTAAGAACTTTGTGTCTCTAGAGATCGTGGAGAAACTAAAGTTGAGGAGATTACCTCACCCTTTCCCCTACAAGGTCTCATGGCTCACACAAGGACAACAAGCTATTGTGGAAGAGTAGGCTTGGGTGGAATTTCAGATTGGAACCTCTAGAGATTGGTTGATGTTTGATATTGCAAAGATGGATGCTTACCATCTCCTATTTGGGGAAAAATGGCAGTTTGATTTGAAGGCACAACATGATGGTGCTAGGAATACATATTCCATTACCAAGGATGGTAAGGTGATTGAGTTGCTACCTTTAATGGAGAGTGAGGAGGAGACCAAACTAAAGGAAGCCAAGGTGTTGATATTAGGAGGGAAACAGTTCATGAAGAACATGGAAAATGAAGGCATGCTCTGTTATGCCCTTATCCCTATTCCAACTGTAATAAAGGTGGAGAGGTCTGAGCACAAGAAAGAGGATAGATTAAGATTGATTGACCCTACAATGTAGCAGCTACTAGACTAATACAAGGGTGTCATCTCTGATGGCATGCCAAGGTCACTACCTCCCATGAGGGATATAAACCATTATATATACCTTATACCTAGATCCACATTGCCTAATAAAGTAGCATACAAGCTCACACCAGATCAGAATGTTGAGATGGAAAAATAGGTTGAAGAATTGTTGGAGTTCGGATTGATTGGAAAAAGTTTGAGCCCATATGCAGTCCCTACAGTCTTGGCACCAAAAAAGGAAGGCACTTGGAGGCTTTACACCGATTCAGGAGATATCAACAAGATTACTATCAGGCATAGGTTTCCCATGCCTAGGATTGAGGATTTGTTAGATTGTTTGGGGGGTGCTAGATATTTTTTAAAAAAAATTTTAGGGGGTGCTAGATATTTTTAAATTTTTTTTTTAAAGAGTGGCTATCATTAGATTAGGATTAGGCCGAGAGATGAATGGAAGACTTCCTTTAAAACAAATTAGGGGTTGTATGAGTGAAAAGTCATGCCCTTTGGCTTATCCAATGCACCTAGTACCTTTATGAGGTTAATGAATGAAGTCTTGAGGGATTTCATAGGGATATTTCTTATAGTCTACCTAGATGACATTCTAGTTTTCAGTCAAAACAAAGGAGAACATCTAAAGCATGTAGATTTAGTCCTAAGGAGATTTTATGAAGAACATTTAATGATCAACTTGGAAAAGTGTTTCTTTATGCAGGAAGAGATCATTTACTTGGGATTTGTGATCTCATATGGTAAATTAAAAATGGATCAAGAAAAGGTGAGTGCCATATTGTCTTGGCCTACACCTAGGACAATGAATGATGTTGGGAGTTTCCATGGCTTAGCTACCTTCTATAGGAAGTTTATAAGAGCCTTTATTCATATTTGTGCCCCTATGCTTGATACAATAAAGAGAGGAAAAAAGTGCAGGCTTAGTTGGATAGAAGAAGCAGAGAACTCTTTTGAAACATTGAAAAGGAAAGTTGCAGAATAGACGGTCCTTGCCCTACCTGATTTCAACAAGATCTTTCAACTAGAATGTGATGATAGTCATTTGACCATTGGACCAGTGCTCAGTCAAGAAGGAAGACCTATTACTTTCTTCAATGAGAAGTTGAATATGGCAAAGAGGAGATATTCATCTTATGAGCTAGAGATGTATGCTCTATTCCAATCCTTGAAAAAATGGAGACACTACTTTCTACCAAAATAATTCATAGTTTTCACAGACAATCAGGCCCTTAGCTTCATAAATAGTCAATAAAAGTTGAATCATTGGCACATGAAATGGGTAGAGACTAAGAAAGGAGTCAAGAATAAGGTGGCAAATGCTTTGAGTAGAAGAGTCCTAACTGCAAATCAAATTTAGTTGGAGAGTGTTGGAACAAACTCTTTAAAAACCATGTATAAGGATGATGAAGGTTTTAGAGAGGCCTACAAGGCATGTACTTGATTTGATGAACGGTTTCATATTGAGTATTCTGAATTTTTGATTCAAAATGGATTGTTGTTTAAGGGTGCACAACTATGCATACCCAAATACTCTATGAGGCTGAATATCATTAAGGAAAAACATTGTGGAGCAATGGCAGGACATTTTGGTCTTGACAAGACATTAGATTTGGTGAAAAGACACTATTTTTGGCCCAAAATATAGGTAGATGTCAGGAGATTTGTGGAGACATGTGTGATTTTCCAAAAGGCAAAAGGAAAGTCCACCAATGCGAGCTTATACCAGCCTTTACCCATACCTTCAAGACCATGGGAAAGAATAAGTATGGATTTTGTTTTAGGATTGCCTAGGACAAGGAAAGGATATGATAGTGTTTTTTAGTGGTGGATAGGTTCAGTAAGATGGCACATTTCTTGCCATGAAAAACCACTTGTGTTGCTTCTTATGTAGTAGATTTGTTCTTTAAGGAGATTGTTCGGATACATGGCTTGCCTTTGACCATAGTCTCTGATAGGGATGTAAAATTTATTGGTCACTTTTGGAGGACCCTTTGGAAGAAGCTTGGTACAAATTTATCCTTCTCCTTAGCCTACCATCCCCAAACAGATGGTCAAACTAAAGTTGTAAATAGATCACTAGGGAATCTCTTAAGGTGTTTGACTAGATAGCATGGAGAAAGGTGGGATAGTATATTGTCTTAGGCAGAATTCTATTATAATGATACAGCTAATAGGAGTACCGGTAAGTCACCTTTCTAGATTGTATATGGAATCCACCCAAGGGGTGTGCTGGAGTTGAGAGAGATACCACAAGGAGAAGCCATTAGTGCAGATGGAGAAACCTTTGCTACTACCATACAAGAGATCCATGACCAAGTGAAGACTCATCTTCAACAATCTGTAGAGAGATATAAAGCTCATGCTGACAAAAAGAAGAGAGATGTTCAATTTGATGTGGGAGACTTGGTGTGGGTTCACTTGAAGAAGGAAAGACTTCCAAAAGGAAGATACACAAGCTGATGCAAAGAAAGATTGGACCCTGCCAAATCTTGAAGAAATGTGGTTCAAATGCCTATGAACATCAACTACCATCTAATCTTGGTTTGTCACCTATTTTTAATGTTTGTGACTTAACTCCTTATAACTGTAGTGTTGATGTAGGTGAAGACACAATGTTGGATATTGCTGATGATGACATTCCCAGACATGAACCACCAAAGTTGCATAAAGTTCTAGATACTAAGGTTTCCAAGTGAACCAGGAGTAAAGTTTACATGCAGTATTTTGTGGTTTGGAAAGGACAACCTAATACTGAAGCAATCTGGATGACAGAGCAACAGATCAAAGATCATGGTGCAGACCTACAGACTCTCATCTCAAGTGGACTTGAGATTTCTTCTTCCAGGGAGTATGGTGTAGGAGCACCTCATCAAACCTTTAAAGATGATAATTCAAACTCTGATAAGGGAGGATAAGGCATTAACAATATCTTTAGGATATTTTATATAGTTTATTAATCATGCATTATATGTTTGTAATAATGAACCCCATCTTGTGAGCCAAACTCCTATTTTGTCATTTCTATGAGCCAATTAGGACTTTTGGACAATAGGGGATAAAATGTATTGGTTTTAAGTGTTTTAAGATGTTTTGGGATGGGTTGAAATTGACCCAAGGCATTAGGAGGTGAAAGATGACATTTTGACAGCTTTTGCAAAAGTTGTCATGAGCAACTTTTATGCACTTTTTGCATTTTATAATTTGAAACTTCTCCAATGGCTCTAACCTCTTTATTTTTGGTTGAGAGAAGTTGAGGAATGGTTTATACACATTATGAATCTGATTTCCAATGTGTGATTGTACGGAGAAGAGTTTTGATGCAAACAAACTAATAGAATTATGAGTTTTCCGGCAATTTTGGAGTTTTTGGTCCGTGGTATGGTTTTGTACGGATTCAGATCCATTCCCAATGATGTGAATTGATTTGAGAGGAGAGTTAACTCTATTTTGGTTTTTATTTAGATTCTTGATTGTTTGTGTTGCTCCTGATATTCAAATTTTGTTGTAGGGATCTGGAAAACCAGGGTTTACCTTGGGTTTTTCCTCCTTCATGGCCATATCTCGCACTTAACCAATCTAAGGCTGATGAGATTTGGTGAAAGGAAAATATGGTTAATTTATTTTATATTTCCAAGAGTTTTTTGTAGGAGGAGCAAGGGAGAGAAGTGTTTGAAGCGACCCTAGGTAGACATCTCTATGTGGCTACCTAGACCTTGAACAAACAAAAGTACCTTGTGTGCAAATGGTGATGCTTCCAGGCATGTAACCCTAGAATCCTTATTTATTTATGTTTCCTAAAATTCCCATGGGATTTTAATCCACTGGTTCATTCATCTGATCATAATTGCTTCACAAAAGAGGCCTAATTAGCCCTTCTAGGACAGTCAACTTCCTACTGATAAAGACCTTTATTTTATAAAGCTTGACCCTTTATTTTGGGGAATTGTATAACTTCCAAAAGGGCGTTTGAATAAATAATTTATTTTCCAAGTTGTTTGGTAAAATATGAACTTAAGGTCCCTTTACCCACTAAATATGGCTACAAGCAACTAGGCCTAATTGGGTGAGTTTATTAAGGAATGAGCATGTATTCTTCCCACCGGTGCTTTGTCTGTACTTAGGGAGTTTTGAATGACCCAAAAATGGTGTGCAAATGATTTGTAAACCTTGGATATATCATGGAGTGTGTTGTAACAAGATAGCCCTGATTGAGTAGGCAAGAGTCTTAGAGATGGTGAGAAGATTGTACTAAAGTTGTAGAGCCTTGCCTTGATAGGATCCCATTCATGTGCTAGGGGGTCAGTGTCATACATTTGGAGGTGTTTGGCAGGTAACAAAGAGGGCTCTGCAACATATATCATGCACTTAGCCTAGTTGAGTTGTTGTATGGGGTAACTTCATGTCTTAAATAGGGGTTCAGATAATTATTGGGCAAGGACATATCCTTAAAGATGGCACTGACACTATGTTTGTAGCTAAGTATTTCTCAAGTTTCTTATCATTTCATAAAAAAAGACTAATTAATGAAAGTACAAGTAATGTTGAATGAAAACCTATCTGATGCAATAGTTTCTATAGGAGACTTAAGAGCAACTAAATTGTGATTGTAGATAATAGTTCATAACTAATGGAAAGTAAAAATTTCATAACTAATGGAAAGTAAAAAATTGGTTGCAACTAGGACTCTAATTATGAAAGTATTAACAAAGCACAAAAGTAATAAGTTAACAATCATCAAGGAACTAATATTAAACTAGCTACTATATTCATAAAAAACTAATAATAGAAAATATAAAGGATCACATTCCATCCAGTGGCCCTTCTTTGAGGAGTATAATCTCTAAGGAGTAATAGTATTATTAGCTCAAAAGATAATTGACATCATATATTCTACTTCACAATGCATATCCAGATAATATGATTACAACTACAAAAAAATATAGCAACAACCATTTTTGCATTGTTCATAATTGTAACATTGATTATCTAGTAAAAATAAAAAACAACTTAAAATGCTAACTAAATAAGATCCTAACTAACACAACACTTCCTCCTTTTAAAGAAATTCATAGGAAGTAGATAATTACTTCTTCCAACTAATCCTAAATAGATTTTACATCTCTCTAACACTAAGGAAACTTATTAATTAAGGAAAAACAAAAATACCAACTAGAATATAGAGTCCCATTTTTTAACGAACTCCTTTATTCCTTACTAGTACAAAATTAGGGACGTGATTCACTACATTGAATCTAATATAATGAGGTGTAATCTCCTCATGATCCATAATATTCAAGGTAAGCCATGTTCACCTGAAGAGAAACAATCAACAATAAATCTAGCATGAATGTAACTCTCCTACCATTCATTAACTATTTGCATACGAATTGACAAAGTATTTCTACTTTGGCTACAAGTGACATTGGATTCCTTCAAGCTACCTATTAGTTCTTTACAATGAATAATAATACACTCAAATTATCATCCATAACATTCAACAATATATCAATCATTAAATAGCAAAAAGCAATCCATATCAACATTCCATTTATATATTATAATTGGATGATAATATAGCTATGAGGATAATTAAAATATATAATAATTCTAATAATGGTCTAATAAAGTTTGATAAACTAGTAGGAATTAAGTAAAACTATCTCGACATTTCCTAGACTCATCATACTTCAAGGAAGAGATATATGATCCTCTTTTCTAACATATCTAAAACCATAATAATAATTTTGTAAAAATATTTTATCTATACTCATTGATAGATTTTCTTTGCCTTAATTTTTACAACTCATTAAAATAGTCTTCATCTTAAAATTTAAATATATCTATCAAAGTTTGACTAAACTCATCAAAAGTTTTTACTCGATTGTGGCCTTGAGTAGTCATACCATGGTACCACTAGTCATAAGTAACATCTTCAAGTACCACAGTACCATATTCAAGTACCATCATACCATGGTACCACTAATCTCCCATTCTTGAGCCTCTTTCTCCATAGGTTTATCAGCCTTTGAAGAACAACAAAGCTTAATAAAGAAAATAGCAAAGTGAATACATGAATTGAAGCCAGAACCATACTTAAACCCAAACCACATTCAATTAAAATTTGGGCACCCAAAACATTACACCAAAAGAGGGATAATAGTCCATTCCAATATTGGTAATTTCTTTTTTAAGTGTTCACGACTCTCATATGTTGTCCAATCAAAAGGGCAATTTGTTCAACTAGTGATTTAATGAAAAGAAAGTCAAATCATTTCCAAGATGAGATCTTCCAAATTTCATGTTAATATTTGGTCATTTATATATTTAACCTTTTTTTTATGAGAAAATATTAATTTTGAGTTAAGGTGGATGAGGTTGCGCTCTTAGCTTTTGTCCATAAAAGATGAAAATTGTATGGTAAAATAGTTGGTATGATATATGTAGACACCTAAACATGTCTCATTGATCATATACTAATTATTCACTCAATTAGTTAAATAATTCTATAATTATTTAATTAAATTAATTAATCTTATTCTTCTAATTCATATTTCTTTGTCATCTTACTAATTATTTCAATTTTAATTCTATAATTGTTTAATCATTTAAACCATTTTCTAATGTTAATTAAATATTTATTATTTAATTAATTATGATTTTAATCCTTCAATTTAAATAATATTTATTATTTAAATGGATTAATTCTCAATTTATATCTCCAATCACTTAATCATTAACCCTTTTCTAAATATTAATTAAATATTAATTATTTAATTAATTGTTATTTTAATTTTTTTAATTTAAATAATCTTTATTATTTAATTAAAGTCCATTTCTAAACAATTAAATAGTTTCTTTAAATTATTTTATTAACTAATTAATTCTTCTAATTTTGTTTAATTTTGTATTTCTTCTAATTTCATTTAATTACATTAATTCTTTGAATTTTATTAATTCTCCAAATTCTAATTCTAATTATTCTAATTTATTCTAATTTCAAATACATGTGCATGATTTCAAAAATCAAATTGAATTCCAAAGTCAAGTTCTAAATATGTTCAATTATCAAATTGAATTTGAAATAAATTCAATATTTGAATTAAATCTCATGCAAAGATTAAATTGAAAATCAAAGTCAAAGTGCAAGCACATGCTAAATCAATTAATTCAATTAATTAATTAAATCATTATCTTTTCAATTCCTATTTCTATCTTTTAGTTAGCTTTTTTCTAAATAAAGCTCTCAAACAACTTTCAATCGTTTAACTATTTCAGTTTCTTTAATTTCCTCCAATCATTTTTTTTCTATCTTCCAATTAGCTTTTCTTTTTTTTAAGATTTCTTTGTCATCAATTAATTATCCTCCAAACACCCTTTTTCATTCTTCAATCATCTTTTTTCTCAATCAGTTAACTCATTTATCTATTCAATCTATTCTATTCCACCTTCGAATTAGCAGTTCAACTATCAATCAACATGTGAGCTCACCTGAGTTCCACCTCTTGACAAATCTGTTCCACCTCTCATTCAATCCTCTCCAATAATCTATAAATTGACCATTCAATCTCCATTTTCAATAATCACAAAACTCAAATCTTTGTGTCACTTGCAGGTTGCTAGCATAATATTTTGAAAGGCATCATACCTCAAAGAAGAGAAGAACAATGGAAGCAATATCTGATCATGGAATGGGAAGTTTGAATTGATTTATTTTATATTCTTATTGTTTGATTGTGTTATTTTCATTAGTTTATTTAGAATGCTTTGATTATATAGGGATTCATGATTTCCCTTTGATTTCTAGTTAGTTACATGATGAATTTTACATATGATATTTTGGTGAACCCAATGTGAATCAACAACTAATTAATCTTCTGGTTTTCTGTGTGATTTTTGTGACTTGTATGAAATTTTCATTTTTTTGCAGGTTTTGTACAGATTGCACAGCAGATTCAACTATCATGCAATCACATTTACAAAAGCAAGCAATTGCATAGACAGGCTCATCCAATCGATCACACGTGGTCACACATTCTTGTGGACCCCATCACACAATAGCCTTTATCGTGTCACACATTTGCTCAGATTTTATCATGCATTCGATAGAGTTATTTATGTGTTTTGATTATCTGATATTTGTTGTTTCTTGCTTTCTGTTCTGATAAATTTTGTATGAAATTGGTTAAATCTGAACATTGTTTACCTTTATTGCATGCTTTAATTATGACATCTTATGGCATGTAAGGTACAATTCAGGATTTCAGGTGCTACGAGGATGAAGGAACAAAGAAGACAAGCCAGATGCTATCAAAAAATCTTAAAGCAAGAAAAGAAGATACAAGAACTAGAGGACAAACCAGCCATTTATAGATACAAAAACCTAGTTCTATCATATAGAGTAAAATACAATTTTCTTAATATAGAATGGATGATTCAAGATCTTCGTAAGGCATCACAATCTATTTTGTAGGTTCTAGATCAGAATTAAACTTTATTTTTATTTTTATTTTGTTTGGTTTGTCTGTGTTTTATGCATTCACCTTAATATTTGCATGCAATCTCTCTATCAGTATCATGCATTCTCTTTGTCATAATTTCACATTCGCACTGTCATTATCACACAATCGCCCATACAGTATCACGCATTCGCTCATGTATCATTTTGCATTCGTATTTTTCATTATTAAGTTTTCTATTTTTTGTGGATTTTCTTGGGTTACTAATTATCTGTCTGCAGCATGTGGTGAATTTGCAAAGAGGATCAGATTATTACTGAATCATAAATACTCATGTTATCACACTTCAGTTTTGGGCTTAAAATCAACTTGGTTAAAATTGACATGCATACTTTCACACTTCAGTTTTGGGCTTAAAATAAACCTGGTTAAATTTGACACGCATGCTTTCACACTTCAATTTGGTGTTCTAAAATTGACATGCACATGCGTATCTCACACCTAAGTTTGGGTTTTAAAATCAACGTGAATCAAGCTTATCAATAGAATAACTCACACTTCATTTTTTTAAAGGGAAAGAACATTTTATTATGTTTGGGGTGGACCTACTATTGCATTAACTACCTTTCCACCCACCTTCAGGGTCTTGGGAGAAAGGGAGAAGGTGATAACAACACCCAGTTTTTAATTTTAGTAGTGAGGGGTATCTTTGACTGGGAATTTCATCACCCCATAGAGGTAACTTGAATTGGGATGTGTTGGGGATATTATCTCTCCCAGCATACTCTCAAGCGGGTTTTTTGAGCCGCTATATAAATATATTGGTCAGGGGGCTAGAGTGTTGAGTGAATTCAATGTATGTGGGGGCCTTCCCTGCACCGATAAGCTTAAATAAAGTCTTAAGTGGCTTTCTCTGAGAATCCATCATTGGATTGGGATCCCTCAAAATTTATAATAAGAACCAACTTAGTAGCACAAATCCCACTTTTAGTGATTCCACAAGTGCAGATCATACCCTTAGATACCCCTCATGTACCTTGCATTATTATATAGAAATCCTTTAGTGATAAGATCTTCAGATCTTTGGGGTAAGAGAGACTTGCATGCCTGAGAAGTGTGTGCCATGTTGTGGAGCCAGTGCTGCCAGACTCTCTATGTGTTCGTCTTGTTTTGGTATTTTACTATGGGGCCCTCATTGAATGGTGTCCACTTTCTAGCCTGAGCTTGTATTATGTGCTTTTATATGTATTGTTGTACCAAACTAGTATTGAGTCAATATTTGGGCTATTTCAAGCCCTATCTTATGTATCTCTGGATTCTCAGAGTTGGTTAGAATAGAGTCCAATCAACTATACATATCTTCAAACAATTGTTCTCAGATTTTAAAACAGCAAAATTGTCCTAGAGACAGAATTACTGGAAACAAAGTTTATCTTGAAACATCAAAATGTCCTACAAACTAGAAAATTTGACATACTTGTGACCATAGGAAATATTTGTATAGTCCTCATTTACTTCCTTATTATTATTCTCATATACATCCTTAGGAGTTACATAAGTCCTTGCATAGTCTGTATTTACATCATTATTGTCATCCTCATTTACGTCCTTATTATCATCCTCATATACGTCCTAAGTCTTTACATAAGTCATTACATAGTCCACATTTATTATCATCCTCATTTATATCCTCCTTCTTGTCCTCATATACGTCCTTAGATTTAGTCCTTATTACACATCATATACATCTATCTTAGGCCATCATGATCTACATAATCATCCTGTAAAGTCATAGAATGCATCTTACTGGGTCTCCCAGGTGATGGTTTGCTCCCTTTCAAGTAACTTAATCTAGTGCCAAACAATGGTCAATGATAAATCCTTGACAGTTTAGATAATTTGGATTGGGAATTAAAGACAAGTGTACCTCAGTACATAGGAGTCAAGTACGAGCTAGATAGAGAGTATAAAATTATTCATACAATTGATAGAGAAATTGTTGCAGAAATTTGAAGAGAAGAACTTGAAAAACTTGCATTGCAAAAATCTTGAAATACTCAACAAGTCTCACATCCAAATCCCCAATAAAGAGTCTGGTCTAGTGTTGCATATTCTATATTTAGGTCTAGAGGCTTACATTATTGTCTTCTTACATTAGGTTCTAAATCATCCTCATATAGAAGTCTTAAATGGCCATCACAAGGTCACAAAAGACAAAAACTAAGATGGACCCAAACAATGACCTGTCAGTTAATCCAACTTGGAACATGGACATATCAAGTAGTCAATAGTCAAATCCTCAAGCAATGCCCACAATACATGAGCTACAAAAAAATTTAACATGTGAAGATACTGAGTCATCTCAACAAGACCCACATGTCCTTATGATCCTAGATGCTCTTATACATAATGATAGGGACAAATATCTCTTGTTGTTATTACAATTTACCTGAAGATTTTGATATCACAACAATATTACCACTAGGAACTACTTTAGGTCCAAATAGTAGTCAAATACCACATATGACATAAAAACAAGCAATGACCTCAAGTTTTCCTCAGAATACACCAACATCATCTATAAAAACAAATATCATTTCAAACACGACTTCTGAATCTAGTGCATCATCCTCAACAATAAATGTTAGCCCAACAACACATGCTATCCTAGCCTCTCACACCATACCAATAATGTCAAGTGTCTCAGGACCTATTCAAACACAAGTTTCTCATACTAAAAGTGTGACTCAACCTCTGATTTCCTGTTCCATAGGATCTATATATAGTCATCAGAATACAAACCCAGGTTCCGCTAATACAATGAGTACAACCCAATTAAACATGGGTTCACATGTCACTTATTTCACAGTACCTAGCGGAACCCATAACATGCTTAATTATAATTATGGTACCTTTCAACAACCTCCTAGTTATGCTACCACAAATTTTTTTGTGGGAAATATACATGCACAAAGTGTACCCCTGACTCAAACAGATATTCTAGCCCAATAGGTATAGAATCTACAACAACAGATGACAACTATGCAAATTGGTAATGATAAAAAGAGGTATACAATGCAGGACTTACATCCTTATCTTTTTATTCACACATTATACATGTCGCCTTTCCCACCATATTTTGAAACACCAAAATTTGACAAATATCGAGGGAAAGGTGATCCTAGAGATCACATCAGAGAGTTTTTCATGGCATGTATAGAGGTTGCAACTGAAGACACTTATCTAATGAGATTGTTTCCTAAAATTCTAGGAGGATCAGCCTTGGAGTGGTTTTCATATCTACCACCAACTATCACATCATGGGGTGAATTACCTGAACATTTTATTCCTAAATTCTCGCATAACATTGAAACCCTAGTCACTTTTATGGACTTATGTGTGGTAAAACAATATGAGAATGAAACATTTGTGTCCTTCATACAAAGATGGAGAGCCCTCTATAGGAGGTGCAAGACTATTATTCCAAAAACGGAGCAAGTTGACATGTTTACAGAAAACTTAATCCCTAAAATTAAGTACCCAATACAAATGCAATGTTTGACCATATTTAAACAAATCACTAAAAAAGCCTTAAAGTGTGAGAAAAGACTAGTAGAACAAGGTCTCATAAAATATGGCAATAACAACAACAATGATAAATCCAAATTTTGATCAAGAAACAAAAATGTGACCAATGATGGTGTTGTAGATGCCTGTACAGTGAACAAAACTCAACCGATTTTGACTTTACAAGGACCAAGTCAATCATTTAGTCCACATACATAGAATAACACTGTATCAACCAACACAAATGCTACATAAACTATGAACATGAAATTCTGAAGGGTAAATGCTCCAAAAAGGAATTGCACACCTTTAGGGAAACCTATTGAATCAATGTTAAAAAAGTTAATACAGACAAATATGATCACTTTGCTAGAAGTGAGGGTATATGAACTGAGTCCTTTCAAACCTACATGGTGGAATGATAATGATTTATGTTAATATCATCATACTAAAGGTCACAAAATTGCAAGTTGCTATAAATTGAAAAACTTAATCCAAGACATGATCAATCAAGGTGATATCACAATTGACACCAACAAAACTTTGATAAACATGAATCATACCATCTTTAAGGATCCATTTGTCAAACATGATTAAGGGAAGGCATCTACATTGGGAACACAAGACAACACAACTAACTACACAAAATTCTAATATGACTATACTATTCATGCCATTAGCTCAGGGGATGTAGTAAATGATGATTCACAAGAAGCACTTTATAATGATGAGCAATGTCGAAAGACTTACAACTATGATAACCAAATTTGCATGATGTCAAAAGCACCAAAATATGATGAAGACAAGAATCTTTGTTTTATGGACTGGGGGCATGAAGAACTTTTTTATTTGGGATGGTTTGAAGGTGAACTTATAGTGCATATCATGGATACCAGACTTGCATGTAATGACTATAGGAAGGGATATGAAATGAACCTTTATGACACAACATATGTTATAGACAGTTCCCTCACAAGACATGATACAGTGAGTACAATCACAATAAATCCTAGAGACAAAGATTGTGCACTGGTTACTCGTAGATCAAAAGCAACTTTACAAGGAGTACCATCAAACCCACCACTAGCAGGAGGGACCTATAATGTTGTTGAGCAACTCAAGAAAACCCTGGGCCAAATATCACTCTTTGAAATATTGCGTATATCACCAACTCATAAAGCTCTCCTAGACAAATCACTTCAAGATTCAGTAGTTGACAGAGATATAGATGAAAATGCCTTCCAATCCATGGTGGGGAATTTGGCTAATGGTGCTCGTATTGCATTCATAAAACAAGATATTCCCAGTGATAGAATTCTCCATAATGACCCACTACATCTAGAAGCTTACATACATAAGAGAAAAATAAGAGGAGTACTTATAGATGGAGGAGTTGGTCTTAACATCTGAATATTAAAGCTGGTTAAGGCATTGGTATATTCTGAACTTCATATTAATCCTTCAAAAAAAAAAAACATCAAAGCATGTGATGATGAAGAGCGTCCTTCAAAAGGTGTAGTTGCTATACCAGTGCAAATAGGATGTATAACAATAGAGGTTACTTTCTAGTTTTGGATAGAGAACAAGGGTACAACATGTTATTGGGCCGCCCATGGATTCATACCATGCAAGCTGTACCATCAAAATTTCACCAATGTGTTAAATTTCCATACAATGGCATTGAAATCACTATAAAGGGTAACCCATATCCATTCTAACACTGGAATCACTAATAACCAGGTACCCATTAATCAAGAAGCACCGCTCACTACTCAAATGGAGTCATTAATAATCACAAAAATATATAAGAATGCACCTACAACATCTTCTTTGCAGATTACGTATGTTGGTTGTGGGGAATATTCTATTTCAAGTACCTCAAAGGGAAAATAGTTATCTCTTTCTCCTAGGTCTTTTGGGAAGCCTTAGAACGTAATAATGATACAAGATAAAGGAAAATAAATAGTAAGATACTCAAATTCATGCTCTTTCATTATGTGGGGAGATTTACAAGAAGAATCCTTGAATGAAGATGTCAATCACTGGATACACTAAGAAGAAGATGACATGACCATACCTAGGTTACCTTTAGATCAGTATGGCAATGGATTCAAGATGCTACAAAAACATGGGTATGATCATACCAAAGGCTTGGGATTACAAAAGCAAGGAAGATTAGAACCCGTTGAACCAAATGAAAACCCAAAGAATCAAGGGTTAGGATATAAACATGTACCAAATATAACAAAAGAAAGACAACGTACACTAGATATATAGAACAAACAAAGGCTACCGTCAGAGTACATGCCTCAAAGTAAGTTATCAACATGAGTATTTCCCTCTTCATCTTAGAGAAGGAAGAAAGCACCAACATCTCCTAGTATGGAATCAAATGGTCAAGATATGAGACAAATTCTACAAGAACCTAGCATCGAGTCTCCTAGCAATACAATATCTGAAACATTCGCACAAGTAAATATGGTAACAGACATAGGCTTAGCATGAATAAATGAGCCTAATCCTTGGTTGTTGTCAATACTTTTTCCAAGGGAAACAACTCAAACTCCACCCAACAAATTAGATGAACAAAAACTACAATGACTTATACCAGGCTTAAGAAGGGTGACCAACATACAAAGGAGGCCCATGAATCTACAACAAAATTAGATGCAAGAACAAGAGGAGATAAGTGATACAACCTTAGAAACTGAAACATACATAAAAAGTACAACAAATTCTCACGACTATGAATTCCTATGCGATCATGATGTTAGTCTATAAGCAATAGACATGATAGAGGACCACAAATCACCTATTGATGATGAAAATATATCAGGTCACTCGAATAACTAGGTATGCATGTTATCAGAATCTTTTATAACGGAAGGGAGCAATGAATTACCCCTTGTACACTCACATTTGATTGATTGGGGATGAGAAGGAAAACTAACTCTAGATTGGTCTGAGAATGATGAAGCTATTGCAGAATTCCTTGATGTCAGAGAAGGGTTTCCACAAGGTGATCACAAGGCAACATTTGTTGTAGACCTTTATAGAACAACATACTTTGGAGAAGTAAGTGCCTCTATGACAGAAGATATGAATCAAAGTGATTGCAATGGAAAGAGTGAGTTAGACAACCTCCCTATTGAAAAAGAGAATTTAGCATTACTCATGGAAGAAACTAAAGAACTCAATATAACAGAAGGAGAAGTTGTACATAATATCCACTTGGCAAAATCATTAAAGTGGGAAGAAAAGGACAAACTCATATATTTTTTCAAACAACATCCGATCAATTTTCTTAGTACAATGAGGATATGCAAGACCTAGATCCTGAATTAGTGTTACATCATTTACCATTTCTACCAAGAATTAAACCGTATAAAAAAAAGCTAAGAAAGATGCATCCGCATATTAAATTACCAGTGAAAATAGAACTGCAAAAGCTTTTTGATGTGGGCTTTATTCGACCTATTGACTATGCAAAATGGATATCCAATCTGGTGCTTGTGACTAAGCCAACTGGAGGCATAATAATCTATAACAACTTCCAAGATCTAAAAAAAGCATGTCCTAAGGATGATTTCCCATTACCTAACATAGACATGATAGTTGACTTAACTGCTAGGAATGAAATGCTTTCATTAATGGATTGTTTCTCAGGATATAACCAGATTAGGATTGCACCAGAAGATCAACACAAGATGACATTTACCTTTCCATGGTGAACATACTGCTGGAACGCCATGCCATTTAGTCTTAAGAATGCAGGAGCAACATATCAAAGGGATATGACAACACTATTTCATGACATGATGCACAATATCATGGAAGACTATGTGGATGATCTACTAGCTAATTCAGAGACAAGAGAAGGTCACCTTGAAGTCCTTGCCAAGATATTTCATTGATTAGAGCAATACAATGTCAGCTTAAACCCACAAACGTTTGTGTTTGGTGTAACATCAAGAAAACTTGTAGGCTTTATTGTGTCTAATAGAGGAATTGAGGTATATCCAGCAAAGGTGAAAGCAATCATGGATATGCAACCTCCATCAACACTTAAGCAGTTAAGAGGGTTACAAGGAAGACTACAATCTATAAGAAGCTTCATAGCACAACTAGAAGATAAATGTCATTGTTACTACTTATCAAGTTACCATTAGTTTTATGTTCAAAGTTATTCTATATACTCTAGTCAGTTATCTCTACCGAAATATTCAGTCAGTATGTACAGTCCAGTCGGTTATAGAAGAAAGTAATCATAGAGCCTAGTATGCACCGAGCTATCTACTGAGTATCATTCCATGTCTACCGAGCAGCAAAGATGACACACCGAGTTGATATACACTGAGTGAAATGTTTTACCAGATTCACTGAACCTGGACATACATATGGAAATGTTTTACAAGATCAAGGAACATACAACCATTATCACATTGGAAATTGCACTTAAAGATTGTGTATGATTTCGAGGTCATTTAACAAATGAAATATTTTGTATGGTTATTCATTCGATAAAAAATGTTTGTAAGATTGAAGCAATGAATGGATCATCGTCATAAGAGATCTATTTATACAACATGGATTAAGAACAGATATATACGTGTAGCATGACAAAAAGGAGGATATAGAAATATATGAAGCAAGACATGTGAAAGCACTAAGTGTTATGACTGTTACAGAGACACAGAGGTCATTGAGAAGGATTTTAGAGAACAGTCAAAGAACAGAGTAAATAAAAGGGTTTACTGAGTTAATATATGGGTTACCGAGGTATGCTATAAGCAAGGTAATCTTATTTTGAGCATATAGAATCTGCTATAACATTCCAGATGTAAAGCTGCAAATATTTGTAATGATTTTATTATATTATTTTGAAGTTGTAAGAGAAACCTTTAACAAGGTAAAAGACTCTAATCAAGTCTATAAATTGTAAAGCCTCTAACCAGGTGCAGCATTTAGATTAAGTGTTGTAAAATCCTTTAGGAAGATAGATCTAATAGATCTTGATACTCGTAATAGGGTAAGCTATCAGAAATAGCTAAACATGTAGCTCTAATGGAGCAACCTTTATTAATGCAGTAGTGAAGTTGTGGGTGCCATCCCCACCGCAATTTTTCTCTCTAACCAAGAGTTTCTGCGTAACCAAAATATATGTGTTATGGAGTGAATCATGTATGATTGTTATCTATTTGTTTTAGCATTATATTATGTTACTACACTATTTAGTTTATGCATAATAGTAAAGATATTGTTAAGAAAAGGATTTGAAGTACTGATTCACCCCTCCCCTCTCAGTACATTAGCTTTCCATATTGGGCCTAACAATTGGTATCAGAGCTTCAATCTTGGAAAAGGGTTTAACTACCTAAAGAGAAAGTTCTTATCAATGGAAGGCTATAAAAAATCTTGAAGGATTGTGTATCTGCAAGAAGAGATGGATCATGCTAATCAAGTGATTGCAGACATGCAAAGGCAAATGCAAAATTCTTTGAAAGTGAGAAGAAGATTATCTAATGATTTGTCGGACTCTCAAGAGTTAGTGGAACAAATTGAGACATCATCTAAGAATAGTATGTCTGAAGAGACTGAAGAAATGATTGGAGTATTGAAAGAAAAGAACAAAGCACTGGCTGATCAACTAAAAGCAATGAAAAGAGAACATGAGCATTTTAGCACACAGATGACTGAAAATCTTGATGCATTGAGGATAGCCGAGGATAAAGTAAGAGATCTAGAAAGAGAGAAACAACAACTTGAAGTCTTAGCATCTGATAAGAATGATGAAATCACAAGGATGACTGGAATTCAACAAAACCTATCAGATCAACTAGGTTATGCATATCATGAAGCAAATCTGAAAGATGGTGAGAATCAAGCATTGAAACTTGAAGTATCAAGGTTGACCAATGAACTTGAAATAGAAAATAAATCCAAAGAAACATTGAAGAAGAGTTATGAAGCATCAAAGATGTTGGATGAGCAACTGAATACAAGAAGACCCAACAAAGATGCAGGACTCAGTTACAAAGGAAAAGACTCTATCGAGAAGGGAATCCATACTACCAAGAGACGAGAATCATCAAAGCAAGCTGGAATCAAGAAGAACATCAAAAGAAAGAAGCCTATTTGCAACTACTGTGGAAATCAAGGTCACACTACCAACATGTGCCAAATCAGAAAAGGTAAGCAACCGAATGTCACTAAGTCCAATGGTTATTGTTACAATTGCAATAAATATGGTCACACATCTAATCAATGTAGGAAAAAGTCTGTTAACAATTATCAGAAGGAAAAACTCAAAGGGTTTTGTAAAAGCTGCAATAGATATGGACACAGTACCGAGAAGTGTTGGCTTAAGAAAAAGAACTATATGTGGTATACACACTGAGCAAATATTGGAAGCTACTGAACCCATAGATATCTTAACCGATAGTATTTTGCAGTACCATGGGATTACAATACAAGGATATGGTGTGAATGTTGTGGAAGATATGGACATATAAGTGCCAACTGCTTTATAAGGTTTGGAATGAACAACCAAACATTATCGAGAAATCCTGCTATGGCATGTTTTCATTGTCACAAAGTTGGACACTTGGCTGGAGATTGCAGAGATCAACCTAGAAAAGACACTGAAGAAATAAAAGGCAAATTATAGATCATTCAGAAAAAGAAGGAAATTGTGTCAAATGAAGAAAGCACCTAACCTACCGAGTTAGGTGCTCCTATTCCAAATTAATCGGTAAAGGTATGAAGGGACTACATTCTCTCAAGGTTAAATCTTAATAGTTCCTCTTTTATTATGTACTTAATTCAAAATCTACATAGTTAAGATGTAGTAGTAAGTTTGAAATTCTATCAAGTCTTTTGGAGCACTATACAGGAAACCTGTCAAATTGGTAAATGAAGGAAGTTTGGTTACTTGAGTAATGTGCAAAAAAAAAAACCGAGTGCATTTAATGTTTTTGACCCAACCCGCACGGAGCCCGATAAGGTATATTGTGTACTTAAAGCATTTATGTGGTCATTTTCACTTACCAAGTTTTTGAGAGAGTAGAGCAAAGTGAATCTAAGGCGATCAAACCTCCTACAAAGCAAAATTCAAGGTATTTACGTTAATCTCAATGCATTATTAAGTTGGTTTACTAATCTTATCAAGTTATTATTATCTGCTAAGTGTGAAGCGTCTGCCATTTGAAAATCCTCAAACCCTAAGGATCTTTTGTTAGTTTTTATTTGAAATATACAAATGGAACCTAAGATCCAAGATCCCATCATTGTTAAGAATGTTGAAAATCCCTCACTAAAATACTCTTTAACTCCCAAAGTTGCATCTGACCAGGATGACAAAACCACATTTTCACTCATCCCGGATAGAGTGTTATTAATCGAGGATTTGAGATTCTTCACCATATGTTGTGTTGAAGAACTTGGTCACGTTGAAATCAAAGACACATATGATGAATTGTGCACCGATGGTAAATTGGATAGCAAGTTTGAGCACATTAAGATCAAGGGATTAACTGAAGCCCTAACCTATCCCTGTGTGTTCAAACCCTAGTGGGTCAAGTTTGTTCTAAGCAGAGTTCATGATGACTTAATGTGGCTAGAAGAGAAACCGTTTAAGATTACCAAGGAAATCATTCATCTGATCACTGGTTACCCTATTTATGATCATGCCCGAGCTCAAAACATGATATCATAGAAGGAATTGATCAGTTTAACCGGAGTAGAATCAGATTGCAGAGGATTGAAATTGAACAATGTCACTGATGCAGAACTAAAATTTGCCATTAGAGTAATAGGTTACTGTTTCTTCCAATCGACAAGGGAAAACAGTGTACCCTATGCAGCAGTAGACTTAGCATACAAAATTGTGAAGAAAGGCATGAAAATTGATCTATGTGAGGTGTTGCTGAAAAACCTGTTTGAGAATCTAAACACCATCAGGAAGCCGAAGAAGAACAACTCGGCTAATACACTAAAGTTTGGATCACTACTTGTATGCATGTTTTTCTATTTTGAAAAATTATTTCCATTAGTCAGTAAAGTTGTTTGGGAACTACACCAACCAATCACCCATCAGATCAATGACTTCATCAAGAAACTAGGTGATAATTTTAATGATATTATGGATGATTACTTTAGTAAGTTTCAAGAGAAAATGCATAACAGGTACTAGATTCCACCCAAGCTAGTGGAGAAATACAAAGATGACATATGTTTTAAAGTAGACACTGATTACTATTATGTGAATGTTGTGGAACCAAGAACGAGCAATCTTTGTCACCTATGGGTTACAAGATTGATTTTGACATCACACAATAACAAATTGATGCATTTCTCACATTACCAAGGTATGCTACCGAGCTGAGGTATGGAACCTATGAAGAAGTAAAGGAAAAAGTAAAAATGAGCATTGTAGTACCCAAAGCTACAAGAAAGGCAACAAAGATGATAAAGGCATTATTGGAGAAATTCAGAGAAGATTCTTCCTCCACACCTGTCAAAGGCACTATAGCCATTACCAAAGAGGAATCTGAAGCCCAAGAGGCAGCTATAACACTAAGCACTAAATTGCTTAAGGGAAAAGTGTTGAAAAGAAAGAAATAGGACACATCAAAGGCCTCACCGACTCCTCCAGCAAAGCGACCTAACACAAGAGCATCTGCAGCTTCACCGAGTAAGAAAACAAAGAGTGTTACTATTCCCAAGGTAACAAAAACTTACAAGAAATCTACTCATAGACTCATTTTGGCAAAAGAGTCTAGTGACACCGAATCTGAGGATGCAAGCAAATTTTAGATTGTCAAGAGCAAGAAGGTAAATGTACATAGTGTTGAAAATTTTTGTGCTAATCTGAAATAATATGGTGGATTTGGAGGATTCCGATATGTTAAGTATGAATCCAGAAATGAAGATGAAAAGAGACAAACTAAAGAAGCTGTCATCTGCACACTTCTAAAATTCTGATTGGCTCCATTGGAACTATCTAAGTCACTTCCAAATGAATTATATTTACATATTGCCAATAGGTGGAAGTATGCAATGGACTTAGAGAAATAGATTAGAGAAAGAAGTCTGGTATATCTCTTTCCAGACATGTCAATAGTTGAAATAAAAGAACATCTGACAACCTACACACAAAGTTTCTCATCAAACAAAGAGCCTTAAAACTGATGAATGGTCTATATATTGAAGTGGAAAATGACACAAAAGAAAAGTGGTAGGAAATCTTTAGAATCAAGGATGCTAGTGAGCAAGCTACAGTTGAAATAGTTGATGTCATCGAGCAAGATACTAATGTTACCGAGCAAGACCCTGCTGACACCATTCAAATAGATGAAGATATCATGGATACAAAGGCACCGGAAAAGGAAATGATAGAAGGCAATGCATATGCAAAACTTGTATGCAGTGAATCAGTCTTGGAACAAGTTCAGCCTTATCCACCGGTCAATCAACCTGTCTCAACCGAAACCCCTTAGGATACAGATAAAGGCACCGAAGGTCACAAGTCTACAGCAGGAGAAGGTACTACTGAAGAACAAACTTCTCAAGCACCTTCTAGCACTGAAGATGTTGCAACTGAGACCTCAAGTACCGAGACACCAAAGGACACTATAGAGGCTAAAAAAACCAACCAATGTGTTGCCTCTACCGAGCAACCTACTGAGGGTCATCAAGCCTCACAAGACATTGTCTTAGTTCAATCGGTGAAAGGTAAAGAAAAGAAGATGAAAAAGCATAGTTTCAAAGTAGATTTGTCAAAACCAATACTGTTGCCCAATGTTGATATATCCAAATTAAAGGGCAAGCACTCATTGATCTCGGTGAACTATGCAAAGAAAAGGCCAAACAAGAGAAGCAAATGGCTATTCAAAAGAAAAATAAAGTACTTTAGAAGGTGAAAGCACTCTTAATAGATATGCTACCTGAAGCTACAATAACCAAAGATGCAGCCATCCACATTCAACTGGATGAACTCCTAACCAAGATAGAGACATCTGGAGTAGATGCATCTAAATATTTGAGCAGGCTAAAAGATAAAGAGATCACTGCAAAAATGATAGAAGAGGTACATAAAGCTATAGCTATTGGCAAAGTTAAACTTGTCAAATTTATTGCTGAGTTGTCCCCTCAACTCAAGCACATTCTTTATTTATTTTAGAAACTCTATACATTTTCTTTATTCATTAAAGACATCAAAACTAAAACAGAAGCAATTGAAAAAGAGATCACCGATCTCTCAAATAAGTTGACCACAGAGCCCAATTCAGTTCATAATTTTTATTTAAATTTACAACAGCTCATGGCTCAACAATTAGACCTAAGAAATGAAGAACACAAGATCAGGATGGACATAATGACACTTCAAACATTATTCCTTCCTCATCTTTCATTCGTCCAAGAACCGATCAACCGAGCCACATACCTATCTACTACACAAGAGGGAAGCACTTTAGATGGCTTAATATCATTATTGGCTGATATTCAAGTGCAAAATTCTTTAATGGATAGTGTAAAGGATGCCCTCTCTGTCACTCTCACAGAAGCACGGACAAAGTACAAATCCATTTTTGACTAGTTGCCACCACCGAATTGTAACTAAATTTTGATGTTTGTCAAAAAGGGGGAGTGGTATAGTATTTAGAGCATCAAAGTATAGTATCAAACAAAAGGAGTGTAGTATATAGGGGAAGTATACCAAGCAGAGTAAGCAGAGTACCCAAGAGCAGTGAACCGAATAGTGAACAAAATAGTAAGCAAAGAACAAGTGTAACACACAGAACATTGATCACCGAGCATGCAAAATCGGAGTTTTGTAAAGTATATCGATAAGGGGAGTATATCTGGATATATTATTTCATTGACTATTATATATACTGTTAGTATAGCCAAATTTTGTAAGCATATAGATTATTGAATTATAACTTTGAAAGTAGTTTTTGTCAAACATCTCAACTATTGTCAAAAGGGGAGATTGTTACTACTTATCAAGTTGCCATTAGCTTTATGTTCAAAGTTATTCTATATACTCTAGTCGGTTATCTCTACCGAAATATTCAGTTGGTATGTACAGTCCAGTTGGTTATAGAAGAAAGTAATCACAGAGCCTAGTATGCACCGAGCTATCTATCGAGTATCATTCCATGTCTACCGAGCAGCAAAGATGACACACCAAGTTGATATACACTGAGTGAAATGTTTTACCAGATTCACTGAACCTGGACATACATATGGAAACGTGTTACAAGATCAAGGAACATAGAACCATTATCACATTGGAAATTGCACTTAAAGATTGTGTATGATTTCGAGGTCATCTAACCAATGAAATATTTTGTATGGTTATTCATTCGATAAAACATTTTTGTAAGATCAAAGTAATGAATGGATCACCGTCATAGAGATCTATTTATACAACATGGATCAAGAACAGATATATACATGTAGCATGACAGAAAGGAAGATATAGAAATATACATGTGAAAGCACTAAGTGTTATGACTGTTACAGAGACATAGAGGTCATCAAGAAGGATTTCAGAGAACAGTTAAAGAACAGAGTAAATAGAAGGGTTTACCGAGTTAATATATGGATTATTGAGGTACGCTATAAGCAACGTAATCTTATTTTGAGCGTATAGAATCTACTATAACATTCTAGATGTAAAGTTACAAATATTTGTAATGATTTTATTATAATATTTCGAAGTTGTAAGAGAAACCTTTAACAGGGTAAAAGACTTTAATCAAGTCTATAAATTGTAAAGCCTCTAACCAGGTGCAACATTTAGATTAAGTGTTGTAAAATTCTTTAGCAAGGTAGATCTAATAGATCTTGATACTCCTAATAGGGTAAGCTATCAGAAATAACTAAACATGTAGCTCTAACCGAGCAACCTTTATTATTGCAGTAGTGAAGTTGTGGGTACCATCCCCACCGCAGTTTTTCTCTCTAACCAAGAGTTTCTGTGTAACCAAAATATATGTGTTATGGAGTGAATCATGTATGATTTTTATCTATTTGTTTTAGCATTATATTATGTTACTGCACTATTCAGTTTATGCATAACAGTAAAGATATTGTTATGAAAAGGATTTGAAGTACTAATTCACCCCTCCCCTCTCAGTACATTAGCTTTTCATGTTTGGCCTAATAGTCATCCATTTCAATATTTACTCAGAAAAGGGGTAACCTTCAAATGAACAGAACAATGCCAAGAAGCTTTTCAAGCTTTAAAGGATTATCTTATGAATACTCCAGTATTAGTTCCACCTACTCAAGGAAAGCCCCTAATACTATATATATCAGCAACAAATTCATCTTTAGGAGCCTTGTTGGCACAACATGATGATCAAGGAAAGGAAAGAGCAATTTACTATATTAGTAGAGCCCTATTTGAATATGATCTTAATTACACTCCTATGAAACGAGCATGTCTAGGAGTGATCTTCACATCTCAGAAACTTAGACATTATATTTTGAGTCACAATGTCCAACTCATTGCATGTTTTGATCCACTAAAATATTTGTTAAGCAGAGAAACATTGACTGGAAGATTGGCTAAGTGCGTCATGATTTTAAGTGAGTTTGATATAGAGTATGTGGACAGAAAGGCAATCAAAGGGAAAATTATAGCAGATCGGTTAGTAGAAGCTCCCTTGAAAGATAGTCACCCACTACTAATAGAATTTCTTGATGAATCTGTGTTTACATTGATAGCATCCACCATGTGGAAATTTTACTTTGATGGGTCCTATACCAATCATGGAGCTAGAGATGGGATTGTTTTCATCACCCCTCAAGGTGTTTCTATCTATAAGTCATTTAGAATAAATTTTCTCTGTATGAACAATATTGTTGAATATGAATCTCTCATCATAGGACTTCGTACCGCTATATAGTGGAGGATAATAGAATTACATGTCTACGATGATTCACAACTGATTATAAATCAAGTCAATGATGGTTATAACACAAAAGATGATAAACTGATGCCTTATAAACAAATGGTAGAATACTATAAAGAATATTTAAGTAACATCACTTTTGAACAAATTCCAAGGATCCAAAACAAGGTAGCTGATGCCATGGCTACAATAGGGTCTCTAGTAAATATGCCTAATAATGAAACTCAGTTTGAGTTTATTGTAGAACAATTGATGATACCGACATATGAGATTCCCTCATCAGAATATGTATGTGTAATTGTGGGTTCTGAATCCCCGTGGTATAATGAGATATGCACATACTTACATACTCAGTATATGTCTCCTGATTTTTCTAGAAATCAAAAGAAAAATCTTATTCGTTAGGCATCCAGACACACTATTATTGTTGACACATTGTATAGAAAGAGATTTGATGGAACCCTTCTTTGATATCTTGATGAAGAAGAAGCACAACTTTCCCTAAAAGAGGTACATGATGGAATTTGTGGGGTGCATCAAAGTAGCCCATCACTATTAAAGAAATTGTTAAGAACTGGATACTATTGGCCAACTATGGAAAAGGATGCCAATAAATATGTACAAAAATGTAGACAATGTCAAATGCATGGAGACCTCATTCTTGCATCAGGACAAGATCTTCAACCTATTACATCACCATAGAAATTTTCATAACGAGGGTTTGATCTAGTTGGTAAATTTAATCCTACTTCTTTAAATGGGCACAAATTCATCTTAACGGCTACTAAGTATTTTACTAAATGGGTAGAGGCAATCCCCCTTACATGCACCACTGGTAAGCAAATACAAAAATTCATGCTTAGTTACATTATTTGTCGATACAAGATTCCAATATGCATAGTGACGGATAATGGACGTCCATTCAAAAATCAAGAAATGAGAGAATTATGTGAAAAGTTTCAAATACAATAGAGATTCGCAACACCATATTATCTGCAAAGCAATGCACAAGAAAAGGAAAGAAAAAAGACAATATTAAAGATCCTAAGGAAAGTTGTCACTGACACAGGACGGGACTGGCATCTCCAGTTAAATCCCGTTCTTTAGGCTTATAGAACAGTAGTACACGCCCCTACAGGAGAAACACCATATTCATTGGTATATGGTATAGAAGCAATACTACCTATTGAAATAGAACTACCATCTTTAAGAGTCTCCTTAAAACACATCATATCAGAGGAAGACTATTAGGTTGCAAGATTACAAGAGATTGAAATGCTCGATGAAAATAGACAAATTGTTTTAAATCATTTGTAAGGTTACCAGAACAAATTGAGAAGGAGTTACAATAAACGAGTACGCCCAAAGAATTTTGAAGTGGAAGATCTAGTTCTCAAGGAGAACCAAAGGAACCTAGCAGAACGTGAAAATCCAGGGAAGTTTGAACCTAACTGGCTATGTCCTTTTATCATAACAAGGGTTATAGAAAATGGAGCATACAATATGGCTACCATGGAGGGAGATCAACTCACTGAGCCTATGAACAACATGCACCTTAAACGATATTATATCTAAGGGCTGGGTTAGTTTAGGTTTTACTTTCTGCGTTGCATATCGTTTTATTAAAAAGCACTAGATTACATATAGTTTCTTTCCAAGCACATCACATTCACAAATTTCATGGCATATAGTCTCTGCATTTAAATCTAGAAGAATCAATAAACAAGGCAACTACCCAAGTTTATCATTTGTTTGCATTCAAGAGAAACAATGATTCTCTCCTTTCTTAGATATTCAGACATGAAGTCTTTGAGGTCCTAAGGTCATACATTTTCAACCTTACCCTCTGATGACGCTTTACTTATGGTTGGGTAGTGATTTCCTTATTTGAGTCTTGGTAACCCAAAATCTATCAATTTTTATATCTCAAACACATTAGCAAAATCTCTAATTCATTCTAGACATCTAGTTGATCATATGACTAGTGAAAAATCTTAAATTCTACTTCAACGCTGCTATAATTGTCACACCCAAGTAGGTTTCATTACTTACAAGTCAAGGAAAGAAAATAAAAAAGGAAAAATTTTATGCCAAATATTCATCTCAAGGCAAAAGAGAAATGATATATAACTAAAATATCAGGCATACAAGTGCGACAAAAAGATTGACTATGGGGACATGCAAGTAACTCCATCGGGGCTATGAACGCCTACTAGCAATGGAGCAATATTTAAACAATTACAATCTATAACCTCGTCAGAGTTCTAAAAGCTTGCCGATAGCGAGGCTCTATTTAAGATGCTTTTGAAGTTAGAATAATCCATGTAGCTAGTCATATAGGATGCTAAGGATCTTTAGTGAACACAAGAGTGGGAATTAGCTCATTTGCACACACATGGGAAAAAGAAGATCAGAGTTTCAAGAACCAATGGGGAAGTTTTTTGCGTCTTCATTTGTAAATCCTAGTCAGTAAATGTGTTAATTTGGATGTTCTGCGGGACTTTAAGGATCGATTGACCGCTTATCTATGAAATGTTTTGAACCTCCAATTCAATTGGTATACTACAAAATGCTAAACAAACACAGTCATCCTTGTTTGAATAGAAAATGCATATTGCATTAATATAGCTCATGTCAAAAAATCATTGTCTCCACATTCATTCTGCAAATCATCATGTCATGCAAGTCTGTATACTGGGGGCATAATTGAAAAAATCCTAAAAAACATATAAAGTATTGAAAAAATCCTAAAAAAAATTATAAAAAAAATAAAAAATCCAAAACATTGAAAAAACAATAAAAAATCATAAAAATAAAAATAAAGTTCTAAAAAAATCATAAAATGTCCTGAAAAAAAAGTTCTACAAATCAAAAACTGAAAATCAAAGCAAGAAATCATGGACCATCCATCAAATCAAATGAATAACAAACAAACTCTTAAAGTCTACATTGAAATTGATCACATGTCTTGTTAATCAATTTATCAATCAAACTCTATCAAACATCAACATGTCTTATATAGGGAAGGGTATAGTCAAAACCAGACAGATCGCTCTTACATGGGGTATTCACTCTCTCAAACCAGACATTCCTATCAATCATCAAATGATCAAAACAATGACATAAATCAATATGGCTGCTATATTTTGTCCAAGTTAGTCTTATCTTTATCAATTGATGATAGGTCATGTTTCATTAAATCCAAAACATTGAAAAACAAAAAATACCAAAAACATTCATATAATGTCTTGACAAGACCCTAAAAATCATAAAAAGTCCTGAAAAAATTCAAAAATAGTAAAAAACAAAAGCACCTAAACATTCAAATATAGTCCTAAGAAATCAACCCAAAATAAAAAAAACAAAAATCAATCAAAGAAAATAAAACTTGCAATAAAATGTCTCGCAATAATCAAATACCCCAGCAAATATCCTGCAAATGCTTCGCACGAAGTTAACAAAGGATATGACTATCCAGTTAAACATCTGCAATAAACTAATCAAACTATCTTATCAATCATATCATATCTATATGAAGTGATCATCATCTTGTCTTAAATAGAAGAGGATACACTTGAAATCAAACAGGTCAATTTTAAATGGGGTCCGTAACTTTATGAAATCAGACATTATCAACTATCACATCAAGCAAGTGAGCACAAAGGCACAAGATCGGTATAGCTGCTGAATTTTATCCAGGCCAGTCTTTTCTTTTATCATTTGGTGACAGATCATGTTCCTATCCTAGTCAAGGATGTCCACAAGTGACTAGAGGAGCCATGATGGGCATTATCTTTTTCTTTGTTTGTTGGTTGTAGTGTGAACCAATGAAGTTCTAGGGAAATTTCTCTAGTGGGTGTCTGTGATAGGAGCATTCAACTTGTGAATGCCACACATACCTCGACCCCTAGTGTATTTCCCAGAATGGAGGGTTTCACTCCTTGTCTGCTACGTGTTAGTTTCTTAAATGAGATATCTTTGCATCTTGGATCCTTATACCCTAATGTGCTAAGCTCCATTTCTCAAAAAATATATCTCAGTGATGAATATATATTGCACAATAAATAATGACATAGGTTCGTGAATAATTCATTCTCATTTTCATCTCATCTGTTTATTGATAGTTTGTTGATTTCTCATCTCTTTCTAAATCATTTTCTATCATCTAACATTATTCTTTCATCAATTTCTTCTTTCTTTCATCTTACTAACATTTCTTCAAGGTACATCTAAGTTAAAAGAATATTTTGGCATTATCATAGAAAAAAAAAGTTGCATCCATATAGTTTTTCCATATAGTTTTAAGTTGCATCCATATAGTGTAAATTGCATTTGTATAGTGTTAATTGCATTCATTTGAGTCTCATATAGAAATAATTAAACCATTCATTAATCATCACATCATAAATCATATAGAAATCATTGCATTCATGAACAATCATTTATAAATCATATAGACATGGATCGCATAACACATAGGATCATACAACATACATAGAAAACAAAGCATAAAAAAATGTTGCCAAAAACTACATATCATATATATATAACTAAAAAATGGTAATGTGTCAGAATACAATAATCTTAAAAATAGGCCCAAAGGCTCAGATAACATGATCTCAATCTATCAACCCATACTGCCTCTATCTCTAGGTGGATCCTTCCTGCTAGATCCTTCCCTAGGATGCATAGGTGGACCCATAACACCACCACTACTGGTCCTCGGTGTAGAAGTCCTACTAGAACTAGAATGACCTCTGACCTCGCTAAAGCTTGGAGATCTCTATCCCTCAAGTACAACCTCATGGTAGAGCTATCAATAATAAAAGGCCTCCTGTATACCATAATAGAGAATGTTAGACTGTCTGCGTGCATCGGTACCTAGAGAAAAATGTTGATATAAAGAAACTTGAACCATCTGTGTCCATATAACTACGACATCTCTCTCACTCTGGAGACGATCCCTCTCAGTCTGTAATGCACCATAGTCTCTATGGAATTCCTCCTACTCAGTATCCCATCACTGCCTAAGTCTGGCAACCTCATCCTCTATACTCTGAATCCATGCTTTGAGAATCTATGAATCACCATCATCTCCATCACCACCATGTCCTCCATGTCCTCCACCCCTCTCTGCAACAGGAACATCCTCTAACTTTGGCATATCATCATCATCCCCATCCTCATTGCTCAATGACTTTGATGAATCATCACCATCTCTGCTGCTCATAGACTTGGTGTCTCCACCAATGTCTACAACCTCCTCTCCCCCCTCATCTCCTCCTCTTCCCTCCTCTCCCCCTCCACCCTCCTCTCCCCCATGAAAATCCTCAACCACTATCTAGGATGTCGTATCTACTGCGCTGTGATCAAAATAGTCAAATTAGTAAGTGGAATAGGCCTATGTCTAGCCCACAATGCATCATACTTAGGAGTAATCCTTGGACCTTTTGTACGTGCACTCCAACCCCACTATAATGCCTAAATAGTATCAAACTCAGTAGCCACCACATGTGGTTGTATGCACACACCCGAATCAGAAACCGCATGATAAACATGTGCAAAGTACGTTGTAACAATACGTGTCATCTGTACCTCTCCAAACTATCTAAGTACCTATCCTGGAAGGTATACCTCAATGATCCTCTCCTTCTCAATGGTGCTCCCAATAAGATATTTATGTTTTCTATAGAAAGGCAAGTGTTGTGCATCATCTGCCCAGTTAGGGCAATCTAAATATGGTCTCCAAATAAAATGATGCAAGATATCAAGCTAGTGTTGCCAGTAAAAGTTGTTACCTGAACCCTTGTGTCTAATCCGAGGTGTATATTTGTATGCATATGGCTCCTCGGGCTACAAGTAAACATGAATAATTAGCGTCAAAATAGAAATATGCTCCCAAGCTCAAGTCTAGAGAAATGTCACACCACAGCTGATCGATCGATATCCCAAGTATTCAATGTTGTGCATCTGATAATAAACCATGGCTAATAGACAAGGACCCCAAGCATATACTCGATGATGAACAATCATATCATGGAGCACTTTGCCCCATCCAACTAGAAGGCCATGGCCTCATCTATCAGGAAACAACAAACCACCTACAATACTGCACAATACTATAGTAAGATCATCATAGTCCAAGCGAGCCTAAGGGATATCATAATGACCACTCATATGTAAATCCTTCTCCTCACACTCAAAAAGGGCTCATAGTCCAACGATGCCATCATCGTTATCATATACAACTCTTGCACCATGGATGGGAATATGCAGTATACGCCAAACATCCTCTAAAGTAATGGGTGCCTCACCAATAGGAAGATGGAAGGAACATGTCTCAGAATACCACCGCTCCACTAACACCATAATCAAGGCCCTGTTGGCCACAATCTCTGCCAAATGTAAAACATGATAGAATCCTAGATGTTAGATATGTGCAACCTCCTCATCAAGTACCTCTGATCGAAGATCAAGTCCACTATGTCTACTCTGTCATAAATATAACACTCCAATATTCTCCTACACAGAGAAAACATTAAAAATGTCAGATCTCAGATGTCGCGATAAAAATTTGATCAAACGTAGGACAAAAAAAATCAATGTACAATGAATGTGTAATGTTTAACACTTATGCATAGCATATAGCACTATTGCAGTATAATTAAAGCTTATGCGTGACAACTAGAGAATATGTGTAAAAGTTACACTAATGCATAAACAAATAGAGTAATGTGTAACACTAAGAACCTATGTGTGACACTTAAGGTGTTTGCATAACACTTATGGCTAATCTGTGAAAATTGATAGGCGTATGCGTGATGACTAAAAATTAGATCTTTGGAATTTTTTTGGAATAAATTACAAAAACAGGCAAAAATTTAAGCAACCAATTTGGAAGCATACCATGCCACCAATCCCTAGAGGTCTCTGATATGAACATACTCGCTTAGAAAAGTGCACTCGTGCCCTATAGCCAACCATGATGACCAAATACTCGCAGGAAAGAAAAAGACTCGCAATACTGTCCAAGAACTCAACCCAATGCAAATGAGCAAATGAAAGGCCAAACTCACTATTTATAGCTCAAAATTAGGGTTTCTTCCATTTTGGTGCATGTGGTCCTCGTGAACTTCAACGAACTTGTAGGCTACTCAAACGACCTCAAAATCGCATGAAACTTCACATGATTTCTCATTATAATGATATCAAAAATATGGTCTCAATTTCTGAATTTTTTGACCACCTTTTTTGAGGGCACATATTTACACTATACAGCATCACCAGGGCATACTGGGGTAGGAAATTTTTCGTTTTCTTTGAAACAATGTCAATCTGACTTTGTCTCAAAGAGGGGAAAATATAGACACCTAAAAATGTCTCATTGATTGTATAATTATTCATCCAATTAGTTAAATAATTCTTTAATTATTTAATAAACTTAATTAATCTTATTCTTCTAATTCATATTTCTTTGTCATCTTACTAATTATTTCAATTTTAATTCTATCATTTTTTAATCATTTAAACCATTTTCTAATGTTAATTAAATATTTATTATTTAATTAATTATGATTTTAATCCTTTAATTTAAATAATCTTTATTATTTTATTAAATTCCATTTCTAAATAATTAAATAATTTCTTTAAATTATTTAATTAACTAATTAATTCTTCTAATTTCATGAATTCTTCTAATTTTGTATAATTTCATATTTCTTCCAATTTCATTAATTCTCCAAATTCAAATTCTAATTCTTCTAATATCAAATACATGTGCATGATTTCAAAAATCAAATTGAATTCCAAAGTCAAGTTCTAAATATATTCAATTATCAAATTGAATTTAAAATAAATTCAATATTTCAATTAAATCGCATGCAAAGATTAAATTGATAATCAAAGTCAAAGTGCAAGCACATGCTAAATTCATTAATTCAATTAATTAATTAAATCATTATCTTTTCAATTCCTATTTCTATCTTTAAGTTACCTTTATTCTAAATAAACCTCTCAATCAACTTTCAATCTGTTAACTATTTCAGTTTCTTTAATTTCCTCCAATCATTCTTTTTCTATCTTCCAATTAGAGTTTTTTTTTTTCAAAAATCTTTCTTTGTCATCAATTAATTATCCTCAAATCAGCTTTTTTCTCAATCAATTAACTCATTTATCTATCAATCTATTTTGTTCCACCTCAAAATTAGCAGTTCAACTATCAATTAGCATGTGAGTTCACCTGAGCTCCACCTCTTGATCAATATATTCCACCTCTCATTCAATCCTCTCCAGTAATCTATTAATTGATAATTCAATCTCCATTTCAACAATCACAAACTTCAAATCTTTGTGTCACTTGCAGGTTACCAACGCAATATCTGAGAGACATTATACCACAAAGAAGAGAAGAACAATGGAAGCAATATGCAATCATGAAATAGAGAGTTTGAATTGATTTATTTTATATTCCTATTGTTTGATTGTGTTATTTTCATTGGTTTATTTAGAATCTTTTCATTAGACAGGGATTCATGATTTCCCTTTGATTTATAGTTAATTACATGATGAATTTTACATATGACAATATATACCAAATTAGTAGGTAATGAGTCCTAGTTGGATAGGAAATATTACCATGTCAAGATCTTGTTAGCCAATTTTGTCAAACCCATGAATAGATAAAGATGTTATAGGATGAGAGTAATGATACACATGACTATGAGGTAAGAATTCAACACTATAACTATTGACACCTAATCTATGATCATTAATATTATGCTTGGTACCCATAGTTTTAATCCTAACAATAATCATAAATGGGTGAACTTAACTTTTATTTGAGGAGGAAGAAGTTCATACTAATGGAATATACTATCTAGAGTATTAGAGAAGATAAATTTGATGAAATTATTAACACCATTTAGTCTATTATAACATAGTATGAGGATATTTTGTAGAGCCCCATAAATTATAACATGATAAACAAGACTAGTTTGAAGAAGATTCGTAAGAGAGATCTTAGGAGATCTTAGTAGATCAATAACCACAACTCCTTAGGACAACCCAACATAGGGTAATACAAAATACCACATGACGTTATACAATGACTCAACTCAAGATACTAGACTAACAAGAATATAAACTTAAACCTAGAGTGTAGAATGGAATTTCATGTCACCTCCAATCAAATTGCTATTGGGATAAAGACATGCTCATACCTATGAAGCTAGGTGGAATCGATGTCTGGTACCTGCAAACCTATCACCACCAATACAAATGCAACAACATACACCATAATATATATCATGAAATAAACAGACAAGTGAAAAGGAATCACAACATCACATCATGTTCAAGAATGAGTGGTATGACATTGTCTCTATCACAATCGTAGTAGAAGACAGTCACAACAAACAAGCACTAACATAGTTATCAAATAGTAATCCATCATCATAATAATCAAATCTCCATAAGAAAATATAAACTATACACATAAAATAAATACACATAGATCATCAAATAGTAATCCATCATCATAATAATCTACGAATATCTTCATCCACATGAAATCATAATGTCAAGTGCAAATAAGTTACGTCTATCATCAATAATGAAGCATCTAAATCATAAGTAAATCCATGAACATCTACTAAAAACATCACAAGATAGTCTAAGATATAACAATATAGTCTATTGATACATAAAAGAAAGATCAATCAAGGATGGGCACTACAAACTGTAGTATGAGGATATTTTGTAGAGCCTCTTAAAATATAACATGATAAACAAGAGTAGTATGAATAATATCTACAAGAGGGATCTTAGCAAGAGAAACTTGAATTTTCTTGATAAGATTAATCTATCCCAAGGATATTAAAATAGGTTAATGAAAAAGTGCTAGAATAGTTTGGTAGACTTTAGGTAGATGAAATAAATAAATAATATTAATATAATGCAAAATAAATGAGGAAAAAATATCAATTCATAGTAACACTCAAATTACTAATAAAAAAAAAAACTCAAATTTAATATGGATCAACCAATGCAGGCTACATCAACAAAGAAACAGTTGTCCACTTACTTTTTATTATCCAAGAAAGAGAAAATTATTATTTATTGATTTTTTACATTTTGTATCCACTTATTTATAAAGTCATTTACATATATTACAAAAGTCGATTTACATGCCAAAATAATAACTAGCTCCTTTACTAAATAAAAGGTACTTTTTTCATAATGGGTACTACACCCTTGCCCCTAGTAGCATCCACTAGGGGTATTCCCCCATACCCTAATTGTGAACTCCACCACCATACATCTACTCGGTAGATATTAGCTCCTAAGACACATAGAAGGTGATCTTCTCCACTACACTTGCTAATTGATTTGGGAAAAAAAACAATAGTAACAAAGTTAACAAAATTTAAGCTGAATGGCATGATCAATCACCACATACAAACAATCTCCCACTTGGAGACTAGTTTTGGATGAACTTTATTGCACTTTTAGCTCCCACTAGATTTATGCACTTGGAATTGGATTTTTTGTTAGCTCCATAATTATCATGCTTGAAGGGTAATAGAAATATTAAGATAATAGTTTATCTCAACTTATCATTTCTTCATTAACATATCTACATGATTATGGGTAGTTTCAATCATTTCTAGCTTCAACTATCATTCCTATTAAATTCATGATATGAAATGGTACCAGATCTATATATATAGTTTTAGAATGAAGGATTGATTTCTTTAAAAGATGAATGATAGTCTAACTATAATTGTAAAACTCACTCTGTATGCACATAGTGTTTTCCTAATTCCTCCATTAGCCTATGTAAAAAATAATCTTTTTAGTACCCTACATAATAGAAACTTATTCTTCTTATATTATTGAAAGTGTAACAACCTTTTTCTAGTGTTAAATTCAACTAATTATTATTCCACTTATAGTAAACACATACCTAGTGTTTCTTTTCCTACTATCTATATCATGTACTAAATCTGAATTAAGCTATCCCTCTAGAGTAGAGTTGGAACCTTTAAAACATAATCCTTGAGTATTGGTACCTCTTAAATACCTTAGAATCCATTTTATAGCATTCCAATGTTCTTTGATGGGATTATTCATATACATTGTCACAACTCCAACTGCATATGCAATATCTATCCTTGTACACACTATAGAATACATCAAGCTACCAACCGCTAAAGATTATGGAACCTTGGACATGAAATCCATATCCTCTTATATGGACACATCTACATAGTCAATTTAAAATAACTCAAAAAATATGCACTAAATTGTTCTCATCCTACATTTGATATATTTTCAACACATTCTCTATGTCCTCACTTTGAAACAATAATATTGTGTGTTTTTTCTTGTCTCTTATTCTTTTGATGTCGAAGATTTTTTTTGCTGCACTAAAATTCCTCATAGAAAATGAATTTAATAATATTTTTTGAAAACTCATTTGTATGTTGCATATTAGATTCAACATGTATTTCATCAACATATATTAACATGATAATATTTCTAACATTATCTAGTCTCTTAAAATAAACACAATGATCAAAATGACATCTGTCATAAGCTCGTTGAACTATAGAACTATAAAATTTCAAATACCACAATTAGGGTTCTTATTTCAATCCATACAAACTATTTTTTAAGATACACATTATGTCATCTTTACCTTTGACGTCATATCATTGTGGTTGTTGTATGTAGATTTCACATCTAGCTATTCAAGATGCAAGTTTTCTATAGCCACAAAGATTAAATAGTTTTTATTGAAGTAATTTTTACAACTAGAAAGAATATTTCATAAAATTCAATACCTTTATTGTATAAAACACAATTTACCACAAGTATGGCCTTATATATTTTGCTACTACCATAATATTTTTTCATCTTATAAACCCACTTTTTTCAGCGATGCTCTTTTAGCCTCAAGCAAATGAACTAATGAGCTAGTCTAATTTTAAATCAAAGACACCACGTCCTCTTTCATTTGTTTCTCCCACTTCTTTCAAATATCTACCTACATTTATTCTTCATGACTTTCAAGTTCACCAAAATCAATCAACAACACATAATACAATGAAGGAGAGTATCATTCAGGGGGTCTAATTATCCTACGACATTTTCTTAAAGGATTTTAATATGATATCTATTATTATTTTGATTTTCAAATACTTTAATTTTTTGGCACCTTTGGAAGTATATTTTTTTTTCCGATTTCATCTAGCATTATATATTGTGTTTTATTTTCCCCATTTCTTTCCCTGCAATTGATATCTACGTACAACCTTCTCATTAAATATGGCATTCGTACTCCTAATAGTTGTTTGGTTTTTATAATCCCATAAATGATAATCAAAATCATTAACTCCATATCCAATAAAAGTGCACTTCTCAAATTTTGACTCAATATTTATTGTATTTTCTATGTCAAGATGGAAAACTATTTCACAACCAAAAGGTTTCAAAAACAAGGAAATTGTCTTTGTGTCCCTCTATTTCTCCTCTAGAATACCACCATCTAGGGAACTTGGAGGCCCTCTATTTATTCAGTGAAAATAATATATATACCATTAGTGCAAAATTATAATGGAAATCTTCCAAGTGATCTCATACTTATTGCATGCTCCATAATTATTTTATTCATTGTTTCATATATTCCATTTTATTGTATTATTCTTAGAACTATCTTCTACCTTTAAATCCCATGGGGTGTACAATAATTATCAAATTCTTTGCTACAATATTCTACTCCATTATATGTTTTAAGACACTTCAAATTATTTATTTCCTCATTCTCAACCAAATATTTTTATTTATTAAAAACATCACAAATATCATTTTTTTAGGAATTAAATAAACCTAAGTGTTCAAGTTACACCATCAATAAAAGTTACATAATAATAAAACTGAACATGAAATGATACTTGAGCTAATCCCCTTACATCTAAATACACAAGATCTAATTTTCCACTCTTCTTTTCCTTCCCAACTAAGAAATTTGACTCTCTTATATTTTCATATATAGAATTTTCACAAAAATCCAAATCAACCTTTCTTCAAACTTGGCAATAAATTCATTGAACTTAGAATTTGCACCTCCTTCTCATTCTTGTCCCCAAGCCTATTGTCCCATAATGTTGTATTTGTTCTTGTAGAAGCTAAAGAAATTGAAAAATCAAAATTACAAGTACATATATATACTGTACCCATCTTTTCTATTTTTGTTATTATTAATGAGCCTTTACTAATCATCCAAGAATTTTTTGTAAATGTAATTCTACAACCTTCACTTCCTAGTTATCGTAATAAAATTATACTTCTTCTCAAATCAAGAACATGTCAGATTACCTCTTTCAATGACTACTTGTTTCTATTTGGTTATTTTATCTAGGTTTTTCCCTTGTCAATATTTTTTAGGCTTCATCATCACCTAGATGAACTTATCCCAAATTACCTTGAATAAAGTCTAGAAAAAGATTCATATGGGGTGTCACATGAAATGAGTCCCTTGAGTGAAACTTCCAAGAATTAGTAATATTATTGAAATAAAGGATTAAATCATGTTGCAACACATCACCTACTACACTTTCTTTCTTGTTTTTTGTATTTTTGTCCATCTCCTTGTTTTACCTTTCAAGGCTAACAATCTTTCTTCAAGTGTCCTTTCTTACTACAATGAAAACACTCAATTCTTACTCTAAATTTGGATATGCCCTTCTTATATTTCCCATGAATTTATAACCTCTTTTCTCTTCAACTTTGTCTTGCTTGGTTCTCCACTATGAAATAATTACCCAATGTCTCAACTTTTCTTTCCTATCATATTTTGCAATGTTCATGGGAACAAAGTGAAGAATATAATTTAAACTAAATTTAAAATACAATTTAAGCTAGATGTATACAAAAAATTAAAAAAATGTTAATCTGTAAAAAAAATAGCAATGATTAAAATCTTTTTTTAACCTTAAACAAAAACATGAATTTATAGAAACTTAGCATCAAATATTAAACATTTCTCTTAAGGATGCTAGCATGAAGCATATACATCCTCATTGGCAATAAACACTCAATTGGTTGGTTTCACTATGTTGTCATTGATGGAAACATGGTATCTTGTTACGGCTTCATGTTTTGGTTCAGTTGTGTACTGGGAGGCACTTCATAGACACTTTACTGACAATGGTACCATCATCGGCACTAGCAGGAAGGAAGGATTTCTTTGGTTACCGACAATGTAGGTCAACATGGTTTAGAATAAGGGTATTAGTATTGGAGGCTGACATCTCTTGGATTCAACATTTACAATTGTTTTTGATATTCAAGTATTTATTTTATCTAGATGACATGTATATTGTCATTGTAATTATCTTTATAAGCTGACATAAAGAATGACAAATTATATAGGGTATATAGGTTAGTTGGATTACATCATTTTGATATATGTGGATGATAATAAGTATGTGAATATGGATGGATAGTAGATGCAGAATATATGAGAGAGATTATGTATGAGATTATATTTTTTTAAAGGGTTATTCTAGTAAAGGGTTTAGGGTTTCAGACCAGAACAGATAGAGCTTAATCGGAACTGTATTCTAGGTCAAAAGATGCTATCTTAGTAGTTCACTCATTTCTCTTAATTGTAGTTTGGATTTATATGTGTAGATCAGGAAATTGAGAAAAACATCAAAGCAATATCAAATTAGGAAAATCACAAAACCTAAAACTACAATGAAAATAATCCTAATCCAATCAATGAAAACATAAAGACAAGATACTCAAATTGCATGAAATCAAAGCAAACCAATGCAGATATCTCCTTCATGTGGCTCCATTGTTCTTCTTTCGCCTTCAAATTTGATGTTGATCTCACCTACAAGTGTAAAATACAAGTAGAAAGCAAGTTGAGAAATGAAATTTGCAGCATAAGGCTACTCGAAAATGTGATTGATTGATCCTTTGATTGAAGAAACTCATCCAATTTATAGAAAAATTGGAGAGAGGACAAGATTAGCATGAAGAGATTTGAAAGGAAATTCAAATCAAGAATGGCAACATTATGACAAATGACAAGTTGCTATGCAAGGAGTATGAATAATTATGACAAATTATGACAAGTTGCTATGCAAAATGCATGACAAACTATGACAAGATTGAAATAGAAATAGAAATTAGAAATTAGAAGAAATTAGCAAATTAGAAAATTGAGGGAAAAGATGAAATAGAAATTAGGTGAATTAATTAATAGGTTTTCATCCATTAATTAATTCATGAAAGAGACCTAGGACTAAATAAATAGATTTATTTAACCTACAAAGAAGAAGAAAAAGGATTAAATGAACAAATCATAAAACCCTAAAAATAAGAGGACAAGGAATTAGGTCAAGACAATAAGAGATTAATGTAGGTTCGATCATGATTCTGATAGACAAAGGACCAATGTTGATAAATGATTAAAATAGGTTGACAAAAATCAATGACAAATTGACCAAGATTGACAAGGAGATCAAATTGATAGGCGCCAATTGACGAGGAACAATGACTAATCGATCCAAATTGACATGATTGAAAAGGACGAGGATCTATGATGAATCGATTGCAAAATGACAAGATTGACAAGGACAAGGATCAATAATGAATCGATCGCAAAATGACGAGATTGCTAAGGACAAGGATTGATGACGAATCGATCGCAAAATGATGAGATTGCTAAGGACAAGGATCGATGACAAATCGATTGCAGAATGATGAGATTGCTAAGGACAAGGATCGATGATGAATCGATCACAAAAATGATGAGATTGACAAGGACAAGGATCGATGAAAAATTGATCACAAAATGACAAGATTGCTATCGACAAGACGTAATTCAAAAGAGAGAAAAATGAAGAATGTAGAAGAAGGACTCGATGCTCACAAATGATAAAGACCAAGTGCACAACATAGAAGAAATGTTAATGTGATGCAAGAACCCTAAAATAAGGCAATGCACAAATGTTAAAGTATGACTCCGCAAGCATTGACCATTTTTAGACGTCTACATTTTGCCCCTCTTTGAGACAATGCGATTCTAAGCGTTGTTTCAAAGAACAATAATGAAAATGCCCCAGACAATAGCAATGACATATGCATGCCCCCTCGAGGAATTGGCTGAAAAAATCTAGAAAAGAGGCCAAGTGATCGATAAGAATGGCAGAAGATGACAGGTTTGAACGGATCAAAAATCGGAGGTTGGATGCACAAAGGACAAGTAGTGGAAGGCGCAAAAGATCACAACCATCATAAGATGGAGAGCATGCATGTCCATCTAGATACTGACAAAAACCTATATAAGAGACAAGGAGAATGAAAAGAGTTCATTTGCACTAGCCAAAGTGGAGGAGTTGTTGCTCAGGAAAAGGACCCTTGCAGAGAGATGGCAAACATTCCAATGGCAGATCACCGTGGGGAACGTGTACGCACCTACAGATGATCGGACAACGCAGGAGCAGTGGTACGTAGCTCAAAAACCCATATGGTCAATTTCATGCATTTTTCTTGATTCCGGGACATTACGGGGCCCACAGGGGAGGGAAAAAGGGAGACCTGTGCCTATGTAAATAGGTTTTGTGCCTGTGTAAGGTACACAAGCATAGCTTGATGCTACACAGGTGCAAGACAGGGTACACAGGCGCAATTGTACACTGAGGACACTAATTTGACCGAAATCAGTGCATAGATGATCCCAAAAAGAGGGATAAGGGTAGGATAGGTCAAAATAGATAAGAAAAACCCTGATTGGTGCATGAAACAAGGAAATGTAGCCCTTAGGAGAAAGCCCTAAAACTGACAAATTATGCCCCAATTGTGATGTAGAGTCGATAGTATCGATTGATCGCACGGGAGAACAGACCCGACTACTTCATGTTGCGACACAAACTCAGGAGTACGAACAAAGATACCTTAGCAAGACTTAGATTATACTATATTACAGACATGCCCAAGATTAGGGCAAACACAGGACTTCTCACCGCATTGGCCGAGCGATGGCATTCAAAGACTTCCTCTTTTCATCTTTCGACTGGAGAGGCAACTATGACACTAGAGGATGTGTGGTGTATCCTCCGCATTCTGATTCATGGGGAGATGGTGGTGTATGACCCAGTGACAAGGAGAGATTCTTTGTGTAGATTATTCAAGTGCGACGCAGATGACCTTGATATCATAGAGAGGGAGATCCGCTGGGAGACCATGGCAGTAGAGTATGATTAGCGATATGTGGTGATAGCAGTGGTTATGGCATGCCTGTTAGCAGGTGACAGATGATGACATGGATTCCCTATTGGATATGGAAGAGTGCTAGAGTGGATGGTGACAGAGGGGACTATATATGCATGGGGACCATGTGTACTTGCCATGCTATATTTTCAGTTGCATCAGATAGCATATCAGAGGGTACAGACTTTGAGTTGTGGGGTCACACTGTTACAGGTATGGGCATTTGAGCACATAGCCATATGTCGGCCAATTGCAGAGAGACAGGTAGTACCATAGTGACCATATGTATACTGCTATGGGGGAACACTGAGATAGGGTCCATTAGGATATATATTGTATTGGCAACATGAGCTAGACAAGTTGAGAGATTTCACATGGAGATCATATCATGATTGCCCTGGATGGTTAGATGATGGCGATGAGCTACCATATTGCAGATAGGAGAGATACCTGATTGGATGTCCAGTGAATCACTAGAGAGTGATTGAGATGTATCTGCCAGAGAGAGTCAGATGACAGTTTGGAGAGACGTAGGATGTACCGATAGGGATTGCACACTTTGCCCGATCTCACAGAGAGACGAGTCAGTGGGGGAGGATGATTTAGCCACACATAGCATATACTGACTTCACACAACTACAACAGAGATAGTGGGATTGGAGATCAGATGTTGCAGATGCTGGGATGATAGAGGAGTATGAGCGATGGTTTGCACGATGACAGCCAGTGCCATTGACGGATCTTGATATTCCAATACCTAGGAGACAAGAGGACTTCGCACTCGCTGGAGAGGAGGACGGAGATGAGGATGAGGGGGATGAGGAGAGAGATGATGAGGATGAGGGGGATGTTGAGGATGAGGAGGATGAGGATGAGGGGGATGAGGATGAGACTGAGGAGGACGATGGGGATGAGGAGAGTCCTAGGTGTATGCAGAGAGATGAGCCAGATCCAATAGATCATGAGTCATTGCAGGATATACCCATAGGGCAGGAGACAGCTAGCATAGAGGAGAAGGAGATATGCAGGGCCACCATAGTGAGTTAGCATGATCGCATTGCTACATTGGAGAGACAAAATGTCATCTTGAGGAAAGAGATAACCAGGCTGACAGAGGCTCAAGATACAGCGATAGCCCAGGCACAACAAGAAGAGCAGAGAGTGACCGAGTATGTTGGGTCGATTAGGGATGCTAGTGCACGTGAGATGGCACAGATGTTATTAGAGGCAGGAGATGAGATGCGCCATTTGAGGACTCTATATGAGAGTGAAGTTCCACTAGAGCAGAGAGCAGCATCATATCGGTCACGATCGAGGATAGAGAGTAGGCCATGCTCTCAGAGGTCAGTGAGCAGCATGGGGGTGAGTGGACCTAGGAGACCACCACAGCCAGGACCAGGGACAAGAGGGGCTTCATCCTTGAGACATAGCAGGGATGAGTAGGACAGAGGGAGCACCCAGTGACAGAGGCACGTGCTCCTTATGACAGACACATATATAGTTTAACATTATGTACTCAGCTTGTGGGCCATACTTAGGATAGATAGTCCAATTTTGTACTCCAATATTGTTTTGATATATGATATGTTATGTAGCTATATGATGGGATGTAATGTGTTATGGCTTATGTGTACGTTCCATGTATGGATGTCTTATGCACTATCTATGTACTATCTTTGGAACATGTATGAATGTTGTTTATGTTTTTAGATGCATTTATGAAAATGGATAAAATGCTTTTGTATAGACTTGATATAATGCAAATGTACTAATCAATGAATGCAAGATGCAACTTATGTTTCTGGAGATCGGAGAACTAGACCGAACGGACTACCCAGACTGATAGAAGAAATGTTAGTAAGAAGAAATTAGACAGAGGACAGTTAGAGATAAAGGAAAACTTGCTTTCACAAATGCACATAAGTAGGTAAGAACCTTTATTTATTGTAGCAAAGCGGATGCAGAGCATCATGGCATTGAAGGCCAGAGTTGGAACACAACCCTTTTTGCAAAAGACAGACACATCGCACACAAGGAATGAGTGAAGCATACTAGGGTGCATACATCAAGGGTCAGGGTATGTGCGGCATTCACAAAGCGAACGTACTTATCACAGACACCCAATGATATAGTTTCCCCAGTTTGTGACAAACATTCCACAAACAACAAACACAACAAAAAAAGGAAAGAGACCATGAAACATCCCAGTCACTCTAAATCACATAGTGACATCATCGAGAAACATAGGAACATGATCGAAGCCAAAGATAAATTGGTAAAAAGATAAGATGCACAAATTCAACCAAGTCAAACAAACAGTCTGATCGTCACTGTCAAAAGTGGAAAACAAGAATGATCATGCTGTCTAGTTTCAGGGAATGCAGTACCTCGTCTAAGACAGGACACGGTTTGGTTTCAAGTATAGCACACCCTGTATAAGACCCATGGTAATAGTGACAAGGACAAATGATATGGATGTTGATTGATGGACATGACAATTTTGATCAATTTGAATGCCTGGTTTGATTGAAAAGTTCATCTATTATTGCATGATTTCATTGAAGCACAATGTTGGATTGGTTGTCGATGGATGTATGCTCAGCGATCCGTCTATGCATAGAGGGGACCATTTATTGACAAAATGCAAAATGCCAAAGAAATTGTTTTTGGATTTTGATATTTTCACTTTGTAGGAATTTTGAGTTTTTTAGAATTTTTTTGTTCTTTTTTCAGGACTTTATTTGACTTTTTAGGGATTTTTATCAGGACATTTTATGATTTTTAGAGATTTTTTTCAGGACATTTTATGATTTTTAGGGATTTTTTTAGGACATTTTATGATTTTTAGGGATTTTTTCAGGACATTTTATGATGATAAAGCTCCAGCCCGCACATAGCAATAACTCCAGTAATTGATCATGACAAGGGGCATGCACCCAATGAAATTTTGAAAGACATATACAACGACTAGGACCAAAACATATGCACAAGGACTGGAAACCTGATTATGCAAGACAATGATGTTGACCAATCATGGGCCTAGAACAGAACATTGGGTCAGGGCAAGGATAATCATGATAAACCTGTGGGGGGACAGTACAGTTAGGAGTCATGATAGATAACAGAGCAATAGTCTTTTACACATGGCATTTGTTTGCCAGGTTTTCACCATGGTACTTTCCCAAAGCAGCTGTTTGCTAGGTTTTCACTAGAGGGCAAATTTTTTTTCTTTAATTTTGTTCTTTTCAAATTTTCACTTGTTATTTGATTTTTTTGTATTTTTTTTTTCAGCTTTTTGATTTTTTTGTATTTTTTTATTTTTTTCAGCCTTTTGATCTTTTTTTGTATTTTTTTCAAGATCATATTTGAAGAACTGCTAATAGAAAACTATGTCCAGTACTTTCGAAGGTGCATGCTATTTACAAGATCGGATAGAGGTTCACTATTTGGGGTTGCAAGCTGATATGCCCCCGAGCCATAGGCTGTAGTAACTATGAAAGGTCCAACCCAATTAGGCTCAAACTTTCCTTTGATGATGTCAGTAGATTATGTATTCTTTGGGTTCGCCTTGAGGACCAAATCTCCCACTTTGAAGTGTCGCCCTTTGACCTTCTTATTGTAAGAGCGACGGAGATGGTTTTGATATGCTTGCAAATGTGTCAGGGCTATCTGACGTTTCTCATCTAACATCTCAAGCTGATGTGACTGAGAGACTCTATGTGTCTCATCATCAATCAAATGTTGCAGCAAAACATGCAAAGAGGGAATTTCCACCTCTAAGGGTAAAATGGCTTCCGCACCATGCACCAAGGAATAAGGTGTTGCGCCAGTAGGTGTGCAGATGGAAGTGCGATAAGCCCATAGTGCTGGATTCAACCATACATGCCAATCTTGACCAGTGTCATTGACAACCTTTTTCAGGATCTTAGTGATGGTTTTATTTGATGCTTCAGCTTGACCATTACTTTGTGGATAGTAAGGACTGGAGAAACAGTGTTGGATGCGAAACTTTTCATAGAGTTCCTTGACATCTTTATTTTTGAATGGACAGCCATTATCTGTGACAATTGCAAGGGGAACCCCATATCTGCATATGATATAATTCAGTAGAAACTTTGAAATTTGAACACTAGTGATATAGGTCATGGGGATAGCTTCGATCCATTTTGTAAAGTATTTTGTGGCTGTGATGATGAATTTGTGTCCATTTGCCGATGTCGGGTGAATCTTGCCAATAAGATCCAATCCCCATTGAGAAAAAGGCCACGAAGATATGACAGAATGAAGTTCTTGGGCTAGCACATGAATGTAATCTCCGTGTATTTGACATTTGTAGCATTTCTTGACAAAATCATGAGCATCCTTTTCCATAGTGGGCCAATAATATCCAACATGAACCAATGTTTTAGCTAGACTCAGACCATTGAAATGGCCCCCACATATACCATCATGAACCTCACGTAAAGTCGCTTGTGCCTCGTCAGAATCCAAACACCTGAGGAGGGTGTGGTCAAAAGAACGATGGTAAAGGGTGTCTGTGATGATGACATATTTGGCAGTTTGGCATATGAAGGCTCGGCGTTGGTTAGAGGAAAGGTTAGGTGGTAAGGCTTGGGATTTCAAATACCTATAGATGTCATTGTAACATGGGGAATTAGGACCAACAAGAACACACATCACATCTGCTGTCAAAATTTCAAAAGAAGGGACAAGCAACTGTTCGACCAAAAATTCACATCTGTCCATATTGTGGGGCATATTTAACATGGAAGCAATAGTTGCCATAGCATCTGCTGACTTGTTTTGTATTCTTGGAACTTGACTGAAATGGATATCAGTAAATTTTGTCTTGAAGAAATCCACCATATGCTTGTAGGGAAGAAGCTTTTCATCCTTCGTTTCATAGTCATCATTCACTTGATGGATGACTAACTGGGAATCTCCATAGACTTGCAAATGTGTAATGTTCCATTGGATGGCTACTCGGAGTCCTGTGACCAAAGCTTCGTATTCTACAATATTATTGGTGCAATGGAAAGTTATTCTATAGGATTTGGGAATAGCATCACCTTGAGGGGTTACAAAAAAAATACCTACTCCTGACCCGAATTTGGTATGGGATCCATCAAAATATAATTTCCATTCATTAGAAGATGTGACAGCAAAGACTGATTCATCTAGAAAATTAGTCAACATTGGATGATCATCATGAATAGGTGCCTCTGCAAGTTGATCCACTATGATTTGTCCTTTTATTGCCTTTCTCTCAATGTACTCAATATCAAACTTACTTAGGATCATAATCCACTTTGCCAGGTGACCTGTCAAAGCTGCCCTGCTAAGCAAGTATTTCAAGGATCAATTTTTGCAACTAGCAATGTCTGATGATTTAACATATAGTGTCGAAGCTTCTGTGTTGCAAATACCACTGCTAAATATGCCCGTTCAATAGTTGAATAATTTAGTTCATAGCCCACTAGTGTTCGACTAATATAACAAATAGCCCGTTCTTTTCCCTTCTCATCCTATTGGGCTAAGAGAACTCCCAGTGCCGTTTCAGTTGCAGAGATATACAATATGAATGGCTTCCCTACTATAGGAGGCATTAGAATAGGTGGTGACAGCAAATAATCCTTGAGAGTTTGAAATGTTGATTGACATTGCTCAGTCAATTTAAAAGTGACACATTTATGCAATAAATGCTAGAAGGGATAACATTTGTCTGCCAATTGAGCTATAAACCAAAGGATTGACTATAACTTCCCTTTCAGACTTCTTAGTTGACAGAGATTGGAAGGAGGAGGCATATCCATTATTTCTTTAACTTTTCTGGGGTCTACTTCGATGCCTCTATGAGAAACAATGTACCCTAATAATTTGTCGGCTGTGACACCAAAGACACATTTCTTTGGGTTGAGTCTGAGCTTATAGGTTTCCATTCGATCAAAGATTGGGCCAAGGATGGCTAGATGACTATCTCTTGTGATGGATTTGCATAATAGATCATCCACATAGTCTTCCATCAAAGTATGCTTAAAATCATGGAAAATTGTTGTCATAGCTCTTTGATATGTTGCTCCAGCATTTGTAAGGCCAAAAGGCATCACATTCTAGTAGTAGGTACCCCAAGCACATGTGAATGCAGTCTTATGTTGATCTTTGGGAGCAATGCGAATTTGATTATATCTGGAAAAAACATCCATCAATGATAGCATCTCATATCGGCCAGTCATGTCAACTATTATGTCTATATTTGGCAGTGGAAAGTCATCTTTAGGGCATGCTTTATTAAGATCCCTAAAATTCATACAAATTCTAATGCCCCCAGTTACTTTGCTAACTAGTACCAAATTTGAAATCCAATCTGCATAATCAATTGGTCTGATAAAGCCCACATCTAATAATTTTTTGAGTTCTACTTTGACTAAGAGAGCCACCTAGGGATGCATCTTTCTTAGTTTTTGTTTGACGGGCTTGGCATCTGATTTTAATGGCAAGTGATGAAGGACTAATTCTGGATCAAGTCTGGGCATATCTGCATAAGACCATGCAAAACTGATCTTCTTCTCAAGAAAGAAATTGACAAAATCTATCTTTTCTTGTTTTGATAGAGAAGTAGCAAAATGAATGACCTTAGGGTTGTCAGGTGTACCTAAATTTATCTCTTCGGTCATTTCCACAAGCAATGTTGATTTATCCTGACTTGACGAGGGTATTTCCAATCTTCCACCTTTGGGTGCCTAAGAGAGGTTTTCATCCATAGGTACATCTTGTATTTTTACTTTGCCATGGTCAGAGAGTGCCTTACGGTTTTCACTCAAAGACCCATTCTTTTGATTTTTTACTTTTTCTTTTTCTTTTTCATTTTTATGACTAGAAGATGGAGTTGACTCCCCAAAATATGTTGTGGAATCTAAATCAATAGCAAACCCCACCTTATGATCACCTCGTGGTATGCCTTCCCGTAGTCCAAGGAATTCTGCAATTGCTTCGTCATTTTGAAAACAATTCAATTTGAGTGGTTTTTGTTGGTCATGTTGGATAAGTTATGGATAGACAAGGGGTATGTCATCATCGGTTTCAAGGAGAGTTAGGGTTGAGATGGTAAGGATAAGAATGTCTGTGGTATCATTGTTCAAACTGCTCATATCTGATTCGGAGCTTGGGTCCCAGAATGACTCTATCCAAGCATTAGGACACATTTTGAGAGGGGAAGTTATTTCATGTTTGTCTTCCATGGGCAAATCATCAGGGTCAAGGAAAACATTTTCAAGGGCATAGGAGCTAGAAGAAAAAGAACTCCACTCGTATTCATTGGAATCAGTTTTAGGTTGGGTATCCTCAGGTGTTGTTTCATCATCAGAGTCACGCACCTTTCCACACGTGGTTACTTTGGTAGACGAGCTTCCAATTTGCAATGGTACAAAACCTAACCCTAAAGTTGGATGTCGGATCTTAGGTATAATAGGTTCTAGTCTTCCTTTCTTATCAAGGCCCAAACCATTGCAGCCATCATATCCCTTTTTCTGCAGTATAGTAAACCCTTTTCCATACAGCTCCACTGGCAACTTGACAGGTGGTGTATCAGTTTGATCCTTATAAAGATAATCTATTACATCATCATCCAAAATTTCCTTGTTAAGTTCACCCCATTTTGTAAATGTAGTGGGGGGGCTGATATTGAATGACTATCTTAGGTTTCTTTTGCAACAAATGTGGTTTGCCATGTGATTTTGGAGATATTGGTAAATTCCCAATGAGGAATGTTTGAGCCATTGAATACTCTCCGCATCCTTGGTCCTGTATCTTCAATTTTCCTTTGACAACATCTAACAATTCATTAGGATCCACATAATTATGTAAGTGGGCCTCTCTATTGACTGGGACTTGTTGCTGCGGGGAATTCTTTAGATTAGCACAAAATTGAAATGGATTACGATCTCCTGGAATTGTTATCTCAATCCCATTGTAAGGATATTTTAAACAAAGATGATAAGTAGATAGAACTGCTTTCATTGCATGGATCCACGGACAGCCAAGAATCATATTGTAAGGGAGATCGAGCTCTAGGACTTGCAGGAAAGTGTTTTCTGTCACCGGACCGACTCTGATAGGCAATGAAATTACCCCTTTAGATGGGTGCTCAGCATCATCATATGCTTTGATTGTTATTCTTTTGGAAGAATCAATGTCATTTTTTGTATAACCAAGACCAATGACCACTCTCAAGGTACAGATGTTAAGACCTGCTCCGCCATCTATCAAGACTCGTTGGATCTTGCAATTATGGACAAAGACTTCAAAATGTAAAGGATCATTATGAGGCAGCTTATCAGGAGAAATATCATTATCAGAAAAGGCGACATGTTGGAAAACAGCTAGATGTCCAATTCGGGCTTGAAACTGATCAACGTCAATGTCTATGGGGACAGTGGACTCAATTAAAACTTTATCTAGGACTGGGCGATGCATAGGGGACATTTTCAACAACTCAAGAATTGATATTTGTGCAGGTGTCTTCCCCAGATGATCTAGGAGATTATACTAACTCGTAGGAGTTGATTTGGGAGTAATTGCAGGAGCTCCTTTCAAGACTATTTTGGATCGACAAGTGGTGACTGCGCAAGAAGGATCTTGTCCCTTTAATCTTATGGTGGAAACATACTCATTTGATGCTCGAAAACAATTGATGACATTGTTATAACCATTATTTGCATAATTAAGATTCGTTGTTTGGGTAGAGTTTGAAGAAGATGCTCTACCCTTGTCATGATCAAGCAAAGGAGTTTTGAAAATTGTATGATCAGTGTTAGAGGTTGTGTTGGGCAGGTCTACCTCAATTACTCCTTGAACTAACAAGTCTTGAATCGTATGTTTCAATTGAAAACACTATGCGGTTTTATGTCCTTTTGACCGATGGTATTCACAATATGCATTATCATTCCACCAATGCGACTTTACCAATGGTTCTTCCTTGACATCAGGTAACTTGATAAAATTTGCTTGTATTAATTGTTTCATTACTAACTCAATAGCCTCTCCCAATGGCATAAACTGTCGGGGAGGCCCATCCCTTGATCTGAAAGATTTTCATTGTTGGTTTTGTTGCTGACCTTGTTGTTGATTATATTGTTGAGTATATTATTGGTATTGCAGCTGTTGAGTAACATTGCTTGCTTGTGTTTGATTTTGGTGCATAGCCGACATATTAGGAGCACTCAATTGCTTTATTGTGAAAGTGGGTTGATTTGCATTCACTACTCTTGCATCGACAACTCCATCATTAGTGACATTCTTGTTTTTGTACCAAAATCTATTTTTCTCCCCTGAAGTGTTTGTGTTATCACTATCTTTGTTGAGTTTAATGAGTCCCTTAGCTACAAGAGCAGTTTTAATGTTCATCCCTTTCTTAATGAGCTTCTCAATGGTACTAGGACTTTTCAATTTGAGCTCATACATCATTTCTGGGACCAAATTTTGAATAAATAAGTTCACTTGTTGTTCTTTAGGTATATCTAGGGAAGAACGACTGTACAAGCTTTGCCATCTTTGCAAGAAAGTCACTAATGGTTCACCTTGCTTTTTCTTGGTGTTACATAAATCTGACATGGTCACTTCACTGTCAATGTTGAATGTGAAGTGGGATATAAACTTTTGAGCCAATTCTGACCATGTCTTTATGTTCCCTGGCAAATGTGAATTCCAATCCATGGCTTGTCCTGTGAGACTTTGTGTGAATAAGTGCATCAAATATGTTTCCTCATAGCTCACTTTAGTACATGTTGCAAAAAATGCTCGAATATGGTCTTTCGGATTCTCGTTCCCCTTATATTTCTCAAAATTAGTAGCCTCAAAATTATTAGGAAAGGGAGGCATGTACACAGGCGCAAAAGTGCCCAAAAAGCTCCGAGTCACCCTATTTCTTGAGTTTTTCACCTGCAAACAACTCAAAAGCACTCAAAACATGGTTAAGGGGTTAGTTCACATCGGGTTCACCAAAATGTAGATCAGGAAATTGAGAAAAACATCAAAGCAATATCAAATTAGGACAATCACAAAACCTAAAACTGCAATGAAAACAATCCTAATCCAATCAATGAAAACATAAAGACAAGATATTCAAATTGCATGAAATCAAAGCAAACCAATGCAGATATCTCCTTCATGTGGCTCCATTGTTCTTCTTTCACCTTCAAATTTAATGTTGATCTCACCTACAAGTGCAAAATGCAAGTAGAAAGCAAGTTGAGAGATGAAATTTGCAGCATAAGGCTACTTGAAAATGTGATTGATTGATCCTTTCATTGAAGAAACTCATCTAATTTATAGACAAATTGGAGGGAGGACAAGATTAGCATGAAGAGATTTGAAAGGAAATTCAAATCAAGAATGGCAACATTATGACAAATGACAAGTTGCTATGCAAGGAGTATGACAAATTATGACAAATTATGACAAGTTGCTATGCAAAATGCATGACACACTATGACAAGATTGAAATAGAAATAGAAATTAGAAATTAGAAGAAATTAGCAAATTAGAAAATTGAGGCAAAAGATGAAATAGAAATTAGGTGAATTAATTAATAGGTTTTCATCCATTAATTAATTCATGAAAGAGACCTAGGACTAAATAAATAGATTTATTTAACCCACAAAGAAGAAGAAAAAGGATTAAATGAACAAATCATAAAACCCTAAAAATAAGAGGACAAGGAATTAGGTCAAGACAATAAGAAATTATTGTAGGTTCGATCATGATTCTGATTGACAAAGGACCAATGTTGATAAATGATTAAAATTGGTTAACAAAAATCAATGACAAATTGACCAAGATTGACAAGGAGATCAAATTGATAGGCGCCAATTGATGAGGAACAATGACTAATCGATCCAAATTGACATGATTGAAAAGGATGAGGATCAATGATGAATCGATCACAAAATGACAAGATTGACAAGGACAAGGATCAATGATGAATCGATCACAAAATGATGAGATTGCTAAGGACAAGGATCGATGACGAATCGATCGTGAAAAGATGAGATTGCTAAGGACAAGGATCGATGACGAATCAATCATAGAATGACGAGATTTCTAAGGACAAGGATCGATGACGAATCGATTGCAAAAATGACAAGATTGACAAGGACAAGGATCGATGACAAATCGATCGCAAAATGACAAGATTGCTATCGACAAGACCTAATTCGGAAGCAAGAAAAATGAGGAATGCAAAAGAAGGACTCGATGCTCGCAAATGATAAAGATCAAGTGTGCAACATAGAAGAAATGTTAATGCGACACAAGAACCCTAAAATAAGGCAATGTGCATATGTTAAAGTATGACTCCGCAAGCGTTGACCATTTTTAGACGTCTACAATATGTAGTCAGTGAGGCTCCTTTTGTGATTGAGCAGTGTGCTCTAGGCTATAAGCCTTCCTGAAAGTATCGGCCCCTATATTTTGTAATATCTCTTGATATGGCCAGTGGATTGATATTGTGGGTCACAAATCCCACCATGGTTTTTCCTCTTTGAGATTTTCCAAGTATAATAATGTGTGTTATGGTATCCATTTATGTGATTGGCTTATTGGTTGCTTTAATTCTTTCAATTCTTTATGTATTGGTATACCAGTTGGTGTATGCATGTTTTCATAAGGTTAAAATTTATCATTCTGGTAGACCATTGATTCACCCCCCCCTCCTCTCAGTGTTATTATATTCTAATAATTGGTATCAGAGCTTTGTACCTCGATCTCATAGGAAGCTTAACAACTTGAGGGAGATCTTGAATCCGGAATCCATGGATATGGGTTTGGAAAAGCTACTCAAGATCGCACTTGAAGATTATGATGCTGAAAGGATGAAGAAATTGAAGTTACAAAATGAATTAAATTCTACTCAGGAATTCATTCTTGTCCTACAGGAGAGGTTGTCATCTGTTCAAGCTAGGAGGAAGGAAATTTTACAAAATAAGGATGATGAAGAGAAAGATGCACTTAAGGAACAAAGTAAAAAACTGAGTTAGAAAAACATGGTTATGAAAAATGAAATGCAAGCTGTAACTATGAGAATGTCTAAAGAGATTGAGGACTAGAAGAAAGTGGAAGAAAATCTTGCTGTATCTCTGTTGAAAAAAATTGAAGAATGTGGTAGGCTGGTTCATGAGAATGATATGCTAAGAATTGATTTAGTAAAATCCTAGAGTAATGAACAAGAGATTTAGAGACAAGTGATAATTCTAAGACATGATCTAACTATTGCAAGTGAGTACAAAGAAAGATTCAAGATTAGTTCAGCTCAGCTAGATGAGTTATTGAAGAGATAAAGGTAGAATGGAGATTCCAGTGGACTTGGATTTGAACAAGGATAGAGTTTCAGTACTGCTAATGAAGATCAAACCCATAAGGCACTGGTAAGGTAGTTCAATGCCTATAAATTCAATGGTAGATGTTTTATTTGCAATAAATTTGGTCACATGGCTAGGCAATGTAGAAACAAAGCAAATTAGAACCCTCATTCTACTCCCGGTCAATGTTCTAAATGTAATAAGTATGGTCATAAGACAAAATATTATAGAATGAATGTAAAATGTTATGCATGTGGAAATTTAGACATATGGCTAATTAGTGCAAGTCAAGCAATTATATCGGTTTTAGCAAACCAATTCAAAAGGACAATGTTACATGTTATGCATGTAATAAGGTTGGACATATTGCTAAATTTTGTAGAAGCAAAAATTTGCCGGTTGGTAATGGAGGATCAAATGAGAAAGGGAAAGAAAAGATTAATGAAATCTGGCAAGATCATACCCAAAGATGGGTCAAAAAGACCGAAGAAAAATCTACAGATGGTATTTCACCAGTTACTTATCCGACAGAAGAGGTTTCTCTTGCATCAGTAGGAAGCTCATCTGATAACTGAAGTAGATGCCCTAGGGGTAGGAAAAATTCATGAAGATGTTTTATATGCCCCAGGAAGAGGTTTTGGAAGATGTTCCAGACATTGGAGATGCTTATCCAACATGGATATGTTTTGTTTGAGATCTGGTATCTTTCACTAAAATTGATTGATGTTAATGAAAGATTAGGGTTTTTTTGGAGGATAAAAGGTTGAATCTACTTCATTTTTTATCTTCTTGCATTGAGAGCGATTCGGAGCGATTAAAGATGATTTAGTGCGATAAGATATTTTCTTAAGCAATTTCATTGGCAATTGGAAGAGGTCTTTAGGTTTTTTCACCGAAAGTAATTCACAGGTATTTATCTTTTATCATGGAAGCAATATCATCATCTGTACCTATCTTTGTTTCAAATCCAACTGTAGTTGAGGTCAAGGACCGTCCTAGGCTTATTTTCAAGTGATATCTGCATGTGGCTGCCCTAGAAGATTCAGTTGGCACTTTTTCTCATGTCCTAGAAGGAGTTGTGTATGTCAAAGATGTAAGAGATTACATCCATTGTCACATTGAGGATTTGGGAATGTAAGATATCAAGAGTATGTACATGAATGAGCTAATGGGAGATTTTGGAAAGATTAAGCCTAAGTACAAACACATCGAGGATTTAGGGTTTACTGGCATTCTAGACATTTCACAATTTGAAGATTGAATCATTAGGTAAGTTTTGAGGAGGGTGCATGGAGATTTTACCTAGTTAGATAGACCATATAAGATTACAAAGGAGGCCATCAGGGCAATCACCAGTTTACCACAGGTTGGACAACGTCTGGATAGGAATATTTCTAATGATCATGTCAACAAGATTACTAGTGCAACATCGGACAAGAGATCTATGAGAATAAGTAATATCACTGATACAAATATTAGATTCGGTAGCATGGTCATCGGGTATAAGGTAACACAATCAAACTGACACAATTTTGTTTCTAGCTCCTGCATTTTTCATAGCTTACAAGATGATGAGAGAAAATGAGAAACTGGATCTATGTGGTTGGATGTTAGATGAAATGTTGATAAACCTAGGAAAGATTAAAGGAGAAAAGAAAGGGACTTTCCGATATGGTAACCTAATTGTCTGTTTAATTCTATTTTTCATGAATGAGACTCTCGATTTTGGGAAGAGACAACGAGAATTTGATATCCTAGTAGGGAGGCAACTAAAATAGTCAATTGCTAAATTAGGCAGTAAAAAAGATGACAAAGTATGGGGTTATTTTAAGGTATTCTAGAAGACTATGCAATCTAGAGAAAGGATTCCTAATCACATTGTTGTGAAATACTCAACTGACATATGTTTTATGGTGAAGAAAGATGAAACACTCATGGAAGCAGTCAAACCCTGAAAGATCTAGATTCAAGAGATGGGCTATGAAGTGGATACACAGATTTTAGATGCTTATGAAAAGATGTTTATTGACGCACATGTTGATGAAGCTGAGAAGCCCTATGGTACTGCTAAGCAGAAGACACAAGAGGTTGAAAGTGAGTTCAACCAGAAGAAAAGAGAGAAGCAGGAAGGTAAGGCAAGTAAGTTTGTACAAAAGGTTTCACAGGACATCAAAGAATTAATTGATGTTGTCCCTGAGAAAGGGAGGAAGATTAAAGAATCATAAGTATTCATTATGTCTATTACAACAGAGTCTACATCTAAGGATGACACACCCATGGCTTATAAAAGCGTTATAAGGAAGAACATAGAAGAAACCAAGGTAGAGGTTAAGAAGCAACCGGTTAGGAAAGTTACATTTAAGTTACCAACACAGAAGAAAGAACCAAAAGAAACACCTTCAACCCCATCCGGTACTGGTAGAAGGAAGAAGAAGGGAGACATTGATCTAGTAATTGAATCTGGTAATGTAACTATCACTCTACCAAACAATTGTGCAGAGTTAGTTAATAAGATTACTAATGATGGTATGTTAAACAACATGTAGTTTTATTATGAATATTTAGAGGATGATGACCAAAGAGAAATAGAGGAAGCAATATTGTTATATTTGGATATTTATGAGAAAGCCTTGATAGAAATTGAAGACCAAATACCAGTAGAATTGTATGATATGTTAGATGCTAGGAGACTGCCAGCAATGCAAATAAACAAGCATATTAAGATACAAGAGTAGTTATTTGTTTGTGTTTCTATTGCTCTAGATAGGACACTTGAGGTTGTAGATAGAAAAATCTTTAACAACAAACATAAACTAATCAGTCTTATGTTAGGAAGAGTAAATGAGATAATCAAGGAGACCCAGAAGGCATGACTTAAGTTCTTTGAAGAGAACCGTGGTTTTTATACTTCATCGAAATAAAAAATAGATACTACTGACATCCTGGTTGAAGGAAACAGAAAGGGTATTATGGGTACTTCATCCTTAATTTTTAAAAACATTAAGAGAGTGGAAATTAAGCCCCTAGTAGATACAAATGTACAGGAAAATGTAGAGTTACCAAAAAATACAGAGAGTGTAAAGGTTGATAATGTAAAAGATACTAATGTTGAGGATAACACTCCTCCATATATAGATGTATAGGTTGAGGCTACAGTTCCTAGAGAGGAACCAACAGGTACTGAGATTGCACCAAGTGGTGAAGCCATTAGCACAAGTGAGGAAGCTATAGAGGTTAGAAAATAAAAGGAGAAGAAAGGAGAATCTGGTAGGGAACCAATAGTGAGTCCATCATTGTTCAAATTTGACACCTTGTAGGTTGAAAAGAAAAACATAACTGAGATGAGCTCTACTGAACTCACGATGATGACTGCACAAAAATTGATGAAGGAGGGATCTATAGATAAAGGGATTATTGATTAGTCTATCACTATTTTACATAGACTAGTCCTAGAGTGCAGGTTTGATAGAGAAGTGAGCCCATCCGGCAAGCTTAAGACAATTACTGAGCATATTTCAAAGGATTTTCAATCCTTGCAATAGATATCAAACCGACAAGAACTAGAGAGGTTCATACAGGCAAATAGAGCTACATTTGATCAAGTAATTGAGTCTAAGAGGAAGAAGATTGATGAAAAGTTAAAATTGATAGATAATTCTTTAAAGCAATCTACAAATATTTACAGAGTATGTTGTAACATATGTTTTTACATTTAATTTCGATAAGAAGATTAAGGAATCTCAAGAGAAAAATGCAAGTATAGCCAATTCTTTTGACGGATTGAATTTGTTAACTACATCCATTGATGGTCAGATTTTGGTTTTGGAAGCCCAAATTTCTTTTCTTAAGAAAAAAAAAATTCATAAGAAGAGCTAGAAGTCTTAGAGGTTCAGTGAGTCCCCGGTTGGATTCACTCAGTGTACATAAGGAGTGTATGAATATGATTGGTAAGCCCACACCAGTAGAGTTAAGTAAGAAAGAGTCATTTGCTCATATGCTAAATGGACTTGTATCTATTTCTGGCACTTTCCAATCTAGTTGGGATACTTATCTAGAGCTTTTGGAGAAGGCTTATCTAGAAATTTTCAAATTTGTTAAGCTCCGGTAAGGTATTTTTGGTATATTCATTGTACAATATTTTCATTCTTCATCCCAGTTTTGGATTTTTGGTATTATTTTTGGAATTTTGATGGCATTGATGTAAAAGGGGTACTGATATAGATGTGAAAAAGAAAAAGGGAGTTGTATACATTAGGGTGAGACATGGAGATATGGAGATATGGAGTGTTTTCTATTGATGAATATTTAGCTCAGGGGGAGCAGGATTAGGATTAAACTGACAGATGACACCATGATCATTTTTCACATGAGTGTTGCCATCAATTCCAAAGGGGGATATTGTTGGTAATTGACACTCAATTGGTTGGTTTCACTATGTTATCATTGATAGCAACATGGTCTCTTTTTATGGCTTCATGTTTTGGTTTAGTTGTATACCAGCAAGCATTTCATAGACACTTCACCGACACCGATAGGAAGGAAGGATTTCTTTGGTTACTGACAGTGAAAACCGAAATGGTTTAGAATAAGGTTATCAGTATTAGAGGCCGACATCTCTTGGATCCAGCATTGGCAATTGTTTTTGATATTCATGTATTTATGTTATCTAGCCAACATGTATATTGTCATTGTAATTATCTTTGTAAGCTAACATAAGGCATGATAAATTTTATAGGGTATATAGGTCAATTAAATTAGATCATTTTGATATATGTGGATGATAATAAAGATGTGAATATGGATGGATAGATGATGTGAAATATATGAGAGATTATGTATGAGAGGATATTTTTGTAAAGGGTTATTCTGGTAAAGGGTTTAGGGTTTCAGACTGGAACAATATTCTGGCATAGAAGATGTTATCTTAGTAGTTCACTCATTTCTCTGGATTGTAGTCTAGATTTATATGTAGTCAGTGAGGATCCTTTTGTGATTGAGTAGTGTGTTCTAGGCTGTAAGCTTTCCTGCAAGTGCAGTCCCCTATATTTTGTAATATCTCCTCATAAGGCCAGTGGATTGATATTGTGAGTCACAAATCCCACTTTGTTTTTTCCTCTTTGAGGTTTTCCACATATAGTTCTATATGTTATGGTATCCATTTATGTGATTGTCTTATTGGTTGCTTTACTTCTTTCAATTCTTTATATACCGGTATACCAGTTGGTGTATGCATGTTTTAATAAGGTTAAAATTGATCATTCTAGTAAAACACTGATTCACCCCCCCTCTCTATGTTTTTGGATTCCAACAATCCTCACATAGTATTTTTATCCTGGAATTTCCTAGAATGATCAATTTTGGTATAAAAATGATTCTAACCTACAAACACAAAGACAAAAAAATTGTTATGGTTTTTGAGGTATTTTCCTTATTTAAACTCCTATTTTGGTTTTTTGATCTCTGCACACAACCAAAAGGAAAAAGATAAATAAAATGTTTTCAATCCTAGTTGTTGATTAAGGTAAATAGGTATTACAGGGACCCAAAACCCAAAAGTTCTACAATAACCATAAAATAAGCATTAAAGTCCAAAACCAACAGCGAAAGCTAAACGAACTTAGTCCAAGCCCACAAAATAGCCTACAAAATAAAAACAATTAAGACGAGAGAAAACAAAGACCTACTGATAAGAATGTTCTAACTCTGCCTTCTTCTAAATAACTTTCTTGTTGATAGCCTCCAACTAGTCCATGATAAATTGGGAGTTGCCTTTCTCCTAGTTCTTGCTCTTGGTACGGGTACACGGACCAGTCGTAGTATGGAAATGAGAAATCTGACCACCTAAACCCTTTACTTTCTTTTTCTTCTTGGAATCTGAAGGAGTCACACCGACAATGGGATCAACCGTGCAATCCGCAATCACATTATTGACCCTCATCAAACCTTCTAAACTATTATTCATGGTGGCCTTGCTGATGTCAACTAGATTTTTCAGACCACCTTTGATTTCTTCAACACTCACCTCCAAATTCCATATTCTACTTTCATGATTCAATTTCAACTTGTCCACATCCTCGATAGCTTTTTCGATCAATTGGAGGATTTTCTTAGTTTTATTGGGTCTAGGGTTGTTCGTAAAAGTATCTACAATACCCTTTATACCCTCTTTTAGGACTTCAATCTCCATGCCCATCTTCCGGAGACAATCCATCTGACTGTTGGCCACAAGGGAAATGCAATCATCCAAATATGGGTCAATGACAACCCTCCCCTGTTTCCCAAGATCAATTTCATTGGGGATTTCAATATTAATCTCTTGTTCACTATCTATGTCTGCCTCCGCCTTTCTAGATTTGGGCTTCTTTGATTTGGGAGAGACAAAGTCAACAGGCTTGGACCCCATTTTTTTGTATTTACTAGCGGCCCACCTAGGGTATTTTTTACGTCTGCTACTACCTATCCCAGGGGTAATATTTTGAATGGGGCCCTCACTAGTAGGCAAACAATACTCAGGATGTCAAACAATTCTTGATCTTGCTAGTCCCTGGCAAGCCCGCTATCTTCCCCTTCTGAATCCATGTCATAAACCACCAAAACCTCTAGTTCGGAAGAAGAAACATGAGTTTTCATAATAGGGGATGGATTGACTTCACTGGCCTTAGCATAATCCATAATGAGATAGATAAGGCCCTCATGGAGGACTGGGTTATCCACATTCCCAGCATGTTTCTCCAGACTATGCTTTAAGGAAGAAAGAAGATAAAATGGAATGGAGATTTTCCTATCATGCCTAAAGTGATTCAAAATGACAAAGTGATAGAATAAAATACTTGCATAACAACCATCAAGATTGATGTATCTCATGATAACCTCTGCCACATCGGGCCAAGGCATTTGAAGATCCTTCTAGTTGTAGCCACCATCGACAATCTTCTGAACCCTACTCCGCTCCTTCAACTTGTCGAAGAAAGTGGATATAGCTTCATTTGTAGATTTCCTTTCTCTATGTAGTGTCATAAAATTGTGACCCTTGCAATTTGAAACCAAATTAGGGTCTTCACATTGGTGATTTGAATCCCCAAACCTAATTGGAGACCCGAGAGTTGCTCATCCCCAGAAACTACACTTTTTCTACCCTCCACACTTCCTGAAGTTGCTTCCTATCCCGAGATAAGGGCAAGATAAGGGCGTGGCGCCCCTATCTCCCCTAGGAGAGGGTCGTGGTGCCCCTGTCCTCCTAGAATAGGGGTGTGGCACCCCTATCCCTACCCTATTTTGGCCCCCCCTCTGTCCTATCTTTGCATTGGTTTTTGCACTTAAAGCGAGAAAATTTTCCCTGTGTCGGCCTATGATGAAAAATCTGTCGATTAACCCTAATTGAAAACTATATAAGTCACATTTTCCCTCCCATTTTCATAAGTTGGATAAAGTGGGACTACATGAGATCTTGCATTCAAGCATTCAAGACCATTCAAGCATTCAAGCATTCCTTTGAATCATTGAGCATTCTCAAGTCTCCCTTAAAGGCTAGGTGTTGCATTCAAGTCAAGGATTCAACCATTGAAGAGGATATCCCTTTCAATATTCAACTCCATACAAGCAAATCTACCTACATTTCTATCTATAACTTCTCTTGAGGTGAATTACATTTCAGTCTTTCATTTGCATTTACTTGGAATTACTTTCTTTCATCATTTGGCTAATTCAAAAATTGGGGTTTGATCTAAAGGAAAACCCCCAATCCCAACCCCTTTTCCTCTCTTTTATCTGTTTAGGTTGCAAGTGCCCAACTATATTTACAGACTTGGACTCCATTTACAGAAGCAGAAAAAACCCTTTTCGTTTCACAGATTTTTTGAAGGACCGTGTGCACTTTCAGCACAATCCCAATAACTTTTCCTCAAATTCACAAGGCAACTTCGTCTCGACATATTATAGCCATATCCAGGTGCACAAATTCATCTCACGCTTGCACTTCAAGTTTAAATTATTTCTTTGCTACTTTTACTCTTAGTCTCAAAACACATAATTCAACCATTTTCCATTCTAAAAGAGGGGTTAGCTTGTCATTTTCACACCATTATCAATATATTTTAGTATTCAATCTTTTCCCTAAGAGATTGGATATAGTGAATTCCCCCCTCTTTTAAATGTAATATGGATAAAGTGTTTGAAGGGAAATTTGCAATGAAACTTTCATCTATCCTTAGAGGGAAGAAAAGATTTCCTCTTGATCTCTCCATCATTCACTTTTCTCCACATCACATTTTGGTGAACCCGACGTCTTGCATGCTTTATCTTGAAAAATCATTGCATATTTTTCATTTACAAGTTTAATTTTTTTGCAAAATTAGTAGTTAATTCATTCAAAACCCTAGTTTTTAAAATTGAACTTGTGTCTTGTAAAAATTGCTTGTTATTCTCTTAGATTTGAAAATTGCTTTGTTTGTCAAATTTAATTTCTTCATTGCCCAAATCAATTTGAAAATCGAATTCACAAAAATTAGAGGTTAATTGTCAAAACACTAATTTTTTAAAAATCATCTTGAAATTGTGCAAAAATTGCATTTTCATTTAATTTTCAGATTGTGACCGCTTTCAGACTTATCCTCTTTCCTAAAATTCAAATTTTCAAGTTCCCTCCTTTTTCAAAATTTAAAATTTCAAAAATTAAGTGGTTAGGTCCTAAAACCCTAATTTTTAAATTTAATTGGGTTTTGTACAAATTTCAATCAATTTTAGTTTTCTAAACATTTTTCAAGGTGTCCCTATCCATTATGTTTGACCCTTTTCAAATTTGCAATTCAATTCCTCTTTTTTTCTCAAAACCCTAATAGGGTCCTATTTTCACATTAAAACCTTCATTTCTCCTATCTAGAGATCATGAAATCCACCAATTTTGGGGGGTTGGCTTTAAAATCATCGTAACTTTCATCCCTGAAAAATTTTGAAATTTTTTTGTCAGACCGTTTGCACTTTCAACACGTTCCTCGACATTTTACCTAAAATTTTGAGAGACTATTGTGACCATATTAAATAGCTTAAATCCATAAAATTGGCTGATTTTGTCAATTATTGATCCCTCTAAAATAAAAAATACCTTCAAAATTCAACATTTCAAATTTCAAGAAAATTTTAAAAAATTGAGTGGTTCATTATAATCTACCTTGATTTTAAAAATTTTGATTTTGTCAATTCTAAAATTAAGAGGTATTCAATTGGCCCTAATTTTAAATTCTAATTTCCTTTCATTTATCATAAAATTATTTTTGGAAATTGTGTCATTTTCTACTTTCAACAAAGTTCAAATTGTTTAATCATTATTTTCTCAAATTTTACATTATTCAATTCTTGTATACTTTGTTCCTATAATTCAAATTTTCAAATTTTCCCTCTAGTGCATGAGTTTCACCACTATTAGTCCTACCTACACTATCCCCATTAGACAAAGCATTAGAATTAAGGGTTGGCATGATTTAATTACCGAAGAGATGAAGCATAATTTGGGTGACTTCTTTAATGAGGATAATGCTAATTCTTCCCATCCTAATCATGCCCCTATCTATCCAATTGATGAATACCATGATGAACAAGAAGAAGCTTTGAGTAGATTTTTGATAGATCAACTTTCAAAATTGAACAATCAATTTGATAACTTTCAATAATGGATGTCCTCAGAATACCCCAATAGCGAAACTCTTCCATTAATTGAAGGCCTTAAATGCATGATTCAAAGTGATAAGAATGGAATTGATATATTGTGTGGCATTGCTCATATTGATGATTCTAATGTCATGCCTATAAAGAGTATTGGAATTTGCATGAAGATTACATTATTAATATGCTATGTTGTCATTAATGTCAATTAAACCGGTAATGATATTGTTGATATTGTTGTAATATTGTTACTGTAATCGGTAGGAAGAATTTGTGAGAAGAACCAGTAACTGGGGTAATGGTATAAACCTTATCTATTGATGTAATCGGTAAACCCTACCTCTTGTTTTTGATAAACCCTAACCGATTACATTTGGCGAATTGGTTATATTGGTCTATGATTTGATGATGAGCGATATTGATGATGACACGCATAATTATTGTATGAAGACAATTCCAATAGATTTTAGCGAGTTATTGTAACGGTGTTTGTTTAGGGAATGAGAAAATGTATTGCATCTAATGCAAAGGGTGTGATGAGTTACTAAGTTCAATGAAGCAATGATCAAAGACCGATCAAGGTTTTCTTGATTGATGTGCAGAGATTGTTATGTAATCCAATGGTCATACTTGAACTGAATTTGTTTGTAATCTTGATGAGAGTTAGGTTTTTTTTATGTTACCAACCTGACTGATTTGTATTTAAGGTCGATGAAGTTGTTTAGTTTTTGAGAGTTGGCAAAGAGATAGACACAGTTTAGTTGAGTGTCTGGTTGCCAAACCGGATGATGTATCTATAGTTTGAGTAAAGGCAGATAGGAGCATGAAATGGATCTGATTAGGCAAGTGTAGTGCTATTCAGATAGCTCAGCAAACTCCTGTTGTTTTCTAACAATTACAATAGAATTGAAATCCCCTAACCGAGTAAGCTCTAACAATCTTGGTGCTATTCAAATCCTCTAACAAGGTAGTCCATTAGATTGGATTTTCAAATCCTCTACCGAGGTTACACATTGCTTCTAACAAGGCATTTGTAGTCAATCCCTTAACTGGGTGATTCCTAATAGGGTTAGTTCTTAACAAGAATTTTTGTAAAGATTTAATAGGCTAGGCTCCTAATAGGGAAAACTTTAGAAGAGTTTAAATAGTTATCTTGTGAGTCTCATCTCACCATGGTTTTTACCTATTTGCGTTTCCACGTCAAAAGTATTTGTGTCAAGTGGTGAATGTTTTTGTGGTTATGTTTTCATGATTGTTTTACTTAACTACTTAACTATTTTTTATAAGTCATGATAACCGAAAGCATTGAGATATGAAGAAGTTATTTACTGTAAATTTGTTGTAACAGACAAACGGTTTATCTTATGAGTTTTTATCTTGACGGAGTTATTATTCTAAGTTTACTTTGAGAGATTGATTGGTTAAGTTTAATATCAGTTTTTCTATCTATTGATTCAGCCCCCCCCCCTCTCAGTAGTTGACCAGATACTTATTCTTTCATCATACCATCAGTTGGTATCAAAGAAATTCAGGTCCTCTAAGGTCTAAGCCTAACAACTTGAGGTAAAGATCTATTGATCATGATGAGAAAGGAAGGTCGAAAGTTTAATAGAGAGAAATACAGGATATGGAGTGACAAAATGAAAATTTATATCAAGACTCTGGGAAATCAATATTGGGAACATGTCGATACTATGTATGTTGCACCTACTAGGATGTTGACTCATGATCAAAAGAAAGAGCAACAAGAAAATCATCAAGCATTGGAGGCTATTATCAGTTCTTTATCTGATGCAGAGTATGTAGATGTTCATGGTCTTGAAACTGCATATGAGGTATGGAAAAAACTTGAAGAGATTTATAACGGTGATGAACATGTTAAGATTGCTAAAGAGGAGAGTCTAAGAGGAAATTTTAATGACATGCGGATGGCTGAAGTTGAGAATATCTAGCAGTATGGTCAAAGGATAAAAGAGATAGTCAATGAAATTAAGAGTGTAGGAGGAAAAGTGGAAGATTCCATAGTGATCAGTAAGGTACTGAGAACCCTTCTACCATTCTACTCTATCAGAGTTGCAGCTATTCAAGAGCTGAAGTCTATTGATAAAACTAAGGTAACTCTTGACTCCATCATTGGCAAGCTTACTGGTTTTGAATGAAATGGTTATGATGGTGGTGTACATAAATATGATTCTACATTTAGAGCTTATGTTTCTAACCCATCTATGAGGAAAAGTAGAGATACCAGTCACAGTTATGAATCCAGATGCAGTAGAGAAGCTAATGATGAAGACAGTTTAGTTGAGCTTAAAGCATTGTTGGCCAAGCAGTTGCCTAGAGGTACAGGTAAATATAGAGGTAAATTACCTTTGAAATGTTTTGCATGCAACAAGATTGGACACATTGCTACTAATTGTCCTAATGGTGATAATGAGCACAAACAAGAGAAATTCAAGAAGTACAAGGGTAAAGGCAAAAGAGATTGTCTTATGGTTGTTGATGGTGGTATCATTGATTAGGAATCTGATGGTGATGCTAATTAAGACATTGTGTCTATATCCATTAAAGAAGAGATGTCAGACTAGAAGGCATTATTATCTAGGAAGGATAACTCTAATGATTGGATCATTGATAGTGGTTATTCACATTACATGACCAGTGATCGAAGAAAATTTATTTCTCTGAAGGAATTTGATGGCGAATTTGTAAGATTTGGTAATGACTCGCCCTGCATGGTTAAAGGTAAGGGAACTATTTCTCTTAATGGAAAGAGTAGGTCAGATGATGTCTACTAGGTTGAAGGTCAAAAGCACAATCTTTTGAGTGTGGCACAACTCAATGACAAAGGATACCCATTGGAATTTAAAAATGGTATGTGCAAGATCAATGACAATAAAGGTGAACTGATTGCAACTAGGAAGCAAACTAAAGGTAACTTGTTTCATCTTTATCCTAATGTCAGCAACTATTTAATTGCAAATATAGATGATAGTTGGCTTTGGCATAGGATATTTTGTCATATAAAATTTGATAACATTGTTAAAGTGAGTAAGTCCAAGATAGTGAGAGATTTGCCTCAGTTAGACAAACTGGTTAATGCTCTGTGCAAAAGAATGTCAGTTGGGAAAGATGACATCCTCAACTTTCAGGAGAAAATATTTTTCAGCGGAACATTTGTTAGATTTGGTTCACACAGATCTTTGTGGACCAATAAGAACAAAAAGTATTCAAGGTGACAGATATTTCATGATCTTCACTGATGATTTCTCAAGGATGATGTGGGTCACATTCTTGAAGGATAAGACTGAAGCTTTTGGTAAGTTCAAGGCATTCATGGCCTTAGCTAAGAAAGAGAGAGATAAGAAGATAAAGTGTTTGAGGAAAGATCAGGGTGGTGAATTTACTTCTGAGGAATTCATTAGGTATTGTGAAGGAAATGGTATCAAGTGACAACTTTCTACACCAAGGACACCACAGCAGAATGGTATCGCAAAGAGAAACAACTGGTCAGTTGTTGAAGCTGCTAGGACGATGTTAATACAAGGAGGTGTAGCGAAAACTTTCTAGAGAGAAGCTATAAACACAATTGTCTACACTATGAACCGGATTCTGGTAGAGAGAGGAAAGGACAAGACTCCTTATTAATGTTGGTATGGTAGATCACCCGATGTTAGTTATTTCCGAATATTTGGAAGCAAATATTTTATTAAGAGAGATGATTATATTAACAAATTTGAGGCTAAAAGGGATGAAGGTATATTTCTTGGCTATTCCATGAAGAGTAAGGCCTACAAGTGTTTTAACAACTAGACATAGAGAATTGTTGTGAGTGTTGATGTTTGAGTGAATGAATTTCCTGAAGACTCAGAGGAAACTAGTTCAAAGAAAAAGGATGAAGATCCTTGTATTTTGTTTTTGGAACTAGAAACTATGAAATCTAAAACCGGCAAAGAAAATATTGATGTACCAGTCCAACCAGAATAGATAAATTTAGAAGAAGATGATGATAATGAAGAAGCTGAACCTAAAGATAATGATCATGTTATTCAAAGATATGTGAGACTAAATCACAATCCTGACCAAATTATTGGGGATAAGGATGTTGGAGTACTAACCAGAAGAAGAATCAGAGAAAATTCTTGCATGATCTCCACTATTGAACCAAGAACTGCTAAGGGAGCATTTGGTGATGATCATTAGGTTAAAGTTATGGAGGAGAAATTAGATCAAATTGAGAAGAGAAACACATGGACCCTGGTACCCCGACTAGTAAATAAAAATGTGATGGGAACTAAGTGGGTTTTCAGGAACAAGTTGAATGAAGATGGTGTTGTAGTTCACAATAAAGATAGGCTAGTTTGTAAAGGTTATGCACAAGAAGAATGAGAAGACTATGGTGAGACTTTTGCACCAATGGCAAGACTAGAAGTGTCATAACTTTACTTTCATTTGTAGCACACAAGAAATTCAAGGTATACCAGATGAATGTTAAGTCGGCGTTTTTGAATGGATACTTGAAGAAGAATTTTACATTGAGCAGCCAAATCATTATGCACTAACTAATAAGAAATACATGGTATGCAGATTGCATAAAGCTTTATATGTATTAAATAAGGCACCTAGAGCATGGTATGAAAGGCTTCATACACCTCTAATTAAGATAGGCTTTCTAAGAATCAGTGATGATAGTAACATATATCTCAAATCTGAAGGAGATAAAATACTACTCAGCAAAGTATTAGTTGATGATATCATATTTGGAGGTAATGATAACATGAGAAACAGTTTTGCAGATGAAATAAAAAATGAGTTTGAAATGTCTTTAGTGGGCGAAATAAAAATTTCATAGGCTTGCAAATACAACAAATAAAGAATGGTATTTTCATCACATAGTCTAAGTATGTGAAAGAGGTCTTAAAGATATTTGGCATGAGTGACTGTAAACCAGTTGGGACACCTATGGTTACAGGTTGTAAGTTGTCTAAGGAAGATGAGTCCAAATCTGTTGATGAGAAGGAATACAGGTCAATGATTGGAAAATTGTACTATGTTGTTCACAGCAGATTGGACATAGCTCATGCAGTTGACATAGTTGCTAGATTTCAGAAGAATCCTAAGGAAACACATCTGATAGCAACCAAAAGAATTTTTAGATACTTGAAAGGTATTATTGATTATGGGTTATGCTATCGATATGGAGTAAATTTTGACTTGAAGGTGTACACAGATGCATCTTACATGAATTGCACATAGGCTATATGGATGAGGCACATTTTGGAAGGTTTTAAGATGAAGATTTGAGAACCTACAAATATTTTATGTCATAACACAAGTGCCATAAATATTTCCAAAAACCCTATTTTGCACGCACGAACAAAGCATATTGAATTGAAGTATCATTTATTGAGGGAAAAAGTTTAGTGTAAATATGTTATCTTGGAGCATGTTTCTACCAAAGAGCAGCTTGCAGATATTTCTACTAAACCTCTGCCTAAGACAACTTTTGAATATCTTCAAAGTCAGTTAGGGGTTGTCCCTCTTCATAAAGTCAGTTAAGTATGATGTAGATTACATTAGTCTCAGAACTACTTCCAAAATTTTATAGGAGGATTGGTGAAGTGGATGTATTCAACAAGGGGAGCATCAAGTTGCAGATTGTTGATGATGCACAGTGAAATTTGACATTTCTGTCAAAGGGGGAGAAGAATTATGTGATTATGGGAAAGAGAACCAGCAAAAAGCTAAAGACACAGTCAGCATGGTGAATACTTGGTAACATAAACCAAGACTCCTATTCACAATCATGCAGTAATCAATGATATTGATATTCATATTCTCATGAATGCCAAAGGGGGAGATTGTTAGCATTTTCATGAAGATTGTATTAATGATATGTTATGCTGTCATTGATATCAATTAAACCAGTAATAATATTGTTGAATTTATTGTAATATTGTTTCTATAACCGCTAGGAATAATTTGTGAGGAGAACTAGTAACCGATGTAACAATGTAAACCTTATCTATTGATGTAACTAGTAAACCCTACCTATTGTTTTTTATAAACCCTAACCGATTACGTTTGGTGATATGTTATATTGGTTTATGATCTAATGATGAGAGGTAATGATGATGAGATGCATGATTATTATATGAAGACAATTCCAAGAGATTTTGGAGAGTTGTTTTAATGGTTTTTGTCTAGGGAATGAGCAAATGTATTGCATCTAATGTAAAGCATGTGATGAGTTACTATGTTCAATGAAGTGGCAATGAAGAAGTGATCAAGGTTTTCTTGATTAATTTATAGAGATTGCTATGTAATCCAACGATCATACTTGAACTAAATTTGTTTTTAATCTTGATGAGAGTTAGGTTTTTGTTGTGTTACCGACCTGATTGATTTATATTTAAGGTCGATGAAGTTGTTTAGTTTTAGAGAGTTGGCAAAGAGATAGAAACAGTTCAGTTGAGTGTGTGGTTGTGGAACTGGATGATGTATCTGCACTTTGAGTAAAGGTAGATAGGAGCATGAAATGGATCTGATCAAGCAAGTGTAGTACTATTTAGATAGATCAGCAAATTCCTGTTGTTTTCTAACAATTACAGCAGAATTGAAATCCCCTAACTAGGTAAGCTCTAACAAGCTTGGTGCTATACAAATCCTCTAACAAGGTAGTCCATTAGATTGGATTTTCAAATCCTCTACCGACGTTAGTCCTTACAGGGTATTGCTTCGAACAAGGCATTTGTAGTCAATCCCTTAACCGGGTGATTCCTAACAGGATCAGTTCTTAACAAGACTTTTTGTAAAGCTTTACTAGGCTAGGCTCCTAACACGGTGAACTTCAAAAGACTTCAGATGGTTATCTTGTGAGTCTCATCTCACTGTGGTTTTTACCTATTTGGGTTTCCACATCAAAAATATTTTTGTCAAGTGGTGAATGTTTTTGTGGTTATGTTTTCATGATTTTTTTACTTTACTACTTGACTATTTTTGATAAGTCATGATAACTGGAAGCATTGAGATATGAAGAAGTTGTTTATTGTTAATTTGTTGTAAGCCATAATCGGTTTATCTTATGGGTTTTTATCTTAACAGCGTTATTATTCTAAGTTTATTTTGAGAGATTGATTGGTGAAGTTTAATATCATTTTTTCTATCGACTAATTCACCTCCCCCATCTCTTAGTAGTTGACCAGATACTTATTCTTTCATCATACCATCAAAGAGTTGTGCTGAAAACCTAGGTTATTCACAACCTTTAACACAAATCAATTCTCCTATTCCTTTGACTACTCCTATGACTAGTGTTCCTACTTCTACCTCAAACATCATGGCTACTTAAACTAAAATGTCATTCCTACAACAAATAGTCATGGGGAAATTCCCTTTTCTTCATTTAATCCTCCATCTTTACCTATGTCTTCAATAATTATTTGTATTATCCCTCAACCAATGAATCTGACACAAGGGGCCAATTCTTTCAATAACTTTATTCCTCCTTTGAGTGCCCATTTTCCTACTCAATAATCACCTATGCCTACTTAACCACCTTCTCAATCAACTATGTCTAACATAAATTCTTCTACCGAAGCAAACATTAACAATCTTGCTCAAACTATGTCCTCCTTACAACAACAAATTGCTTCCATGAGTTAATCCAAGCTTATTATGCCCACATATGATGTTGCGAGCCCACTTTCCCTTGATATTGTTAAATTCGTGCCACCTAAGCATGTTGAGGTCCCTCAATTGGAACTCTATAATGGAAAAGGTGACCCTCTAATGCATGGTAAAACATTTGAAACCTTGTGTATTGATTTTTCTTATGATCAAAGATTGCTTGCAAAACTGTTGACAAGAACACTAAGAGATAAGGCTTTATAATGGTATTTCTCTTTGCCTTCTTATTCTATCACTTCTTTTCAACAATTAGCAAATTATTTCATTCAACAATTTCAAAACAACATTGGTCCTACAATCACTTTGACTGATTTAATGCATTGTAAACAAGGTGTTAAAGAAAAAGTGACTGATTTCATTGGTAGATATAAGCATTTGTGTGCTCAAATTTCTTTTCGTATACCTGATAATGATATTCAAAGAATTTTCATTTCTAATTTGCAAAAAGATATTAGGGAAAAGATTATTTTTTCTGAGTTTACTTCCTTTCCGCAGTTGTGCCCAACACTGCACAATTATCAATTGGTTGTGAGTCAAATGGAGTAATCTACTCCTATGGATCCAAGTGATAAGGGGGAGAGTGTTCAACAACCATTTGAGAAGTTCAAACCAACAAAAATCTTAATCAATTTCAATGATACAATTAACAACAACAACGTGAATGCTACAATAGGTGCACCTCCTATTTCTAAATTCTTTAAAAGAGAAAGATAATTTACTCCTTTGAATGAATCTTTACATAGTATTATGTCTCAGTTGTTACAAAGAAATGTTATCAAACTTCCTCCTATAAAAATACTTGGTCCTTCTAAGCTTGCATCCCCTTATTTTGATAGCAATTCCTTTTGTCAATTTCATCGTCAGCTTGGTCATGATACTGAGAAATGTTTTGCATTGTAAAGTAAGATTCAAGATTTGATTTGTAATAATACTATATTTGTGGTAGGTGTGAATGATAAGGGAAACAAATCAGTAGCTCCTCCTAATCAAAATCTTAATATTTTTATTAATCCTTTGCCTTCTCATAACTCTAATGTGAATGAGACTGAACATACCTCTTTCTCTCCCTTTGATCTTACTACCACAGCTCCAAATTTAGTGAATATGGTAGACAAATATGCGATGCCTGAGAAACCTTGTATTACATTTGACCCTAGTGAGACCATTAAAGCACCCGATGGCCCTTTATACATAGTTGCGAAGGTTAAGGACATACCTTGCCGTGGTTCTCTTGTTGATCCCTCTTGAATGGTTAATGTCATCACTGAGGAATATCTTCTCACTTTACAATTTCATAAACCAATCTATAATGACACTAATGTGGTTGTGAAGTTATTTGATTGATTCTCTTATCCTACCATTGGTTCTATCACTCTTCCTATTGAAGTTCACACTAAATCTATGGATGTCAACTTTGTTATCATTCCTTCTTCTGAGCAATTTCGTGTGAAGTTGTGCTTCCCTTGGCTATCTTCCATGGAGGCTATTGCTTCTCCTATTCATAAGTGTTTGAAATTTACCCAGAATGGACAAATCATAACTATTAGCCACAATTTATTTCGACTATCCGAAAGAAGCCTAAGTGTTCCTATTGATTTCTTTTGGCCTAGGGAATTTCAATCTCCTCTACAAAGGAGCGATGCTCCTTTCCAATCTTATAAAAAATGGAAGAAAGATATGATCTTATCCTTGAGTAAACCTAGATCTCCAACAATATATATCCCCATCCTTCTTGAAGGTAAAATCCTTCCCCTAATGGATAGGACTAATCTTCCTCCTAGGGAAGATCCTCAACATATTCCTATGGATGTAACTATGCCTTCTCCTAAGAAGAACACCAATATTTTTTTTAAGGTTAGACCTGTAGCACCTCCCCATGATGGACCCGATCTCCATCCTACACCTAATATATTCCTCCCTTATATGGCTCAGTTCCACATCCTTGCTCTTATAAAGAGAAGAGGCCTACCTCTTCTCTTGTGCCTAAAAGATCTCAACCTAAACCTTCAACTATTAAACAGGATCTACTATTCCTCCTTTAACAAATATTCCTCCTTCTTCCCAGCTTTCTGCTAAGACTCAATGAAATTATTGTGCGAGAGACCGCCGACGAAGGCGTCATACTCGATCTTGTGAAGATGTTCCTCAAACTATTCAATCTCCCAATACTCTAATATTTGACATGATTCCCTTTTCTCCTAAGCAATATGTTGAACCTACATCTCCAAATCATAAATTGCAAAAAACATGTGATGGTTTTACTCGTATTCATGTTCGTACTCCACTCTCTATAAATATACATGAAGAATTGAGTGAAAATGTTACTCAGGATGGAAATACAACTCCTAATTCTTCTGATAGTCACTATGAATATGTTTTTGTGGACAAGGATTTATCAACTAAATTTTCAAAAACCCTAATCCTAGCTTCTAGAATCAAACAAAGTGACTTAGCCCATGAGCATAGTCCTTGTTTGGATCTTGTGTAGCTCCATCTATTGTGCTCGATGTCACTCCTTTGGCATGTTTCTTGCATTCCCAAAATAGTGATCAACAAGATCAGGAGGCGGATGTCATGCTAGATTAGCAATATTAGTACTGCAGATCTTCTCCTTCTCCCCTCTCTTGGTCTTTTGTGACTATTCTTCTATGTGGATCCTTATTCCTCTATCTTTCCCTTAATGTCTACTTGAGGATGATGCAAAGTATTGAGATCTCTTTTTGTTTCTTTCATGGTGACTCGAAAGACATCCTCTGTGCCTTTTCTTCCAAGGTAGTGTCCTTTTTGTGGGGAATGATGATTATTATATACACATATACATATATGATATACATGAGTTATCATACAACATATTGACCCTAAGCAAAGTGAAACTACCTCATGTTTTGTGTTCATTATCATTGGGTTTATTCCTCGAATGGGGGCTAAATCCTTACGATAATGTGGTCCTTTTCTTTTCTCTCTATTGAGTGTATCCTACCTTAAATAAATCGCTCCCGATAAGGCATGCACAATCGCTTTAAAGTGGGAGAATACACTCTGCTCACATTTTCCTTCTTGATACTTAGAGTTATTTAGTGAACTCAACTTTTTTTTATAATTTTGGTATATTTTTCTGACTCATAGTGAGAGGAACCTTGCTACTTGTAGTCATGGTTTTCCCTTCTTGATCTTCCCTTTTACTTTGTCAATCAATGTCATAAGATCCTTAGTCCATTAGGAGCTTGGTCATCTTGGCTCCTTGATGTGTAGAAGTCTTTTAATCTTGTTTCCTTGTACTTTATCTGCAATATCAACATACACTTATACTCCCGCTAAAGTGGGGGCTAAATGTAGAGTCATAATATTGTGACCCTTGCAATTGGCGACCACATTAGGGTCTTCACGTTCATGATTTGAAACCCCAATCCTGATCGGAGACCCGAGACTTGCTCATCCCCAAAAAATGCACATTTTCTACTCTCTGCAATGCCTAAACCTGCTTTGTGTCCTAGGATAAGGGTAGGATAGGGGTTTGGTGCCCCTGTCCTTGCCCTATTTTGGGGCCCCCTATGTCCTATCTTTGCACCTAAAGCAGGAAAATTTTCCATGTGTCGGCCTATGATGAAAAATCAATCGATTAACCCTAATTGATGAATATATATAAGTCACATTTTCCCTCCCATTTGCATAAGTTGGATAAAGGGGGAATACATGAGATCTTGCATTCAAGAATTCAAGATAATTAAAGCATTAAAGCATTCCTTTTGAGCATTGAGCATTGTCAAGTCTCCCTTCAAGGCTAGGTGTTGTATTCAAGTCAAGGATTCAACCATTGAAGAGGAGATCCCTTTCAACATTCAATTCCATACAAGCAAGTCTACCTACATTTCTATCTACAATCTCTCTTGACGTGAATTATATTTCAGTCTTTCATTTACATTTACTTGCAAGTACTTTCTTTCATCATTATGTTAATTCCAAAACCGGGGTTTGACCTAAAGGAAAACCCCCAATCCCAACCCCTTTTCCTCTCTTTTCTATGTGTAGGTTGTAGGTGTGCAACTATATTTGTAGATTTAGATTCCATTTATAGAGGTAGAAAAACCCTTTTCATTTTATGGATTTTTCGGAGGACCATGTGCACTTTCAGCACAGTCCTGACAACTTTTCCTTAAATTCACAGGGCAGTTTCATCTTGACATATTATAGGCAGATCCACTAGGTGCACAAATTCATCTCATGCTTGTATTTCAAGTTATAATCAGTTCTTTGCTACTTTTGCACTTAGTCTCAAAATGCATAATTCAACCATTTTCCATTGTGAAAGAGGGGTTAGCTTCTCATTTTCACACCATTATCACTCCATTTAGTATTCAATCTCTTCCCTAAGAGATTAGATCTAGTTAATTCCCCCCTCTTTTAAATGTAATGTGGATAAAGTGTTTGAAGGAAAATCCGCACTGAAACTTTCATCTCTCCTGAGAGGGAAGAAACGTCTTCCTCTTCATCTCTCCATCATTCACTTTTCCCCACATCACACTCTATAGAACTTCCTTCCCTCCATCACCATGCTAGTAATTTCAGTGATAAAGTCTTCATCAATCCTAAATTCTGTGCCATAGACCTTAAGGATACCATTATCCCATCTGCTCACAAATTCTTTACTGGCGCTTGGCGAATTCCCCTTCAACCTTTTCATATATGGCACCAAGCCTCCATCCAAAATCTCATTCCAAACTATAGAATTCCTTTTCCATTTTTCAAAAGAGGTGGGCTACATCCTATTCTTATGACCTCCCATGAAATGCACAATTCTGATAGAGCCAGAGAGCACACCCAAAACACTTAGCAGCAAACCTAACCAGAAACAAACAAAGCCTCTAGAATAGCAAGAGTTGGGAGTCATGAAAGCTTCCACCAGAAAAAATTATCCTAATGACATTCAGTCAGTATGAATTGGTAATGAGTGGTCGATTAATTCGACATCCCTTCTAGTCATCTCGCATAGGTTTCTCAAGAAACTTTCTATTTCCGTCGACCATTTTGACTCCACGTAATTGGGGCTAAAGTTGGTAGTGGCCCAGTCTTTCTCAGCGCGGGGGATAGTAGTCTGTCCTACTAGAGCCATATTTACGAGGAACATTTATTTCCTTCCCTATATGTGTGCGAAGCTTTAAAGTCATCTAGGTTGACAATCATGATATGACAATCTTCGATCAAATGCCTAATTATCCAGCTTGACTCCTCGTGTCTATTAATGCATTTGATTATGTTCATTGAATCACTTTCCAACCAAACATGATTAAACCCTTCTCTAACTGCCATCTGCAAACAAATGTAAGCCCCATATGCCTCAACATAGTGGTTTGTCTAGGTTCCCAATAGGATCCCCACCGCTGAGACAAGCTTACCATTGTGATTCCTAGCAAGTCCCCCACAACTAGTCAGCCCAGGATAAATCCTAGTTGTATTAAGGATTAAAATGGATTTTTATACTGATATTAACGTTAGTCTACATAAAGATCCACCATTGTATTTAAATAAAATTAAATATAAGAATAAATGCATTTATTTATGTATGAAAGAGATTCTCATGTGATACTTGGAGATAGAATAGGAGCAAATAATAGTGTTACCAGCAAGCAAGTCTTATCTCAAAAAATATGTTAGAAGAATATAGAGTTTTCTTGAAAACAATTTTAAAAGTCCTTGAGAATGGCAAGGAGAAGGATCCCTTTTTAGTCAAATGAGAGACAAGAGGAATTACTTGTTTACATGTTAGAATACACATGATAAATGAGCCATGCCAAAAGTATGCTTTTAAATTTTAAAATTTTATAGGTTGGTATTGAGTCATATAGACATCTTTATGTCACACTCCCATCATAGAGAGTTGTGATGAAATTAAGAATGCAATATGGTAACATCTTATATTCTGTAAATACAAGATATAATATTTCATATATAAATATTGGAATTTATCATTATGTCATGGATTAAGGTGCATTAAAAATGTAAAATTCTTCAACTATGCAATTTTCATCACTATTATCCTAATCAATTAAATTTCATTTATGTCCAAGCTCCTTGAGGAGCATGAAAACTCCATATTTATCTACTATATAATTTCTTAAATGCCTTTTATGAGCCATCTTTTTCCTACATTCATTTATCATCCACACATTCACCTTCTTGAGGTATTACTATAACTCCCTCTTCATCTTCATAATCCGCATGAAAACCGCCATGTTCCACCACTTCTCTAGCAACCCTCTAAGTCATCCATTCCAAGGTTTAAGAAAAAAAAAATTCGCCTACTTATAACCCATAAATAATAAATAATATAATATAATTCAAAATTGAAATTGTATTCTTCTTTAATTTCATTGTATAAGTTGTACAAAATACTTATTCTCCTATTTGGTGAATTAGTTTTGGTAATAACATTCTTTGATTTTGTAATGCGCATAAGGATAACCTTCTTGATTCACTTTTTATTTAATTGATTTATTATCTTTAAACCTTTATCGCCTCTATTAAATTCTATCTCCATGTAAAAGTAAAATTGATCTGCATAATTTAATAATCTCATTTTTAAATCAATAACAATCATTTCATAAATTATTATCTTTCAAATATCTTATTAAATGAATGTTTAGTATTTATATAATATAATCTTCATTAAAACTAAATATAAATATTTAGCATTTAATTAAATTTATATATACATCAATTCAAATATTTTATATTAATCCTAACTCACAAATGTAAAATAATTGTTTAACATTGCTGTATTTAGCTAATTTTCCTTAAAGAATGGCGTGGTACAGATGGGACAAGTATTGTGATCCTCAAGCCATGGCCAAATACACTGAGAATGAAATATGTGTCGGATCATACAAGGAATTTCTCGAACCTCTTCTCCCAAAATAAAATCATCCCTACAAACTCCACAGAAAAGCCCATCATCAACATGAAAATTTGAAACTGTTACGATGGGCAGTCCTTCTACCAATTCTTTCGCCTTCCTTTCATTCTCCATTATCTTGACGATCTTTTTCCGAAGAGAATCGAAGGTATTGAAGACCCCACGTAACCACCGAATATCAGCAGGGAGTCGATCCTCATGAACTTCAATCAGGAGAAATTCAGAATATAATGAATCGTGACGGCTATTAAGGTGTTGCAGACAATGAGGCAGAGTTTCACGTTCCATAAAACAATTTGCTTGCATGAATATGTTGGTGGCTTCGATACGTAAATCCCCCATGCGGGATTCTAGGCTTGTGCACCAGTCGGCAAGTTCCTTCTCCCTGCAACCCATCTGCTTCTCCTCCTGCATTTGCATTTCTTCACTTCACTATTGCTTAGCTAATTAAAGGTGAAAAGATATTCAATTTTGTATGCGAATTTGTGGAATGCATTGCTGTCATCTAGCAATATGTAGTGAATGAAGCGTCAGGAATAGTTTCTTCTGGCGACTCCTCAAAACAGGCCAGCCGTTGATCCAAATGGTACCTAATTTAGGCATCAGTTTTCACCGCTGCTGTTTATAAAAAGCCTATGAATTTATTATTAATCATTATTTTAAACCAAAATTCTTAAACTTAACTGATTTATTTTTAGATGACATAAGCGGAAAATAATATGATCTATAACTGATTGCGGAGAATAATATAATCTATAACTGATTCTCAATTTGGTATGCTAATTTATGGGATGTCTTGCAGACATCTAAGGATATACAGTAATTTTTTGTAATTGTAAGTTAATAAGTTGAATATAATCTTTGAATTCGACCAAAATTAGATTTTAATTAATTGGGTTAAGAAAATTAATATAGTATAATCTCTGAATTGGATTTTAGGGAAAAAAATCATGACCGAAATGAAACTGGTTTTATGTGCTTAGGGTTTGTAGCCTTTAAAAAAAACTTAGGGTTCCGAGTTTATTAATTTTTTAATGTTGTGTTTATTATTATACTTTTTTAACTTTGTAGAAAATGAATTCAAGGTCAAATGTGTTTAACGTGACTAACATTCCGAGTTTTGCATTAACTTCCTTTATTTTAGTTGTCGAGTGTGATTTAAGGGAAATTTAGCTGCGTGTTAAGGGTATTTAATTTTGCAAATTAAGATTCAGTAAATTTTATGAGTATTATGTTTGAATGAAAAAAATTGTTATTGAATTATAAAATTATATGTTTAAATTAAGAAATTGTTGAATAATTTATTTGTAATTAATAAGGATAAAAATTTGGTGAAAATATAATTTATATTGTTATCAATAAATAAGGTAAGGTTAAGGTTAATATTGTGCTTAGATTGATTTTGAATAATGTTTAAATTTTAAAAACTAAAAAGTATTATATTTATATATAAATGAATTCATTTAAGATAAATAAATGAATTCATTTAAGAATAGTTTAAGATTTTTTTTTTGAAATAATGAAGAATAAATAGTTTAAGATTTGAAATAATGAAGAATAAATAGTTTAAGATTTGAAATAATGAAGATTACATTGAAGATAAATTTAAGTTGTAGTAAATAAAATAATTGTTAATTAAATAAAATAATAATAATAAAAAAAAATTATGCTAATAATTTTTTAAAATATATTTATATCATTACAATTCATCACTTGTTCCATTAAAATTATATTTCATAATATAATAAAAATATCTAAAAATATTATATTTATATATAAATGAATTCATTTAAGAATAGTTTAAGATTTTTTTTGAAATAATGAAGATTACATTGAAATAAATTTAAGTTGTAGTAAATAAAATGATTGTTAATTAAATAAAATAATAAAAAAAATATTATGCTTGAAATTTTTTTAAATATACTTATATCATTACAATTAATCACTTGTTCCATTAAAATTATATTTCATAATATAATAAAAATATCTCAAAATAGAATAGACAATGCATGCTAAATGTGCTTTTTAGTTTTCCTCACTAATATATAACTAACATGTTTAATTTTGATTTTTTTTTATTAAATATATTAATAATATTAAAATTATTTATTCATTATTTATTTAATACTTAATTTAATTATATACTATATAGAAAATATATATTAATATATTTATATTATCAAATTTTATGAGGATAACTAAAATAAAGAGATTTTTTAATTAGCTTAGCTTTACTTTCCAATAGAATAAATAAGGTGATCATAGTTTTTCGGTGGTCTGGGATGATAGGCGCTGACAAACCCCCGTTTGCAACCATCCCCAACTCGGTCTTCGACACTGGAGGCACTTTTGGCAGTAACTGCCAAACTAGCGGCGAGATCTCCAAATCCAACATGGCGGATATTAATAGCAGACATGATGGCTCCTCTTACATTCGCATTACTCCGGCGCCAGGTGTGTTCGTTCCATCCTCCTCTCCCTCTAATGGCATTAATTTCATTAACTCCACTGCAGATCCCGTACCCACTTCTCCTCTCTCGGCTCTGCCGAGGGAAGATATTAACAGTAAACTACCTAAAAACTCTCTGCACTCCTCTCCTCCTCCCAACCGCCCTAAAACGTTTTCAGAGGCCGTAGCTACCGCAGGGATTACTCTTAACTCGGAGGCTAGGTTTACCATTAACGATGGAACCCATCAAGCCGGTAAGAACCCTGGAAGCTCCGAGGTTTTCTCTGTTTCACCTAATTCTGAGATGCTTGCTGAAATACTTGAGGAAAAATATAGGTTAAAAAGCATGGCTATTTTCTTTTCAGCTGTTGAAATAGATAAGGTCCCTCCTCGAAAATTTCTTGATGATTGGTTTCATAATTACTGGAATCTTAAACTAGGTTTGCATATATCGTTCTGTCGGCAGATTCAAAAAGGTTTGTTTGTCATTTTTTTTATTAACCATGAGACTCAAGCAGAGGTTTTAAAAAAACAGTATTGGGTTGTTGGCTCGACATCCTTTAGGGCTATAGCTTGGTCCCCAGAGGCAAATTACGAAGAAGTCCTAGCCCTATCGGCCCCTCGCTGGATTTTGGTAAAACACATGCCCCCGTTTCTGTGGCGGTTCATCCCTCAACTTTTGCAACCCCTGGGAAAGGTCATTCGCATGGATGACACTATTCGTTTCGTTCCACATATGGACGCCCGTGTCCTCTTAGCTCTAAAACCTGGTCTGGAAATCCCACCTAATCTCAACATTAACATTGAGAACTCTGAATTCTGCTGTCCTATTGTGGTCCTTGGTGGACTCAATGCTTGCTTTCTATGTCGACAAGAAGGACACCAACGGAAGGATTGCCCTATCATTCAAAAGAAAACACTGCCTAAAAAACCAGAACCCTCAATGGTGGTTGAAACAGTTAATCAGACGGTTAACTTCAATTCAACTAACACATCTCTTGCTACCCCCATCCCTAACAATCCCACCCCTGATATATTGCATTCCACTCCTACTGAATGTCTTGAAGCCTTACCCGTGGATGGTTTTCAAAATGTGACTAAAATCTCCAACAAGCGAAGGAGGAAATCTAATAAAAATCCCGCATCCAGCCAAAGCCATCCCACCCCTGCTACGGCTAACAGATTTGCCCCCATTGAAATTGCTTCTCCGCTCTCTCAACCTTCCCCATCTGCAGATCTCACTATCTCAGAACCGCCTGCTTCCAACACCCAGTGTAGTACCCTTAATGAAATCAGCGATGATTATAGTATTGTGGTAATTCCTGCCCTGCCAATCACATCTAGGGAAAGATGCCCTACCTTGACTAAAACTATGGAATTTGACAATACCTCTGATTGTGAAGATGAATTTAAAACAGGGCTCCCGTTGTCTAAACGAAGAGGGAGACCCCCAGGTTCCAAAAACAAAAGTGCTAATAAAACCGATGAAGGAATCTCTGCTATTGTGATGAACCCGAATATGGTCTCATCTGAACTACGCATCCCTCACCAAAATGTTTCCTCATGAACTATGTCTCCTGGAATGTGCGAGGATTAGAGTCCCCCGATAGGAAATATGTCATTAAGAACTTCCTTCAATCTTGTCATAAACTAGATTTCCTTATGTTACAAGAAGTTAAGGCTACTGGTTTCATTCTTGAATCCAATTTAAACTTTCTTTGGAAAGATGCGATAAAAATTTACACCTACCACCAGAAAGGCAAAGGGGGTGTTGCTTTACTTATTAATCCTAAATTGGAAAGATTTATAACTAACCGTGGGATCTCCCCGTGTAACAAAGTGGTCTGGGTCACTCTCAACTACAATAACTATGAATTTGGCATTTTCTCTATTTATGCTTCGAATGATCCTAAAGAAAGAAGTTCCCTTTGGGAATGGATGACTTCCCTCCCCTACATTCCTTGGGTCATTGCTGGAGATTTCAACATGGTTGAACACCAGGACGACAAAGGTGGGGGCCTCCCTTTTGCTTGGAAAGATATGGAAAAATCACATTGGTTTAAGATGAAAAACTCTCTGCAACTTTATGACCCTCTTGCTGGCAATAAAAACAATAATCTCGGGCCTTGGTATACTTGGTGCAATCATCAACAGGGGAATGATAGAATTTACTCCCGTCTCAACCGCTTTTATGCCAACAGAAATCTTTTCTCCTTCCTCCCTAATGATCTTGGTAACCCCGTTCTTGTTACTCCCTCCACTCTGTCGGATCATCACCCCATCACTGCATCTTTTACCTTCAACAGGGCCCCGATTAGACCCAACACTGCTAATCCCAAATTTCTCCTTAATGTTAGCCTTCTTAAAGATACTGATCTTCTTGCTGCCATCCACATTATTAACATCATTAATAAGACCAATTTTTCGAAGGATTTAAAGAGGGACATTTGGAATAGGAACATCCCTGCCTGGCAAAATCTGCTCAAGACCATTGGTCAAAAGAAAGCAAAGGACTTCCGATTCACTGAGAAAGCTCTCTTGGCTGAACTAACTAAGGCAGAAGTGAATAACCAAACTAATATCACTGACCTTAACTGTACTTCTCAGGTTATGAAAGCTAAAGACGCCCTCAGAAGACACCTTGTGACTAAAACCAGAGGTGCTAAGGTTAGATCTCGGACACACTGGCTCCAATACGGTGACCGTGGTTCCAAGTTATTTTTCAACCTTATCAAACACAAACATTATAATGAAACTATTGAAAAGATCATCCATGAGAACCATGAAATTTCAGACATTGGTATGATCAAGTACACTTTTGCTCAATTCTACCATAAGCTCTTCTCTTCTGAAGATACGAGGGAAGCCGCCTACCTCAGAGATCAATGCAGAATTCTTATCCCTAAGGTGGTCTCCTCTGAAGATGCACTTTGTCTTGCAGAGGATATCACTTTAGGGGATATCAACAATGCCATTAATTCCCTCAAAAATGATAAAACTCCTGGCCCTGATGGCCTCCCCATTGAATTCTACAAAGCTAATCAACACTGGATTGCCAAAGACCTCCTCGAAATCTACAATGAAGCTTTGGCCCAGGGATCTCTTGGTCCATCTATCAACAAAGGCATTATTAAGCTTATCCCCAAGGATGGAGATAAAGCTCTCATCAAAAATTGGAGACCGATTACGCTCCTTAATGTTTCCTATAAGATCTTTGCCAAGATTCTGGCCACTAGACTTGCTGGAATTCTTCCTAAATTCATATGCTCTACCCAAACTGGTTTTATTAAAGGTAGGTATATCTTAGAAAATGTCCTTACTAGCTGGGAAGCCATGAACTGGGCTTCTCAGTCCAGTCAGAACTTGGGCATGTTACTCCTTGACTTCGAAAAAGCATATGACAGGATTGAATGAAGCTTCATTCACATGATGCTTGAAGCTTTTGGTTTTCCTCCCTTCTTCTGCAAGGCTGTCAGTATGCTTCTCTAGGATGCTTGCGCCCAAATTGACATTAATGTCTCTCTGTCTGATACCTTTCCCTTGGGAAGGTCCATATGGCAAGGCTGCCCTTTGGCCCCTGCTCTCTTCGCCATTGCTTCTGATGCTCTATTTTATCTTCTTAGAGATAATACACTTTCCCCTACTGTCCAAGGCATATCTCTCCCCAACAATGAGGAGCTCATCAACAGCCAATTTGCTGATGACACGGCTATTTTCTTTAAAAATACTGCTGATAACTTTGAAAATCTGCAATCCAAGTTAAAGATATTCTGTAAAATTTCTGGAGCTAAGATTTCGCATTCTAAGTCCATCTGTCTGGGATGGAATGAACACCCCCCTGAATGGTTTAAAAATTATGAATTCCAATGGGGAGGTCCCCAAAAGATTGTGAAATATCTTGGCATCCCCTTTGCCATAAATCCCTCACTGAAAGACATGTGGCTTTGGGTAAAAGGTAAAATCACTAAAAAATTGAATATGTGGCATAACCGTGCTATTTCCTTTGCTGGTAGACTTCAAGTCTGCCAAAAAATCTTATCCTCTTACAACATTTATTACTCCTCTGCGTGGATGTTTAGTAATTACCAAATTTTTGAGATTCAGAAGGCTGTTAGAGATTTTTTATGGTCTGATGGTCAAGGAAAAAAAAAATGCACTCTGTCCAGTGGAAATGGTGTTGTACTAATAAACTTACCGGAGGGCTGGGACTGAAAGACCTTAGGATCCAGGGTATATCCCTGGCCGCCAAATGGATCTTTCACTCCATGAATGGAGATGCCCCATGGAAGATTCTTGTTAGGAATAATATTGAGAGAGGCTTTCCTACTAAGGCTAAATTCTGGAATAACATGCCCTTTAATGATTTAGTCATTGGTAACTTCCCCATTTCAGTTCAAGGGTCGGAAGTTTTTTAAATCTATCTGGAAAGCCTGGAATATTGTTAGACCATTTATTGTTAACAAGGGCTTTCATGATGATACTCAAATTTATGGTGAAAGGTCCATCTGGTGGAATCTTAAACTTTCAGGGAAACCCCTTGCTCTTCTACAGGGCTGTTCTGCCAAACATTGGGCCAGCAAAGGTATCATTAGCTTTATTGACATTTTTGAACATGATAATTTAATTAGCTGGGAGGAACTGAAAAATACTTTTAGTCTCCCAAACTCTCAGAAAAAAACTTATAACATGATTCTTAAAGCAACGCAAAATCTCCCTCCTACCTGCCATGTTGATTCTCAAAGGTACTTACAATGCAAATGGCCGGATGGGACCATCCTATACAAGATTAAAGCTAATAACATTTACAAAATTCTTGCATATGATGGTTCCATCCGTGGCCATATTAACAAAATCTGGTACTCCTCGCTAGATGTTTCTTCTTGGAAGAAGTTTTTCGTTATTCTTTGGAAAGGTTGGGTGGATCCCAAAATTAAATGCTTTAAATGGCTCTTTATTCTTGACAGACTTCCTATTCAGAGAAATAACCATGATAATAATCTTTGCAAAATTTGTAATCTTCCGGAAACCAGCAGACATATCTTCTTTGATTGTTCTTTTGCTAGAAATATTTGGAATCTTTTTGGCATATACTACCCTACTCATGTTTCCATTATTGAAATTGTTACTGGTTATATTAAAGGTCTCAAAGCTGATTCTAATATTTTTTGGAATATTTTATCTTCTAACATATTATGGCAGATCTGGAAATGTAGAAATGAAGAGAAATTCCAGGACACTCCCCGGGTTCTTACTGAGTTTTTTCTTAAACTCACATCTTTAAAAATTTCCTTGCAGGTGCACACCACTATGATGATGGATCATAAGAAACTTCATAGATTTCTTCAGGACAGACATGCCACCTTTTTTGCTTTCGAACTCAAGAATGGACATGAATGGAGGAGAAACCTGGATAACCTTCAAGTGTTTGAGAAGACTTTGGATAAAGTGAGCAAAGAAATCAAGAGAAACAGAAACTCCAAGAAAGACATCTTAGCCATGCTTCCAGAAATTCCAAATAAGAAAAAAGTTGCATGGATGGAAGGAGAACAGGGCTGGACCACCTGGGTCGATATCACTGATGGACACCTCCATTAGTGGTTTATTGGGCACCTTTTTTTGCTTACTGTTATTAACTCTAGATACTCCTTTCGTTTTGCTCTTATGAGCTGTATTTCCGTTGGGGCCTTGTCCCCTTTTTGATACTCTGGATTTCTTCATTGTAATCTTTTTTTGATCACTTTATAATGAATACAAAAAATAGAATAAATAAGATATTTAATAGAACTATTTATTGATTTAATTTTAAACAATATAATATTAATTAATGTTGCATAAAAAAATATAACAAAATTATATTTATACTATTTTGGATCATATAATGAACAACACTACTAAATAATGAAGATTTGTCATGAAAATTTCCATTATAACTATCCAACCATAACAATGGGTCAGATAATAATTTCTAAAAATATTATTTTTTACTATAGTGTCATATGTAAGTCTCCTTAGTTTGAACATTATGTTCAACTATGTGTTGAGTTATGTGCTTTTTGAAGCAAATATATATGACAATGCTAAGGTATAATTTTAAGTGTTTGTTGGACTATCATTACACAAATATTTTAAAGGAACAACTATATGAAAAAACTTAGTTGCTATTTACTACATATTCATTGTAATATCATTGCACAAAAGTATCCTTACAATATTAATTTAACTGAATATTACTTAGTGTGATATTTGTGTCTCCTTTATTTGAATGTTATGTTGAGCTATATGCTTTTCAAAGCAAAAATATATGATAAATAGATATATTACCAACATAAGGAATGCATCATCCAGTGAGTTGCAATTAGCGATGCGACAAACATTTGAAGTCAACCAAATGTTAAATTTTGAGAGTTCTAAATATTTTCTATGGTATATAATCTCTTTTGTCAATTGTCTCTTTGAAATTGTGTTGGAAGAATACAATCACATAAGTAAAGGTCCTAGCATTCCCAACACATGACCTTTTGATTAATTTTAAGATTATTTTATTATATTTATATTATTTACTTTAAAAAGAACATAATCAATAATACATGATGTAAATTAGTTCATGTCAATTGAATCTAAAATTTATTTTTCAAAGGTACTCATAATTATCATTAATAAATACAGTTTTCACACTTTAATTTTTTACCTCCAACGCTATCAACTAATCATTGCACCTTATTTTGGTGCAAGCGCTAGTATTAAACCCTTGTGGGGGTTCACAGGCACCAGAATTGTCTCACGTGGGAAACCGTCTGCCTGAAAACTCTTTGTCGAGCATGGTTTGTTGTTTCATGGTGGCTGTTTTGGCAGGTTGATGACAAAGTTGAAAGAGTAACGCGGGGCTAGGGTTTCTCCTCTAATTGTATCTATGTGTGAGGGCTTTCCCATCTAACGCGTTGGTGAATAGTTGTAGCTATGTTGGACATTGTTGTGCCTACCCGTGTGTGTCCTGCACTCCACACGTTTCCGCCATGGCGTCTAAGCTCGCTGTCAACCGCAAACCGTTCAGGGCCTCCACAGATTTGGCTTTTATATTAAAAAAGGAAGTGACGAATACAAGACAAAGAAAAGGATAAAATAGTTCGCAGCTGCTCGAGGTCCTCTTTTAACTTGTTTGACTCGCTGTTAATTTGTTTGCTCCTTCAGTCTGGTTTCAATTTATTTGGCTATGGCTTCCTCAAATTTCTATGTGAGTAGAATTATTTGGGTATAATTTTACAGGTTTCTATACAGACAATACCAAACATTAACATCGTCCAGAGAACGGGACAGAACACGAAACCCATATCAGACTCCTCCAGGTTCCTAATCCCACGTACAAAATTCTTATTGTAATTTCACAGATAACTGCAATTTAGATTAGGACTCGAGTTTTAAATTTTTTAGATAAGGGTTTTGAATGGGAATTCAGGGAAGGGCGTTAACGACATTGGTATACTTGTTGTATTGTTAAAATGCCACTTACTTGATTATTGTGTTGTCGCTTATCATATTAATTCTTTTCTAGAAATCAGACCCAGTCTGTTACAGTTCTAGCTTACTCGGTTGGGATTAACCACGGGACCCATTCGTAATTTCGAATGCCCACGTACCGCATGCCTTAGCACCTATAGATATGCATGCTCTATATGGAATTGATCTTCACCCGTGGAACTAGCTCTTTGCCCAGAAGGGCATCCCCTTATAAATGTTGAATTTAGAAAGAAATGTTACGGGGTTGTTAATAGGTATATAATCTATTTGTTTCCTTGTTAATACGTCTATAATATAAGTGTTATAACCTCCCCACTAATCACTCTATTTGATTTAGGACTGCTCCTTGACCCTTAACATCAATAACAGCATACTGTCATGAGTATGGATGATTGTCATCTTGGAGTTTAATGGCATATTTTATTTTTGTTTGTTGGTTACTCCTTTTTCTTTGTGTATTTATCTCAGAGTGATCTTTTACTCTTTTTCATTGATCTGATATTCATATTGACTGTTCACAAAATCCTCCCTCTAATTAACCAAGCATTGACATAAAAATATTCAATCTTCTTGCCTCAGCTGCCCTAGACCCATAGTATCCAAGGAAGAAAAAATGTGTTTGAGAATAAGTATTGAACTGACAAGACAATGCACATTTCGAGAGAATAGTAAGGTTTTGGATGTTGAAATATTATCATTATTTGTTATTTCCTTGTCATGGTAATCGTCTTTGCAAAACTCAATGAAGTATTGATTTCATGTTACGTTTGGGCTACCATATCTTACCATTGTCCCTTTCTGACCTTTAGACTATGTATGAATGCTCTTTCCTTGCACACCTTTGTTTATTCACTCTGTTTCAAGTAACCTCTCTGCTGCAATTCTTTGTCTTTTGGACTGTCTTCACTGTTTGGTTGGGGTTTGCAGCTTTTTCACATGATGAGTTGTCATTAAGTAATTCTCTAATCTCCTTTGTGCTACAACTTATCTAACCTCTACTGCACTATTTCCTTGTGACTGTCATAACTCCTCTTGCTGTTCATTATCTTCTTTTCAACTTTTGGACTTGTCATGGTGTATGGTCTCTAGGGATTATTGACTGTTCTTTTAGCTATGATACCCAACACAGGCCTAACACCTTCTGGAGATTGTCCCATTCTTCATGTGTAGTATTCTTGCATATTATCTTGGCAAAAATGGGCTTGTAGGTTGTTACCATGGTCAAAAACTCTCACAACGAGATTCGGTAGTGTATTCATTTGCAAGGAAATGAATCATTGATTTTGATATCTCTTAGGTTCTTTTAATCTTTGTCACTGCACATTGCACCTACCAAAACTTTGCAAGAGCTATTGAACTCTCAAGTAACTCTCAGTCAAGCTCAAATTCTTAGCAACATGAAGAATATTTCAAGGCATAGTTGGCAAAAAAATGAAAAGAAAGGTGCATCAATTGTGACATGGACGAGACTTTGGGAGACGAAATGATGTTTTTCTTTTATGTTTTCATCTCTTAACCTTCAATGTGCCCTATTTCACCTCTTTAACTCTAACACATGCCAGGGATGCCATTCTTTATGGCCTATCTTCCTTGACTGTTTGTAGCATGCTCCTCATCATTCTGAAACTTGGGTTTGAACCAGCCCACGATCTACTTCTGTGCCATGAAAGGAGGTTATTCATCAACAGAAGCTTTCCTTCCTTTTACCTTTGATGAATGCCAAAACCCTGTTCCAAACCTCCCAGTTTGAGGCAGAGAATATGCTACTTAAAGCTAACTGAGCTTGTGTAGTAGTCTTGCATATTATCTTGGCAAAAATGGGCTTGTAGGCTGTTACCATGCTCAAAAACTCTCACAAAGCTTTTTGTCTTCTTCATGAAACTGTTCACCATGAACTTGCTCATGCTTTTGTTGTTGCTCACTGGTTCTGCACAATCATTGTCCTCTTGAAGAATCCAAAATCTGTCTTCACTTTTGACTGTTCTCTACCTAAATGTTGTATTTCTCTTTGAGGTCTGTCATAGTTATCTTCTACTTTTCTGTCCATATTATCAGACATAAAGACTATCTTATCATTCACAATCCATCCATCCAGAACTTATGACCATTACATGACAACTCTCTTTCTCTTGCACTGTCACAAATGAAAACTAGGGATTTGAAACATGTAGGTTATTGTTGATATAGTGACCGTCTTATGATATTAGTTACAATGATTTTTTTGTATCAACAATACACTTAATCAACTAGATTCACAACGAGATTCAGTAGTTTATTCATTTACAAGGAAATGAATCATTGATTTTGATATCTCTTAGGTTCTTTTAATCTTTGTCACTGCACATTGCACCTACCAAAACTTCACAAGAACTATTGAACTCTCAGTCAAGCTCAAATTCTTAGCAACATGAAGAATATTTCAAGGCATAATTGGTGAGGCATGTGATATAATTTCCAATAGTGATATAATTTGGATTAAGCATTGAAAAACTAATTCTAACAATAATCTGTCTTCATTCCTAAGTATAATTTATGACAAATCTTACACCATTATACTTTAATGAGCATTAAACTTTGGTTCACGCCCCCATGTTATCACAGGGGTAACGAATGCTTGTAGAAGTTATTGAAATATCTTAATAACCACTATTTGATTTTCTTTGCAAACTCCAAAAGATTTTTCAACCTATCCATTTCGTGAATGTCTAGAAATCATGGGATTCACGAAATCGTTATTATATATCAACATATGCATGCTGTGATAAGTTGTAAGGAATACCAACATCGTAAATGCCCTTCCTATTCATAAAATAGTCAGTTTTAATGAAGTTTTATGGATGAAATTACTCAAAGAAATGTTGTCTCCTCCAATGCAATGTAAAATGCATGCAGACCGATATATATGACCATCACTTACATAAGTAATCGATCATGTTTCCATGTAAGAACATTGTAGTTGATTGCTTGCACCACATGTGAGTCACTGGCCTCTTTAATTGCTTCTGTGGTTGCATTTACAATTAATTTTGATGTTAACTATCATGCTTACTAAAGTTAATTTGTCTTAAGAAAATAAGCATCTGAAGGAAACGTTACACTCAAACAAATCAATAAACTTGTTATTGCCTAGGGCATTGATTTCAGTTAATAGGCATCAAAGGTTCCTAGGTCAGAATGAGTCGATTGGAATTATTTTTTCACAAATTCTGTGTCGTTGACTAATATAGAACTGCATAACTTGCCACCATTATACTCTTGTTGCCCTTGGTGCTCCATCGGTCATCTGTACTATGTCATTCCAATAGACAGAACATGTTGCATTAACCAAAACACCACAAATTTGAACGAATCTGGTCAGTTTGTGGTTGCTTTTCTAAAATGATTTTTATATTTAAACAAATTGTAAAGAAATGTGGATCAGAGAAGAAACTCAATTATGAGCTCTTTGAAATAGCGGCTGAATCCATTAATTTATAAGAAGATACGTAATGAATGATAATCACAGTGTTAGTAGTGATATTTATGTTGGACAACTGAGATAAGGATAAAATTTGTAGGACGAATGTGGGACTCTTGAAGATAAGGGTGAGTTACTGATAGTGGACCTGCATAATTAATTTACTTTTTCCAACATCTTTTCATAAATTGATTACACCAACTATTTTCAAAAATGTTCACATATTTCAGAAAATTATTGGTCTTGGTTTATGGTCTTGTTAGGTATCCATTTATAAACATTGATCAAATTATGTTTTCCATGTAATTGGGCTTTAGAGTGCTGCTTCATTTTACTAACTTCGCTTCATCATAACGACCTTGGGATTGTTGTGCCTTACCCCTGACTTATTACATCTCTCTTGTGTCCTAATATTTTGATAGTGTTTAAATGCATTGATACATGTTGCTACATATTGTTGAATAGTGATTCATAGTACACATGCAAATGATTTTGTTTTAAATCGTTATGTTTATATGAACTATTCTTATCATATTTGAATATGTTAGAGTTATGATGAGATTTGAGACTAACTACATGGTTTTGACCTAGTGGATACACGGAATTCACCACTCTCTGAAAAGGGAGGGAAAGTATAATCAGGAACAAAGGTAATAGATGAAGGACCTAATGCTATCTAGAACCCAAAGTCTATAAGTTTTACACTTGTAATGTTAAGTTAGACTTACACTTGTAATGTTGAGTTAGACTTAGCGTGTGTTTTCATCAACTCATTGTCTATCCTGGTTAACCCTAGATGGTCAGTCTAGTAGTTAGGTTTTCTTTTGCATCCTTGTAATAAACTATAGCATTCTTTTGAAGCAAAATTTTAAAATTGAGTCACTCAACTAAGTAAATATGATCCTTTTTAACCCTTAGAGATTCATGTGATAAAAGAAAAAATACATAAATGATTGTGTAAATAGAATGGAAAATCTTATTCTATGTGAGTCTTATGCTACATGATAGTTAGCACACATGTACATATATATACTCATATTTAATAAACATTGAGTAATTCTGAAGTATTATAGAATATATAAAGAAGTTCATAGCATTTGTTGGAGACATCTCTGACATTTTGTGGTATCACTAACTAAAAATTCATCTTGGATAGTAAGAACCAGAACATAAGTAGGGAAACACAACTGAAAGAGGATAAGGGAAGGTAGTTAGCATCCACATTAAATCAAGTGTTCTCACATTGTGCTTGCAAACAAACTCTACCAGGTTATGTGCCTTTCATAGTGCTTGCTTGTTTTCTTTGAAAAGAATAAAAGCTTTGTTGAGTTTAGATGTAAGAAAAGCTTCTTTTAGTAGTCGACAATATTCCTGTACTTTTTCTTAATAATTGTTGCTTACTACATGAAGAGTAGCTAAACGCATGCGTATCTAAGATATAACTAGACTATGCAACATAAGAAATGAATAGAGATATGACTTCTATAGTTACTCGAATATGAATTGAAGTAGATTACATAATATTGTTATCTTTACCATTAATCTAGTACTCTATACAGATGTACAGCTAGGAATTCATGAGGAAGGAATCATTTGATGCAAATACAAATTTTTAATTGGAAAGCTAGGACTCATTTGGGAACTAATTATTGACTCACTAATGAAAAGTCAGTCAGTCTGTATTATAGTCTGGTGCAGGCGAATCGAATCCAGGATTGAGCATGGGATCCTGGGCTTTTGCTGCTGAGAATCTTCTGCAATCCATGGGGGAAAAATAGTGAGCTTTTAGTGGAATTCATGAAAGATTCAGTCCAGTGCTTAAGTCAAGTTGATCCCCTGTACCTGATACGGAGTATTAGCAGTAGCTTTCGAGTGTTGGAAGTAGTTTTGGCTTTGAGTTTCTGTCTATGGAGGAGTTGGGTGAGTTCAGATTGGTCACACTATTTGAATGAGAAGAAAAAATGGAGTACTGAAGGTGGAGGAGATTGATCAGATTGTTTGGAGCTGATCAGATATAAATTTTACATTTAGATGCAAACTACAAGGAATAGATTTACATCAGATATAAATTTTACATTTAGATGCAAACTACAAGGAATAGGTTTGCATTATTCTATCTGACAAATTGATAAATTTTACATTTAGATGCAAACAAGGAATAGGTTTACATTATTCTATCTGACAAATTGCTATCGGTAAAGGTCCAACCGCTAGTATTATAACTAGTTTCTTACTCTTATATGTAATCTAGGTGTTTTTCGTATTATGGTATAACTTTATCGTATAGGTTCTTAAATGTTAAATATGAAATGAAAAATAATTTAAAAATAAAATTTAAATTTAATGCTAAAATTTTAAAAAAATAAAATTTATACAATATAATTACATATTTTATTAAGTTAGTTTTATGGTAATTTTTTTTAATTGTAAGATATAATTTATATTAAAAATAACAAGTAATTATATTTCAAGAATAATTTTATGTATGTAAGATTTAATTTATATAAAAATATAAGTAATTGTATTTCAATAGATTCTTGTTTTTTAATAGTAGTTGTGTTGGGTTAGTTTTATTGCAATCAGTTTAGTTTAATTGAGAGATATTCAGTTTAGTTTAATTGACAGATATTGCAATCAGTTTAGTTTAATTAACAAATATTCAGTTTAGTTTAATTGACAGATATAAAATATAAGTAACTCAACACTCCACTTTTATTAATACAAAGAAAAGTGGGAAAACTTAAATAATATGATAAGTTTTATTAGTAGGCAAGCTTGAGGTGAATATAGCTATATTAAATTGACTTAGATAATTATAAATATAATAATTTGAAAGTTTAAAAAATTGATTAGTAAGTTAATATTATATTTTATATATAATTTTTTTTTTTATATAGGTTTATATATAAATAATTTTATATAAGATATAATTTTAACATTTTAATTTAATATTATTATAATTTATCATTATAAATACTTTAATCAATTATACTATAATTCTAGTTTTAATTTATACTTATTTGAAATTTTAAACAAAATCACAATTAATTAAAATTATTATAAATAAAATAATTAATAATAATCTTAATTTTATAGAATAATAAAATTATCATTATGATTTCAGTTATTATTTATTAACAAGATTAGATAGTATTTGTTTTTATAACTATTAAATAATTAAATTACGATACTAAAAAGCCAACTACTAGTTACAACACTTGTTTAAGTTTATAAATTTCTAAATTTAAATATTCATCAATTTAATTCAAATCTATGCTCATACCATTAAAATACAGTTTGTTTTATTTTAATCTGCATTATAAAGTGCTACATTTAAAAAAAGTTTTGAGTAATTTAAGATTTACAACTGGAATATATATATAAAATTTATTTACAAGGTTAAATATCTTAAATCAAGACAAATTATTAGGTTAACGTAAGCACTTGAATGCCGCAGTAGAAAAAGAAGAAATAATTGGGATAACAATAAATATCGAAAACATATGCGTGTACTTCATAGCAGTAAAGCCCGGGCCAAACTCTAACAAGATGAAGCACTCATTACATGTAATATAGCTTTCAATAATTCTTTCCATGCACAATCTACACTCGGTCCTTATCTGGTAGTGATCTTGGCTCATTTTCCATAAAGAATGGCGTTGTGCAGATGGGACAAGTATTGTGATCCTCAAGCCATGGCCAAATACACTGAGAATGATATATATGTCCGATCATACAAGGAATTTCTCGAACTTCTTCTCCCAAAATAAAATCATCCCTACAAACTCCACAGAAAAGCCCATCATCAACATGAAAATCTGAAACTGTTACGATGGGGAGTCCTTCTACCAATTCTTTCGCCTTCCTTTCATCCTCCATTATCTTGACGATCTTTTTCCGAAGAGAATCGAAGGTATTGAAGACCCCACGTAACCACCGAATATCAGCAGGGAGTCGATCCTCATGAACTTCAATCAGGAGAAATTCGGAATGTAATAAATCGTGACGGCTGTTAAGATGTTGCAGACGAGGAGGTAGAGTTTCACGTTCCATTAAACAATTTGCTTGCATGAATAGTTTGGTGGCTTCGATACGTAAATCCCCCATGCGGCATTCCAGTCTTTTGCACCACTCTGCAAGTTCATTCTCCCTGCAACCCATTTTCTTCTCCTCCTGCATTTGCATTTCTTCAGTTCACTGCCTTTATCCAATTAGCAATGAAGTGATTTTCAATTTGGTATGTGAATTTGTGGAATGGATTGCAGTTTTCTGGGAATATGTAGTGAATGACGCGTCAGCGATAGTTTCTTCTGGCGACTCCTCAAAACAGGCGAGCCGTTGATCCAAACAATACTTAATTTAGGCATAACTTTTCACCGCTTATCTTTATAAAGAGCTTGTAAATTTATTATTAATTATTGTTTCAAAATATTTCTAAAATCAAAATTCATAAAGTTTACTGATTTATTTTTAGATGTTTATTATTAATGATTATTTTAAAATTCTATAAATTTAATATTCATAAATTTATTTGGTCTATTTTTAGTTTTGTTTTTAAGAAGGCATTCATAAGTGAAGAAAAATAATTTATCAACATTTTGACAAAAGTTTAGAATAATTAATAAGCAAACCATGTTATAGTATCTTCATAACTATTTTCCGAGTAAAATGATTTAGAAAATCATAAATTAAAAAATTATTTATTTTTATCATCATATTATTCTATTTATTATCTATAAAAACATAGTAATGAAAGAATTAAAAAAATTGAAAAAAAAAAAAATAGTAGGGAAATTCTTTATGTATTACAAATATGAGAGAGACATATAGATTATTATTACAAGTAAAGTATGAAATTAAAGAGTTATAAAAGACAGTTTGTCTATTTATAGACCAAAAAAAATTATGACTAGATTTTTTCATTACTTGCAATCGTAAATTAATTAATTGTATATAATATTTTATTTAAATCAAAGTTTGAATTCAGAGACGGAACTGGTAGATGCCTCTGGATGTGTGCACACTGGTGTTGAGCTGGACCATTTGGCCACCGTGGATTTGGAGGAGAACGCCCCCCTCCCCGTGGTTTGGGAATATCTTCTAACTTTTCTCCGCTCTTTTGATTACATTTATTTTTCTCTATCCTTCATAGTTTAGGCTCCCTTGGCCAAGCCTGTGAGCTCTCTCTGAATTTATGGAGATTGAGTCTGATGGAGGTGATCACTCGCCTCCAGTTCCTGCCTCTGTCCAAATTCCCCTGCAACCAAAGAAATCGTTTAGCAAGGCTGTTGGCAAGGGTTCGTTCTCCATTGACCAGGATGCTAAATTCGTCGCAAACGGTGGAAACGAAGCAGGCCCAGAAGGTATGGACCTTGGGTTTGCCTCCAACTCTATCATAATTTCCCCTAATACTTCCATGGCCAAGGAAATTGCTTCTAAAAAGAATAGGCTGAAAGATACTGCAATTTTTTTTTGCTTGTGTTGATTCTGAAAAATGCCCTCCACGAAAATTTATGGATGACTGGTTTCATAACTACTGGAATTTAAAATTAGGGTTTCAAATTTCATTTTGTAGGCAAATTCAGAAAGGTTTATTCAATCTTTTATTCAGTTCCCATGTTATACAAGTTGAAGTCTTAAGAAATTGTATTGGAATGTCCGGAAAACTGCATTTTGAGCCCTTGCCTGGTCCCCTGAGGCAATTGCTGAAGAATTTTTAGCTGTCTTGCCCTAGGTGGGTCATTGTTAAAAACATCCCTCCCTTCCTATGGAAATTTATTCCGCATATCGTTGAACCCATTGGCAAATTCATCCACATGGATGACTCCACTCGGCTTGTTCCCCATCTCGATGCTAGAGTTCTGATTTCCATAAAACCTAATTGATCTCTTGGATGCCCTTGGTATCAATATTGAAGGTGAAGTTTTCTCTTGCCCTCTAGAATTTTTAGGAGGACTTAACGTGTGCTTTCTATGTAAAGAAGATGGACATATCTGCAAGATTTTCCCCATTATTACTAAGAAATTGACCAAGGCTGACTTGAAGAAAACTCCCTCTGAACCCAAGAATGCTAACCCCAACCCGACGACTCTGTCCCCCCAAGTGCAGTCTGATAATTACGACACCCTCGCCAACATGTCGGACATCTCTATTACAAAACCTCACCCTAGCCCCTCTTAGATCAACTCAAACCCTAATACTGATCCAGATGGATTCATCACCGTCTCTAATAAGTCTAAGAAGCACAGAAGGAAAAATGTGCAACAGCTAGCGCTTAACAACATCATGGGTGCTAATTTGTCAGGTCAAATTTCACAGCCTAATCTTGAGCCCACTCTGTCCATAGGGGGAGGTTTGTTTTCACAAGTTAAAAATATCATTAAGAACTTTGAGATCGACATGAGCAGTGGCTCTGTGATCTCTCAGAAGGCCACTATCAACTCTGAAAGCTCCACAGAACCCACCCCCTATGTCAGTATTACTGATGAATTTAGCCGAAACCTTCCTCCAAAAGTTTTCAATGGTATTGAGGATGATGTTGTTATTCAAGTCATCATGGTTGACCCTAATGCTGATAGAAACTCTACTTTTTTTCCCACTAATGTGGAGATGGATTTGAATAAAACTCCTAACCAGAATATCACTGCTCTCTCTCATAAGATTGATGAATCTGGTGATGACCACGATGACCGCACTGAAGAGCCTAATCAGAGAGGCTACCCCCTGGGCTCTAAAAATAAGACCTCCTCTGGTAAAAATAAAAATAGCAATCGAAAGGATCTGCCTTCCTGTGATACTAGCCCTTATGCTACTAATGTCCCGTAACTCTTTATCCTGGTTATCCATGAAGTACATCTCATGGAATATTAGAGGTCTGGAAGCTCCGGACAGGAAATGTATTGTAAGCTGTTCTTAGATTCACATAAAGATTTGGACTTTCTCATGCTTCAAGAGCTTAAAGCTATTAATTTTACCCTAGATAATAGCCTCAACTATATCTGGAATGACTCCATTAAAATCTGCTCTAACCATTTTAAAGGTAAGGGTGGAGTTGGTCTACTTATTAATCCAAAATGGTTGAAACTTATTATTAATAAAGGGTGCTCCCCCTGCAATAGGGTGATTTGGGCTACTATTAATGTTGACAACACTCTGATTGGCATCTGCTCTATATGTGCTTCCAATGAATATAAAGAGAGAATTACTCTTTGGGACTGGATTGCCTCTCTCCCTAATATACCTTGGATCCTGGGAGGAGACTTTAATATGATTGAGAACTATGATGACAAGATGGCAGGCAACCCCTTTGACTAGAAAGGTAATGAAAAATCCCACTGGGATAGGATGAAACGGGTGAAAAATCTTTTTGACCCTCTATTTGGCAATAAATCTAATTCCAAGGGTCTATGGAACACTTGGTACAATTTTCAAAAAGGTTGTAATAGGATATACTGTAGACTTGACCGGTTCTATGCTAATAAAGATGTCTTCTCCTTCACTCCTATTAATCAAGGTAACCCTGTTGTCATTTGCCCCTTTACTCTATGGGATCACCACCCCATCACTGCTATCATTGAGTTTTCTAACTCTACTCCCTTTAAGAGGGAGACATACAAGAAATTCATTCTTAACACCAACCCACTTAAAGATGTTGATGTCCTTACTGCTATTAATCTTATCAGGGATATTAATAAGAGCAACAAGAACTTAGCCTCCCACATTGACAGATAGAACTATAATATTGTCTCTTGGCAAAAACTCTTACAGACTATCGGCCAAAAAAGATCCAAAGTTTTTAGATTTGAGGAGAAAACTCTCAATCTTAGACTCCTCCACCTTGAGAATGAGATCTAGCTTAATCCCGCCAACACCGACCTTGCTATTCAAGTGGCCAAGGCTAGAGATGCTCTTAGAATGCACCAACAAGTTAGAATTAAGGGTGCCATGATTAGAGCCCGCACCTATTGGCTCCAATTTGGAGATATAGGCTACAAATTCTTTTTTAATCTGCTTAAGCATAAACACAGTAGGGAGAAAATTGACAGACTTTTTATTGATGATAACATTATTGACAACTTAGAAGACATAAAAGAGGCCTTTCCTCTCTTTTTCCAAAAACTTTTCACCTCTGAAGAATCAGAGTCCGCCAAGGATGTCAGAATTAAGTACCTAACCCTTATTCTCTATAGGATCTTGAAGGAGGAATCCTGCAACCTTAAGAAGCATTTCATTGTTGATGAAATCTAGAGAGCTATCAATTCCCTCCATGATGACAAAGTCTTGGGGCTTGGTGGGCTCCCCATTGAATTCTATAAAGCCAATCTCAATTGGATCTTCTCTGATTTGGTCGATATCTACAATGACGATCTTCTTAAAGGCTCCCTTGGGAGCACCATCAATAAGGGAATTATTAAACTCATTCCTAAGGATGGGGATAAGGCCTTCATAAAAAAATGGAGGCCCATAACACTTCCTAATGTGTCCTAGAAGATCCTTTCTAAAATGTTGGCTATCCGGATTAAGAAGATTCTCCCCAAATTCATATGCCCCACCCAAATCGGCTTTATTAAAGGCATATACATCTTGGAAAACCTCATCACTAGTTGGGAGGCCATGGAGTGGTCTAAAGTCTCGGGTCAAACCACTGCTATGTTTCTCCTCGATTTTGAAATAGCCTATGATAGGGTGGAATGGGACTTTATTGTTTTGATGCTTAAAGCATTTGGCTTCCTCGCTGAATTTTGCTCCTGTGTTAAGGTTCGCCTTCATGATGCTTTTGCTCAGGTTGATTTTAATGGCTCCCTCTCCTCCTCCATCATGCTTTCCCAATCTATTAAGTAGGGGTGCCTCTTGGACCCTACCCTTTTTGTTATTGCCTCTAATGCTCTGTACTACCTCCTTAGGGATAACTCTCTCTCCCCCAAGATTATTGGGATCAGACTCTTTGATGAGAATGAACTTCTGAATATTCAGTTTGTCGATGACACAACCTTGTTTCTTGAGCTCAACAAGAAAAATTTGGAAAACCTTAGCATTAAAATCCAAGTCTTTGGATCCATTTCTGGAGCTAGGATCTCCCAAGCCAAGTCCACCTTCCTCAGCTAGAAGGAACGTCCCCTTGACTGGTTTGGGTAATTTGGCTACCAATGGGGTGGCCCGAACAAAATTGTTAGATATCTTGGTGCCCCTTTCTCTGTGTCCCCCTCCCTCAAAGACATGTGGATTTGGGTCAAAGATAGAATTGACAAGAAAGTTAATAAATGGAACAATAAGCTCCTCTCCCTGGCTGGCAAGGTTCAAGTCTGCAAGAAAATCCTTTCCTCCTATAACATCAATTACTCATCCACTTGGATGTTTAGCAATTATCATATCTTGGAAATCCAAAAGGTTATCAGGCGATTCCTCTAGTCTGATGGTAAAGGTAACAATAATCTTCACTCTGTTAACTAGGACTAGTGCCACATTGAAAAAAGCCTTGGTGGCCTGGGTTTGAAAGACCTCAAGACCTAAGGCATTGCCCTTGCAGCCAAATGGATCTTTCACACCTTTGAAGGTCAAGAACCTTGGAAGGTCTTAGTTAGAAGTAATATTGAGGGTGTTGTTCCTAAGAAGGCGAAATCATGGAAAGGCCTCCCCTTCTCCGACCTTATTGCCGATGGCTTCCTTGTCTCCGTCCAAGGCTCTTGTGTTTTTCAGATCTATTTGGGAAGCCTGGGAGCATGTTAGGGGGTTCTTAATCCACACTAATGTCTCTTATGGTGACCTGATTCATGGTGAGAGCTCACTTTGGTGGAACCTCTATGACGCTGGCAAACCCCTTTTCCTCACCCAAGGCTATTTGGGTAGAGCTTGGGCCAGTAAAGGGATCAAATACCTCTTTGATATTTTGGAGCATGGTACTCTTATTCCTTGGGATATTCTAAAAACTGAATTTGACCTCCTCCATGCTAAAAAATAGACTTATAATCTTATTAAACAGGCTTGTGCTGCCTTTGGTTTCCCTAAAAGTTGTGATGTTGATTCTCACAGATTTTTGTCCTTCAAATGGACTGATGGTACTCTTTTGGCTAAAATTAAGGCCTGCAATATATATGTTGTTTTGAATTCTGAAACTTCCATTACTATGCATGTTAATAAACTTTGGTACTCAGATCTGTCTGTTCTTCAGTGGCAGAAAAAATTCACTAGATTATGGAAAAGTCCTATCGATCCGAAAATCAAGTGTTTTAAGTGGCTTTGCACTCTTAACATACTTCCTATCAGGCATCATGGTTATACTAATTTATGCTCTATTTGTAAACTTCCTGAGACTGACAAGCATATTCTCTTTGATTACTCCATTGCTAAGGAGATCTGGCTAATGTTTGGTATCTCTATCCCTTATATTGTTAATATTATGGAAATTATTTCTGGTCACATTCAAGGTTTGAAAAAAGATGCTAACATTTTTTGGTTTATTTTATCTACCTAAATTCTTTGGCATATATGGAAGATTAGAAATGCTGACAGATTTGAAGGCCAACCTAGGGCCCTTACTGAGTCTTTTTGAAGACTCACATATTCTAAAATTGCTCTGCAGGTTGCCTTTACTATGAATGTCGAGAGGAATAAACTACGGAGGTTCCTCAAAGATGGTTACGCATAGATGTTCATCTATGAGATGGTAGATGGCTATGAGTGGCGTCATAACATGGACAACTTGTCCTATTTTGAGGAGGCCCTCAAGAGACTAAGCAATGATATCAGAAACAACAGTGAGCCCTCCTTTGCCCATGTTGAAATGCTCGCACCAACCCAGAACCAGAAGACCAATGTCTAGATGGAAGGGCACCAGAGATGGACTGCCTGGGTGGAAAACTATGAAGAAGTCCTCTCTTAGGATTTTGGTCATTTTTGGATATTTTGATGGCCTCATTTACTTCCTTTTTTGTTGATATTGCTCTTTATGATACTCGGTTTTGTATTGTGCATCACGTGGTATGATCCAGGATCTCTGTTGATACTTTGAGCTCTTGGTGGTTTAGGATTGGCCTCCCACTTTCTTTGTCCCCCTTTGTTTTATCTTGATCTTTAATATTAAAAAAAGAAGTTTGAATTCACTTAATTTATTTGTTTTGTACTGATTTAATTTTAATTTTGATTTACCATATTACAATTTTTTAAAATTAAAATTCTATCAAAGGGTATTTGCTTTAATAGTAAGTTCATGGTGTAGGCATCTAGATGGTGCCAGTCCAAATCTTCTTATTAAAAAGTAAATTAAAATAATACAAATTTTTTTCATTTTTTATAAATTATTAATTTTAGAAAGTAAAATTTTCAATCTTAGAAATTTCTTTTAGAATTAATTAGTTTCATGATTTATGTATATATATGAAAAGACACACACACATATATATATATATATATATATCTATGTGTGTGTGTGTGTGTGAATAGATCATATATAAACTATACACCAATCATTTTAAAAGTTTAAAATACAAATGAATTAAAATTTTACTTTCCAAAATTTTAAAAAATAATATACAACTTTAACAAATGTTGTACATGTTTTGACACTCTTTCCCCACATATATAAACTAATTTTTATTTAATATATTTATCTTGTATTACATAAAATCAAATAACAAATGTATAAAAAAGTTAGAAAAATTTTCACATAGATTTTCACATTCATTGGGCTTTATAATCACATAGATTTTCACATTCATTGGGCCACATTTATTTACACATTCTCAAATATGATATAAAAATTTATAATCATCGAGTTTTAGTCTTTGAAGGGGGTTTTATGACACTCCAAGTTTTCTTTTATATTGTTATTTGCCTCACATTCTCTTCACATCTACCAATTTTGTTACTCATCGGCTCACAATTTGTAGCATGCAGACAAAAATATTTTATCTTTTTCCTCTATTTATACACTACCTCCGTTCTATCTTTTATTTCCTTTCCCATGCTCCCTTCACACACATGCGCTTACCTTTTCCCAGATTCCTATCAAAATTAAATTTTACAGTATAATTTATTCACATTAAATTTCTTATGTACCAATCCCTTGGTTCACTATTAAATTTGGCCCTCAAATATTTAATGTGTTCCCTAAAACAATCATATCAACTCATGGATTAGTCTAACTGATTTTTTTAATTAAATATTATTTAAAAAAATAGAATATATATTAAATATATCAAATTTTAAATTATGTGGAGTCTCTAAAATATGCTATTATAGCTAGAGATGGATATTGAATTACATAATATATATTGTCATTATGTGGATACAAAAAATATATACTTCCATATACATAGTTTTGTAAAAAATAATACAATTTTAATTTTCACTTTAGTCATCTAATATGTGAAAAGATATTAGAAGTTACTTCAATGAATATAGCAGTTTGATTGACATGAACTCTTTTTCAGCTTTGAATTCTTAAGTTTTTTTTTAGCATAATGACCATAATTTTTTGTTATGGGTAAAAAAGGGTTTAGAAGGAACCCAAAACCCTTTAAATAAAGCTACTTATAAGATAACCAGTACTAATTAGCAACAAAACCGAGGAACAAAATGCTATAGAAAGATAGAAACAACAACACATAGTAGAATCAGAGAGCAAAAAGCTACCTCGAAGGAAAGAAACAATAGACCCATAGCAAAAAAAATGACAAACACACAACAAAAGCTAAACAAAACAAACAAAGAGAACTACTTTAACATATTCAAGGTACTAGTAGCTTCAAGCTCCTACTGGTATATGTTTTGATGAAGTTCATGCAACTTTTATATGTCCTTTTTGCTTCCACAAATTTATTCTTGCTTCAAATCCTATCACAAGGATCTTAATGATTGGTACTTGCCATCTCCCCTGTAATGGCCACATTCACATACTAATCATCTTTTATTTCCTTCAGCTTCCTGTAAAGGATAAGGATGGCCTTAGTACTATTTTCAATAGAGCATTTTCTTACTGTAACAATTCTCTCCATATTCTAATTACTCTATGACATTTTTCTCTTCATACCCTGCATCTTGTCATCAAAATCATTCCTCACTTTTTGAATTCTTTTCTCTAACAAAATTCTCAAGGAATTCACTTCCTACTTCATAACATCAAGGGAATATTAAAAAATCATCATTCTCACTAGAGCCCAAATCATTAACACTATCCTTAAGTATTGAGAAGAAGCCTATTTTTCAAGGATTGTAAACTTATGTTAATCTAATTAATTTCCATATGAAAAATTTTAGCTTTCAAAAATTGACCAACCATTGTCTACTTTTCAAGGCACAACACACTATAATTGTCATGTAACGCCCTGCTAAGGAACCCCAGAGGACAACTCAACCAACTAAGTAACCTCTAGGAGACAAACATATATATTTTTTTTCTAAAGAAATACATTAACTCATTAAACTATGATAATGATTAACATAATATTAAACATAAGAACAACTTATCTAAGCACAAGTGGAAATAACTTAAAACAATAACACCTATGTCCTGTAAGGTTCCCTAATATCGTTTTATGATAACTTTTTGTATGTATATTTTTTTATATATAAGATATAATTTATATATAAAAATAAAAGTAATTGTGATGTGGGAGCATCCCCGGTCTATGAACAATCTTGCATCAACCAAAAATACTGGTTTACTTTTGTTTCCTTTCAGTTTTGTGTTGCAACTTCTATGTTTCTTCTAGCATTCCCTGGTAACAATTTATTTTCTGTTGCAGATCAGATTCATATCTTTCAAACGTGTTCTTATTTCTTATTCTATATTTTTTAGTTCATGTGAATATTTTTCTGGCAAGTTGTCACTTCTGGATTGTCTATTTCTTGGTTCCCAGAGCAGTTTTGAGCTTAACAACTAGTTGGAGATTTCTTCTCTTGCGGAGAGATTTCATGGCTTGCAGATCTAATTGACACCATGTACAATGTTCCTAGGCCCTTGGCCAACCTTCTTTGGTGGTCCAAACTTTGTTGTTGTCTTTGGTAGAGGAGATCTTCACATTTTGGGTCTAACCTATTTTACAAATTTAATTTTCTTATCTTCGAGAATGTAATCCTTTGTGGCTGACCCAGATATCTTTAAGATAATATATATATTGTTGTATTCGATCCTTTGGGAGATAAGTGAAGAATAATTATGATTTAAACTCCTGATTTGTAATTTGAACTCCTCTAGAGGTCCAGATGGATTATATTTTGGAATGTATTATGTAATAAGCCCTATAAGCCGACATGTTTTCCCACATGTTGCTGGCTAGTTTGTAATGAATCTATGATATTATAGATGTTTTATTTTGCATTTTCTACATTTTTTGTTATTGCTTTCATTGTGTTACTCTTGCTACATGATCCAGATTGTTCTCCTTGAGGATCCTCCAGGTCATGGCTACCTTGGATGGTATCAAAGATGGTTGCAAACATTGGGGCATTACTTTGGGTGAAAAGAGTGCCTAATTGAGGCAGCCTACAAGTGTGTTCAATAGATCACCGACAAAGAGGCAATTGGAACTTTGTAGTCAAATCATCGAGTTGAGGCAGTTGCACCAAATCAAGGGAGGAGATTTCACTAAGAAGGCTAAACCCTAGAAGGGTAGAGCAGATGATGGAGTATTTCAAGATTGAGATGAGGAATGAGATCCAAAACACAGTGCCTAGTTTGCAGAGGAATATAAAATCAGAGGATGAGTATGAAGAGGCAAGGGAAGAGCTAGAGGCCAAAGAGGTTGAAGGACCAGTAGATGAGAGAGAAGAAAGATTTGTTAGAGTGGTGGCACGAGTAAAATTCATAAAGTGGAGGTTTCTAAATTTTAGGTACACTGAATCCAAAAGACGTGATAGATTGGATTAGAGAATTGGAGGACTACTTTGACTTTGAAGATGTTAAAGACCCAAAAGGGTCCAGTTAGCATAAACTAAGTTGAAAGGGAATTCTACTTTATGGTGGAAAGAGTTGCAAAAAGATAGAGTAGAGAATGGTGAGATGAAAATCACCTGGTTGAGGCAAACAGTTGCGAGATTGAAGGATAAATTCATTATGGGAGACTATGAGTTGGAGTTACTCAAAAAGTTGCAGAACTTGAAATAGAAGGACATGAGTGTGAAAGAGTCCTACAAGGTGATGATCAGATTCAAACATTGAGAGATGGATAGGGAGAAGGTGGCTAGATACATAAATGGACTCTGATTTAAGATTCGGGATGAGATGAGTATGTTGAAGATTTTTAAAGTTGATGGGGCTTACCAATATTCTTTGAAGGCTAAAGATAAAGTGAAAAGAAGACAGAAGAAACCCTAAGGGAAGAGAGAGGCATGCATCAGATAGAGGGAAGATGAGTAGAAGTATGGAGAATTAGACTAATAAGGAACCAAAATCTAAATGTAGTAAAGAATCAGACCAAAAGACACAAAGAAAAGGGAATGGTAGTAGAAATAGGGAGGTCTTGGGTAAATGTTTCAAGTGTGGAGAAATCGAACATAGATATTATGAGTGTCCTTGGGATAACAAAGGAATGCCAATAAATTTCATGGCACGCGAGGAACAAAATGTTGGAGTTGCATATGTAAGCATGATAGCATCAGAGCAGGGAGAATCCCTTATGTTTATAAGAATCTTGGTGGAGCAGAGCAAAGAAGAAACTGGACCTTCTCAAAGGAAGAATCTTTTCCGGATTGTATGCAAATCAGGTGGTAAGTGTTGTAAGGTTATTGTGGATAGTGATAGTACTTACAGTAGAGAAGCTTGGTTTGAAGAATCTTGAGTATCATTGTCCTTACAAGGTGAATCAATTGCAAGATGATCATGTGGTAGAGGTGAGAGAGAAGTGCTTGGTGAATTTTAATATTGGACCTTACAAAGATGAAGTCTTGTGTGATGTTTTGCCTATGAGTGCTTGTCATGCTTTGTTGGGTAGACCTTGGCAGTATGATAGAGGAACTATCTATCATTGTATAAGAAACCTGATCACTATTTAGAAGGATGTGTAGCAGTTTACTTTGGCTTATTTGAAGGAGAAAGAAAAGGAAGTGAATAATTTGAGTCTTGTGAAAAGTTGTAGTGATGAGAAGCAGGATAGAGAGGTTGTGTACTGGATGATGGTATGGATCTAAAGAAGGATCTTGTGGATGAGTTTGTTAGCTAGGTAGGTACTAGATTGCAGCAAGGTTAGAGTTATGGTGGTAGATAAGAAGAACTCTAGTGGAAGAAATAAATTGGATTTGTGGAAGAAAGAGAGTGGTAATAAGAGAGAGTGTGTAGACATGAAGCAAGGAAAAAGAGGAGAAGTGGAAAAGAATTTAGAGAATTCAGTTGAGTTACCGGAAGGGGTTAGGAGGAAGAAATTTGCAAACAAAGAGAACATTTGGATCAGAAATGAGCATGGAGTCTATATTTGGAATTCTTTTTGATGTTCATGAGCTGCCTCTCATGGAACATATTTTTCTACCTAGGGTGTCTGATGCTAGAGCATCCCTGGTCGATGAGCAATCTTGCATCAACCAAAAATATTGTTTTAGTTTTATTTTCGTCCAGTTCTCTGTTGCAGCTACTGTGTTTCTTTTGGCATTCTCTGGAAGTTGTTTATTTTCTATTGTGGATCAGATTCATTGCTTCTAGACGTGTTCTTATTCCTTATTCCAAATTTTTAGTTCATGTGGATCTTTTTCCATCAAGTTTTCACTTCTGAATTGTCTATTTCTTGGTTCCCAGAGTAGTTTGGAGCTTAATGGCTAGTTGGAGATTTTTTTCTCTTGCAGAGAAATTTCATGGCTTGCGGATCTAATTGAGACCACGTACAATGTTCCTAGGCCCTTGACCGACCTTCATTGGTGGTCCACACTTTGTTATTGTCTTTGGCAGAGGAGATCTTCATGTTTTGGGTCCGGGCTATTTTACACATTTCATTTTCTTGTCTTGGTGACTGTAATCCTTTGTGGCCGACCTGGATATGTTCCAGATGTTATATAATTGTTGTATTCAATCCTTTGGAAGATAAGTGAAGATAGCTGATGATTTACATTTGTGATTTGCAACTTGAATTCCTCTAGAGGTCCAAATGGATTGTATTCTGGAATGTATTCTATAATAAGGCCTATAAGCATGAATGTTTTCCCGCATGTTGTTAGCTACTTTGTAATAAATCTATGATATTGCATATGTCTTATTTTGCATTTTCTACATTTTGTGTAGTTTCTTCCATTGTGTTACTCTCGTTGCATGATCCAGATTGTTCTCCTTGAGGATCCTCCAGGTCAGGGCTACATCAAATTGTATTTCAATAGGTTCTTGTTTTTTATTTGTGGTTGTGTTGGGTTAGTATTATTGTGATCATTTTAGTTTAATTGAGAGATATAAAATATATGTAACTTAACATGCCACTTTTACTAATACAAAGAAAAGTGGGAAAAATTAAATAACATGATAAGTTTTATTAGGAGGCAAGCATGAGGTGAATATAGTCATTAAATTGGCTTACATAATTAAAAATATAATAATTTGAAGCTTTAAAATAATAATTAGTAAATTAATACTATATTTTATATAAAACTTATTTTATATAAAATACAATTTTAACATTTAAATTTAATATAATTATAATTTATCATTATACATATTTTAATCAATTATACTATAACCTTAGTTTTAATTAATTTTTTTTTTTTTAATTTATAATTATTTGATATATTGAACTAAATAATAATTAATTAATATTATTATAAATAAAATAATTAATTATAATCTTAATTTTATAGACTAATTAAATTATATTTATAATTGAAGTTATTATTATTTATTGTTAAAGTTAAAAGTAAGATTAGGTAGTAATTGTGGTTATAACTATTCAATAATTAAATTATAATACTAAAAAGGTACTAGTCACAACACTTGTTTAGTTTTATAAATTTTCAAATTTAGGTATAAATCAACTTCATTTAAATCTATGCTCATACAATTAGAGTACGATTTATTTTAATGGTATATTTAAAAACCATATTTGAGTAATTTAAGATTTACAATTGAAAAAATAATTTATGCAATACATTTAAAATTTTATTTATTTGTGAAGTTAAGTATCTTTAATCAAGACAAACTATAAAGTTAATTTAAGCACTTGGAACACCACGGTAGAAATAATTCCGATAACAATAAGTATCCAAAACATATGTGTGTAATGTCCTCTCATACAATTCAATCTAGTTCATTGCAGTAGAACCCAAACCAAATTCTAAGAATATGAAGCATTCACTACTTGTAATATCACTTTCAATAATTTTGTCCATGCATACTCTACACTCCATTCTCTAGTAGAAGTTTTGGCTCATTTCCCATTAAGAACGGCATTGTGTATGTTGGCTGCGTGCGATACGTGTGAAGCCAGGTCTAACGGACAAGCTATGTTTAGTAAATTGTAGTATTCTTCCATCAATAGTCTCGTCCTGTGCATGTTTTTGCATTTGGGAATCTTCTAGAAGAAGATGTTATTAAGAATTATGTTGTATGAGGATATATATTGGTGAGGTGTGTTATATGTAGATGTACAAGAAATTATTGATAATCTTCTAAAAGTGGATGTAGCCATTTTTGCTGAACCATTATAAATCTGGTGTCCTATTTTTATGTGTTGTGTTACGATTTCACTACTTTATTTCAGAAATTTAGTTCTTCATTTGTTTCATGTTTCTTTTAATATAATCAATTGGTATCAGAGTCGAGTAAAGAGAGTGTTTCTTTTAATATAATCAATTGGTATCAGAGTCGAGTAAAGAGAGTTTTTTTTTGTAGTTTCTTTTCTTTTCTGGAAATGAGTGAAGTTTTTTTATTTTTTTTTCTTTTAAAAAGTGCAGATGGAGTCTCTGTTGGTTAAACATGACCTTTCGAGTGCTCTTCATAGAAAAATGAAAGGGCAAGGCAAGTTATCAGATAAATATTGGGAGAAAATTCATGAGAAGGCAAGGTAAACTATTTTCTTATCGTTGTCAAGCAACATGCTCTTCAACGCCTCAGCGGAGAAGACCACAAAAGATATGTGATAGGGAGAGTTTTGGGATTCCTTGTCAAATGGAAGGGGATGGTGCACAGATACCACTCATAAAACAAAGCCATGACATTGTTATTAGTTGAACAATAAGGAAATAAACTTAAAATTAAGTTAAAATTATATGTATATAGTTTAAGTGTAATATTATATTCTTGTATAAATTATATTTTTTTTTTATATTGTGATTTTTTAAATATATGTAAAAAGCATTATTATATTGATAAGTAGGAGATATTTTCAATAGAAATTCAAATTATGATTATACATGGTAGAATTCTATACAAGTGTCACAATACTATTATAAATATATATATTTTTATATTAAATATTTAGCACATATATATTTTTTTAATTATATATAACTTTAAATTTTACATAATATATTATAAACTGTAAATATAATACATACTTAATTTATAATATTTTTCAATATAATATATAAATTAATTATTGAAAAAAGGATAAAATCAAATAGAAAAAATAATAAACAAATTCTAAAGAATAATTTATATTATAAATTGTATATTTAAATTAAATCTTTTTTATTTATTAATGTATAAATTATGTTTTAATTTTATATAATGTAAATTGTAATTAAAACATAAATTCGAATCTTTACATATAAGTTCTAGATTGCTCCTTAACACAAGCATATTTTCCTTATTTCAAATGTTATCAAACAAACATGTATTAAAAAAAGTACAAATTCAAATATTCTTAATAGAGTCTTTCTTTAGATAAAATCATTTTCACTTGTATTCAAAACACTCACCTCTCTAATTTCCATCATCTCTCTTCTTTTATTTAAAATTTCTATTATATCAGATAGTAAGTTATTTTTCGACGTTCTGATGAAGCGGATTTGTTGACTGGATCTCCCCGATGGCTTCTCCTTAGTCTACAAGCGAGGACTTCTCCCGAGGTGTTGGCGTGGGTCTGGAGGAGGTCTCCCTCCTCCACGTGGTTTGCACTTTCTTTCCCCCTCTTTGCTCTGCATTTATGATTACGTAATTGCTTAGTTTTTTTTGCCCCTTCTCGGGCATGCGTTGGCTCTGCCTTTAATGGAGGCAGATAGAGATGGGAAGCCCCACTCCCAAACCTCGCCGCCCTCCTCCCAACCCCCTCTGCAACAAAATTTATTTTGCAGGGACATGGGTGGAGGCTCGTGCTTCGTCGTGAAGGATGCCAGGTTCATGGCTGCTGCAGATGGCAATGGAGTGGGTCCATAAGGTAAGGACCCTAGTTTCAGCCCTAGTCCTTTCACCATCTCCCCTAATTTTCTTTTCTTGTGTGGATGTGGATAAATGCCCTCATTGGAAATTCATGGATGATTGGTTTTACAATTATTGGAACCTAAAATTAGGACTTCATTTTTCTTTTTGTAGGCAAACTCAGAAGGGGCTGTTCATCATATTTTTTAAATCACATGAAATGCAATCAAAAGTTCTAAATAAACTATATTGGAATGTGGGTAAAACAACTTTTCATGCCCTGGGTTGGTCCCCTGAAGCTAATCATGAAGAAATATTGGCTCTTTCGAGCCCTAGATGGGTAATTACTAAAAATATATTGCCATTTTTATGGAAGTTCATCCCTCAAATCGTCGAACCCTTCGGAAAATTCATCCACATGGATGAAACCCCATGTCTTGTTCCCCATCTCGATGCCAGAGTACTCATCTCCATCCTACCTGGGGTTATCCTACCCAATTCCCTCCATCTCAATATTGCAGAGTACTCTTTCTCCTACCGATTGGAATTTTTGGGAGGTCTGAACACGTGCTTCCTCTATAAAAATGAGGGACATGTGAGGAAAAACTGCCCCATCTTGAGGAAGAGAGCTTCTTGCATGATTGCTACTAAGCCTAATCTCATCCCCAATGGCCACTCCGTCTAGACTACTCAGCCCACCATGGAATCCACCCCTGCTATTCGCCCTGAACCTTCCATTCCCACCTCGAACCCCCTGCTCCCACCCTCCAACATGACCCCCCCTCTCCATCATCTGGATGCCGCCTCCCCTATTTTATCGGATGACTGCTACCAAGTCATAATGAACTCCAAAAAGTGCAAAAGGAAGAATACGCAGCAAATGGCTTTGGATAAGGGTAGAGCTTCTTTTAATCCTCCCCTGGTTATTATTTCTCACACCCCCTCTAAGGTTAAGAGCATAATTAGCAATTTTCAAACCCCTCTTAGATGCTCTAGCGATATCGTTATGGGTGATGGCTCTGATAATGTCTCTGAGAAGATCAATTCCTCTATAATGATAGCGGTAGTGGATCCACTAGGGGCATGTCCTCAAATTCTACCATGGCTCAGGTCATCAGTGTTGACACTAGTGCTGTTAGAAACTCTGCCTTTTGTTCCCCTAGGATGTTCTCCTCACAAGGGCCTCGATCGGAGGCGAATGTCATACCAATAGAATTGGAAGAACCTCTCCCAGGAAGTATCAGTTTGGAGGAGGATGTGCCTGGAGATGACCTTGACATTCAAATAGATGGCATTTCCAAACCTAATAGAAGGGGAAGGCCCATGGGGTCTAAGAATAAGGCTAACTCTGCTGAGAAAAAGGACAAGGGTTCCCCTGCTTGTGACAGCAGCTTCCTCGCTGCTGAATGCCCATTACTACCCCATCTGGTTTACCATGAAATTCATCTCATGGAATGTGAGAGGTTTGGAAGCTTCAGACAGGAAGAGGATTGTTAAATGTTTCATGGATTCCCATAAAGATCTGGATTTTCTGATGCTTCAGGAGCTAAAATATGTTAATTTTACTCTGGAAACTAATTTAAACTTCATTTGGAAGGAATCTATCAAATTTTTCTCTAGCCATCTCAAGGGTAGGGGAGGTGTTGGTTTGCTCGCCAGCCCTAGATGGGAAAATCACATCACTAACAATGGTTGCTCCCCATGTAACAGGGTTGTTTGGGCGTCGGTTAGTATTAACAACACCCTCTTTGGGATTTGTAACATCTATGCATCTAATGACTATAAGGAAAGAATTGCCCTCTGGGATTGGATTGCCTCCCTTCCTGATATACCTTGGATCATAGAGGGTGATTTTAACATGGTCGATAATGGTGAGGACAAAATGGGAGGCACAACCTTTGGTTGGAAGGGTTTTGAAAAAGCCCATTGGGATAGGATGAAACATATCAGAAATTTGTTTGACCCTCTGCTCGGTAAAAAGGTTGAATCCAAGGGGCTATGGAACACATGGTGTAACTCCCAAATAGGTCCTAACAGAATCAATTGTAAGCTCAACCATTTTTATGCCAATAAGGACCCCATTTCATTTGCCCCTAATGCTCATGGTAACCCTGTTGTGGTCAACCCCTTTACTCTATCTGATCATCACCCTATCTCTACCCATATCAGATTGTTTGACCCTCTTCCCACCAATAGGTTGGGGCCTAAGAAATTCATTCTCAACACTAACCTCCTCAAAGATGCGGATGTTCTCTTTGCCATTAGCATTATCAGAATGATCAATAAAAGTAACAAGGACCTTGCGTCACATATTGACAGATGGAACTTTAATATTAACTCTTGGCAAAAACTCTTGCAAACTTTTGGTTAGAAAAGGGCCAAAGACTATAGATTTGAGGAAATTACTATTAACGGTAACCTCTTACGGATGGAAAATGAAGTCCAGTAAGATCCCTCCAACCCTGAACTTGCTGCTAATGTGGCTAGTGCGAGGGATGCTCTTAGACGACACCAGCAAACCAAGATTAAGGAGGCCATGATTAGGGCCCACACCCATTGGCTTCAGTTTGCTGACAAAGGTTCCAAGTTTTTCTTTAACCTTCTTAGACATAAACATAGCCAGGAAAAAATTGATAGAATCATCAATGATAATGATGAGATCTTTGACCTTGACAAGATTAAAGAGGCCTTTTCTCTCTTTTACCAAAATCTATTCACCTCTGAGGAGTCTAAGGCGGATAAGACCCTTAGAATCGAGTTTCAAGCCATCATCCGTAGAAGGATCACTGAGGAAGACACCTGCCTCCTGAAGCGTCACTTCTCTTTTGATGAAATCCAAAGTGCCATCAATTCCCTCCATAATGATAAAGCCTCGGGGCCTGATGGGCTCCCTATTGAATTTTACAAAGCTAATAGTGACTGGATCTGCTCTGACCTTTTGGACGTTTATAATGAGGTTGTCCTTAAAGGCTCCCTTGGATGATCTATCAACAAGGGCACTATTAAACTCTTACCCAAGGATGGGGATAAGGCCCTCATAAAAAACTGGAGGCCCATTACTCTTCTCAATGTTTCCTATAAGATTATGGCTAAAATGCTTGCTATTAGGATGGAAACGATCCTGCCCAAGTTCATATGCTCTATGCAGACTGGGTTCATTAAAGGTAGATATATTCTGGAAAACCTTATTACTAGTTGGGAAGCTATGGACTGGGCTAAGGTCTCTAGGAAAGACACTGCTATGTTTCTCCTAGACTTTGAAAAAGCCTACGATAGGGTGGAATGGGGCTTTATTATCCTAATGCTTGAATCCTTTGGTTTTCCTAGGGAATTTTGTTCCTATGTTAAAGTCCTTTTACAAGATGCTTCCACGTAGATTGATGTTGATGGCTCCCTCTCACCTCCTATTTTTCTTTTCCGCTCCATTCGTTAGGGGTGCCCTCTGGCCCCTGCCCTATTCGTTATTGCCTCAGATGCATTATATTATCTTCTCAGAGATAGCTCGCTCTCCCCCAAAGTTAATGGAGTTAGGCTCCCTAATGATAATGAACTTACCAACATTGAGTTTGTTGATGACACAGATCTCTTTCTTGAGCTAACCAAAGCTAATATGGATCACCTTAACCACAAATTACATATGTTTGGCTCTATCTCGGGAGCCAAGATCTTTAAGGCCAAGTTGACCTTCCTTGGTTGGAGGAAGCATCCTCCGGATTGGTTTGATAACTATGGGTACCAATGGCGTGGCCCATCCAAGATTGTTAAATACCTTGGTGCCCCATTTTTTGTATCCCCCTCCTTGGAGGATATGTGGCTCTGGGTTAAAGGGAAAATTGAGAAGAAACTGAACAAATGGAACAATAGATTCCTCTCCCTAGCTGGTAGAGTTCAAGTTTGCCAAAAAATCCTCTCATCTTATAATATCTACTATTCCTCTACTTGGATGTTTAGCAACTACCAGATCCTTGAGATTCAAAAGGTTGTTAGGTGGTTGCTCTGGTTGAATGGTAAAGGCAACAGGAAATTGCATGTTGTTAATTGGAAATGGTGTCACACTAAGAAAACTCTTGGTGGCCTTGGGTTAAAAGATCTTAGGACCCAAGGCATTGCTCTTGCGGCCAAGTGGATCTTCCATGCCTTGGTAGGATAGGAGCCTTGGAAGGTTTTAATCAAAATCAACATTGAGAGGGTTATTCCGAAGAAGGCCAACTCCTGAAAAGGTTTACCTTTTTCCGACCTGGTGGCCGGTGATTTCCCTATCTCTGTTCAAGGCTCTTGTGTGTTTAGGTCTATTTGAAAGGCTTGGGAACATGTTAGAGGATTATTAGGAAACACTAGTGTCAGTAGTGGTGACCTTATCCATGGTGAGAGATCCATATGGTGGAACCTCCATCATGTGGGCAAGCCCCTGGCTCTCACACAAGGGTGCTCGGCTAGGGCCTGGGCTAGCAAAGGCATTAAACTCTTCATTGATATTTTGGAGCATGGTAATATTCCTTCTTGGGAAGACCTTAGTTTGAAGTTCAACCTTCCTTACTCTCAAAAAAGGACCTACCATTGATTAAGTAGGCTTGTGCGGATCTTGGACTGCCTAAGGATTGGTACGTTGACTTGCATAGTTTCCTATCTTTTAAGTGGGCTGATGGTATTCTTTTGTCTAAAATTAAGGCACAAAATATATATGCTATTCTGAACTCTGATTTCTCTATTATCAATCATGCTAATATGTTATGGTATTCTCACCTTTCTGTTCTAGAGTGGCAGAAAATCTTTTTCCTGAATATTTACATTCCAACAAATTTAAATGTAATCTTTATTAACTTAATTCTTTATATAATAAATCATATCTAATTTTTTTCTATAACAAACTAAATATTTTGAAAGCTCAATTTTTAATATAGTTTTAAGAGAAAGTTAATATTTATTAATTATTATTATTCACATTATTCCAAACGTAATATAATAATTTGCAATAAAATACATTCCATTGTATTATTTGAAGAGTATTTTTAGGTGTCACATTACATGAATTCATTTAAAAATTGTGATCTACCAACATTGTTTTATTGTAATATTTATTTTTTGTGCTCATTTTTTATTGGTACATATTCAAATGTGTTGTAAATCGGGTAAGAATTCACATTTAACTACTTTACTTATATTTACACCCAATCACATCATTCGAAAGGCTGTAATCAAATTGGCATTTAGTAAAGTAGGATGTCTGTGCGAAGGAACTCCACGGAAAACAACGACGAAAAACAACAGAAAGCGATGAACGAACGATGTCTTTTGAATTGTCTTGCAAGACCGTCAGATTTTGAAGTGAATATTTTAGTCATCAGATACAACTTCCCTGAGGTAAATTTGAGGTGAATATAATCATATTAATTTAGCTTACATAATCATATATAAAATAATTTCATAGTTTAAAATAATAAGAATGAGTAAGTTAATATTATATTTTATATATAATAATTTTATATTAAATATAATTATAATATTTTAAATTAATATTAATATAATTTATCATTATAAATATTTTAATCAATTATACTATAACCCTAGTTTTAATTAATTATTTTTCTAATTTATAATTATTTGAAATTTTAAACAAAATGATAATTAATTAAAATGATTTTAAATAAAATATTAATTATAATCTTAATTTTATACAATGATTAAATTATAATTATAATTTCTGTTACTATTATTTATTATAATTATGATTAAAGTCAAAATCAAGAATAAATAGTAATTGTGGTTATAACTATTCAATAACTAAATTACAATACTAAAAAAGGAAGTAGTAGTCACAACATTTGTTTGGTTTTATAAATTTTCATCAATTTGATTCAAATCTATGCTCAGTTTACATGACAGAATGGTACATTTAAAAACCAAATTTGAATAATTTAAAATTTACAATTGAAAAAAAAATTATACAATACGTTTAAAATTTAAAATTTATTTGTAAAGTTAAATATCGCAAATCAAGGCAAACTATCAGGTTAACGTAAGCACTTGAGTACCACAGTAGAAAAAGTAGAAATATTTACCATAACAATAAATATCCAAAATATATGCGTGTGTTGGTCTCTCATACAATTCAATGTTGGTCATAGCAGTAAAACCCAGACCAAATTCTAAGAAGATGAAGCATTCACTACATGTAATATAGCTTTCACTAATTCTTTCAATGCACACTCTACACTCGATCCTCTCCTAGTATTTTTGGCTCATTGGCCGTAAAGAATGGCGTGGTACAGATGGGACAAGTATTGTGATCCTCAAGCCATGGCCAAATACAGTGAGAATGAAATATGTGTCGGATCATACAAGGAATTTCTCGAACCTCTTCCTCCAGAATAAAATCATCCCTACAAACTCCACAGAAAAGCCCATCATCCACATGAAAATCTGAAACTGTTACAATGGGGAGTCCCTCTACCAATTCTTTCGCCTTCCTTTCATTCTCCATTATCTTGACGATATTTCTCAGAATAGAATAGAGAGTATTGAAGACCCCACGTAACCACCGAATATCAGCAGGGAGTCGATCCTCGTGAACTTCAATCAGGAGAAATTCAGAATAGAATGAATCGTGAAGGCTGTTAAGCTGTTGCAGACGACGAGGCAGAGCTTCACGTTCCATAAAACAATTTGCTTGCATGAATAACTTGGTGGCTTCGATACGTAAATCCCCCATGCGGCATTCCAGGCTTTTGGACCACTCGGCAACTTCCTTTTCCTTGCAACCCATATTCTTCTCCTCCTGCATTTGCGCCATTTCTTCACTTCACTGTCTTTATCCAATTAGCACTGAGCTGATTTTCAATTTGGTATGTGAATTTGTGGAATGGGTTGCAGTTCTGTGAGAATATGTAGTGAATGAAGCGTCAGCGATAGTTTCTTCTCGCGACTCGTCAAAACAGGTTAGCCGTTGATCCAAACACTAGTTAATTTAGGCATAACTTTTCACCGCTTATCTTTATAAAGAACTTGAAAATTTATTGTTAATTATTGTTTCGAAATATTTTTAAAATCAGAATTCTTAAAGTTAACTGATTTATTTTTAGATGTTTATTATTAATGATTATTTTAGAATATTATTATTTTTTTAATTTATTTTTAGTCAATAGGCTATTCCTCTTGGGAGTAGCCCACGTCGGGAAAGAGTCTCACGCCGCGAACTCGTCATTTCCTGTTGCGGTCGAGCTTTTCTTGCGGATGTTCGTGTCAAACTGTTTTGCGAGCCAAAAAAAAAAATGCATTTTCATCTAGCCACAGTGGGCTATGGTTATCAACAACACGCCGTGCACCTGACTGTGTTACCCCACGCATGACTGGAAATTGATATCCGTCCAGGTGCTTCCCACAGACCATGCGTTCAATACCACCCAACTATTGCTCTGCAATTTGTCTGGCACCGCCATGAACGTATTTTATATTATTGTCGAGTAGTGACTAAAACAAGACAAGATCCAAACAATTCCAGGTTTGCCTTTTAATTTATTTTGTTTTGATGCAACTTCTTTTTGTTCATTGCATTTAAATATGACTGTTGAGTTAGGCTTTTGAATCGGTTCCCCTGTTTTGGACTCCTACCTAACATGAAAACCCTGATTGATGCTTTTCCAGGAATTGAAGCAAATTCATTCTGATTTGTTGTGAAGAGGAGAGAAAATTGGAGGAGAGAAAATTGCACTGGAGACTTTGCATTTCTTAGTTATGGCATAGCGGGAGAGAGCTCAGTGTCTGTATAGAACATAAAATCCTTATGCAATTTGTTTTGAATGGTTGTGCTTGTCCCTATGTTCAAGGAAATCTATGTGCGTTAATTTAGTTTTGGTTTCATTAATTTAATTTAGTTTCGGTTTCATTGCGATAAGCTCCCGTTGACAATAAGACCACAGGATTCTGCCTAAAATGTTTTCCCCATTCAACAACTTAAAGCATTGATTTGGCATGTTTCTTAAAATAATTAACATGTTTTGTTCAATACAATCCATAGCCTTTGTCAAATTGGACTACTGAAGCTGTTGAAATGTGGCGACTGATAAGCAAAGTACTATACACTTAGCAAGTATTTTTTGGGGTATTTTTTTTGTTGATGAAAACCGACATTGTAATAAAACCCTAAAAAGGCCGACTTTGTTTTTCCCCTAAAAAATGCATGTTATAAGTGGCTGGGATGCTTAAGGCACTGTAAGGTTGATGTACTGTTTTTGTTGGATAATAAGAAAGATTGGGTGGTTGTGTATGGTGGATGTAACCCATTTTGGGTGAACCACGTTAAATTTTTGTGTTATCCGTGTCCTGTTTTATTTCTTTATCTTTTGTATTTAAATATGCATATAATTGTTAGTTCATATTTGCTTCGGATCTGCTTGAAACCCTAACAATTGGTATCAGAGTGAGGTTTTCTATTAATTGGCAAGACTCTTAGATTTGAGTGGAAGCAATGGAGGATTCCAAATTCAAGGTCGAAAAGTTTAATGGCTAGAACTATCAGTTATGGAAAATGCAGATGGAGGATTACCTGTATCAAAAGGATTTGTGGCAGCCATTGGAAGGAAAGGTAAAGAAAGCGACCACAATGTTAGATGAAGAGTGGGACATTTTAGATAGAAAGGCACTAGGATCCATTCGATTGTGCCTTGCACCGTCTATAGAATTCGATATAACAGAAGCAAAAACAACTGTAGATTTGATGGTGACATTGGCAAAGTTGTATGAGAAACCCTCGGCTTCGAATAAGGTATTTCTTATGAAGCGTTTGTTTAATTTGAAAATGAGTGAGGGAGGATCTGTAGCAAAGCACTTAAATGAATTTAATATAATTACCAGTCAACTGTCTTCAGTAAAAATTACCTTTACAGAAGAGGTTAGGGCTCTCTTGATTTTATGTTCCTTGCCAGAAAGCTGGAATAGCTTGGTTATGGCTATAAGTAACTCTGTCTCTGGTAAAAATACTTTGGTATTTGATGATATTGTTGGTGTTATCCTAAGCGAGTAAATGCGAAGGAAAAACATAGGTGAGACTCCAACATCATTGGGTAGTGTTTTGAATGTGGAGAACAGAGGAAGATCAAAGGAAAGAGGAAAAGGCTCTGGGAATGAGAAGTCACGAGGGAAGTCAAAGAAAGGACGCTCTCAATCTAGAGGAAAGAAAGATTGCTGGTACTGTGGAAAGCCTAGTCATCTAAAGAGAGACTGTTGGTCTTGGAAAGACAAAGAAGGAGACAAAAATGAAAATGACAGTAAGGAAGCTAATATTGCAAGTAATACTTTACAAGATGCTTTAATCTTATGTTTGGATAATGTTAATGATTCTTGGGTAATAGATTATGGGGCTTCATTTCATGCTACACCCCATAGAAAATATTTTCTAGATTATGTTCAAGGTGATTTTGGACAGGTATATTTGGGTGATGATGAGCCCTATCAAATTGTTGGAAAAGGAAAGATAAAGATCAAGTTGCAGAATGGAAATGATTGGTTTCTGCAGGAGCTAAGACATGTTCCAAATTTAAGAAGAAATTAAATTTCTATAGGGCAACTAGGTAGTGAAGGTTGCATAGTTACCTTCTCAGACAGTATGTGGAAGGTCACTAAAGGATCATTAGTAGTAGCTAAAGGTGTGAAGGTAGGCACATTATATCTATGTACTGGTAGCACTTACTCTACCCTAGCTGCTATAGATAAAGTTACTATAGGGACAACAACAATAGATGTTGCAAGAACAGATTCGATAATGTGGCACTATAGGCTTGGGCACATGAGTGAGAAAGGGATGAAAAACCTTCACTCCAAAAATCTATTGCCAGGACTAAAGAAGGTTGATTTAGAGTTCTGTGAAAACTGTGTTTATGGTAAATAGAAAAGAGTTAGATTTCTCAAGGTTGGGAAAGAGAAGAAGAGTGAGAAGTTAGAGCTTGTGCATTCAGATGTATGGGGAACGGCTCAGGTATCATCTCTTGGTGGCTCTTGTTATTATGTTATTTTTATTGATGACTCAACTAGAAAAACATGGGTATATTTCCTAAAACAAAAATAAGATATTTTTTAAACTTTTAAGAAATGGAAAGCTTTGGTTGAGAATGAAACAAGAAAAAAGTTGAAGTGTCTCAGATCCGATAATGGAGGTGAGTATTGCAGCAAAGAATTTGAAGATTACTGCTCCTTAAATGGGATTCAAAAGAAGAAGACAGTTCCAGAAACTCCACAGGAAAATGGTGTGTCAGAGAGAATGAATAGGACTATCATGAAACGTGCAAGGAGCATGAGATTGCATGCTGGATTGCCCTTACATTTTTGGGCAGATGTTGTACATATTGCTGTCTATTTGATAAATAGAGGACCTTCAACCCCTTTGGAAGGTGGTATTCCAGAGGAGGCATGGATTGGTAAAAAGGTAAATTATTTTTTTCTGAAAACCTTTGGTTGTGAAGCTTTTGTCCATATTGATAAAGAAAACAAAACCAAGCTTGATGCTAAATCTCAGAATTGTACCTTCATTGGATATGGGATAGATGAATATGGCTATCGGTTATGGAATTTTGAAAATAAGAAAATAATTAGAAGTAGAGATGTTATATTCAATGAGAAGGTTATGTATAAAGAACAGATGTAGGAAAAGAAGCATGAATGGGACAAACAAGAATATGTGGTGTTGGATGAGATTCTTGAAAATGAAATGCCACAGGTACCTGATGCTCAGCAACAACAGATTGTCCCACAAACTCCTACAAGTGTTAGATGTTCTACAAGGTCAAGTAGACCCCCTGAAAGATTTTATCCTTCTTTGTATTCTATTTTATTAACTGATTCTGGTGAACTCGAAGAATATGAAGAAGCAATGTAGGTGGATGCCAAACAACAGTGGGAGCTAGGCATGAAAGAGGAGATGGACTCCTTGATGAAAAATAAGACTTGGGACTTAGTCCCTTTACCTGCAAAAAAAAGAGCTTTGCCTAACAAATGGGTTTATAGGCTGAAGGAGGAGGAAGGAGGTCAGAAAAGATATAAGGCTAGACTTGTGGTAAAAGGTTTTGCACAGAAAAAGGGTATAGATTATGATGAAATATTTTCTCCAGTTGTAAAAATGACTTCAATTAGAACTGTACTTAGTCTTGTGGCTGTAGATGATTTACATCTTGAACAATTAGATGTCAAAACAACTTTTCTCCATGGAGATTTGGAGGAGGAAATTTACATGTTGCAACCACAGGGATATGAGGTCAAAGGTAAGGAGAACTTGGTGTGCCGGTTGAAGAAAAGTCTGTATGGCCTAAAGCAAGCACCCCGACAATGGTATTTAAAATTTGATAGTTTCATGGCTGAACACGGTTATCATAGATGTCATTCTGATCATTGTGTATATTTTAAGAGATAGGATAATGGCAGTTATATTATCCTGTTGCTTTATGTTGATGACATGCTTGTTGCTGGGTCTAACATGCAACATATAAATGATCTTAAACAGAAATTAGCCTGGTCATTTGCTATGAAGGATTTGGGTGCAGCTAAGAAAATTCTCGGTATGAAGATTACACAGGACAGGAAAAATAGAACCTTGAATTTGTCCCAAAGTGAGTATATAAAGAAGGTGTTGAAAAGATTTAACATGCAGGATGCAAAAGCAGTTAGTACACCTTTGGCTAGTCATTTCAAATTGACTAAGGAGATGTTTCCAAAGGCACAAGAAGAGGTTAATAAAATGTCTAACATCCCGTATTCATCAGCTATTGGGAGTCTGATTTATGCAATGGTATGCACAAGGCTAGATATTGCACATGCAGTGGGAGTTGTGAGCAGGTTTATGAGTAATCCAGGTATGGAACATTGGAATGCTGTGAAATGGATCCTTCGATATTTGAAAGGAACCACTACGAAGGCATTATGTTTCAAAGGATCTAATGCTTCTCTGAGTGGATTTGTTGACTCTGATCTGGTAGGTGATATTAATTCACAGAGGAGTACTACAAGGTATGTTTTACTATAGGGGGAACTACAGTGAATTGGATTTCTAGGCTGCAAAAGGTTGTTGCACTTTCAACCACTAAAGCTGAGTATGTTGCTGCTATAGAAGCCAGCAAGGAGATGATTTGGTTACAATGTTTTCTGGAGGAATTAGGTCAGACACAGGAGGATTGTCCATTATATACTAATAGCCAGAGTGCCATTCATCTTGTGAAGAAATTTTCTTTTCATTCAAAGACAAAGCACATTCAGCTCAGGTACCACTTCATCTGGACTATTTTAGAGGAGGGTCAGTTACGGCTTGAGAAGATTCACACAAGTGAGAATCCTGTCGATATGTTCACAAAGGCAGTTCCATAGGAGAAGCTGATTTCTTCATCAGTTTTTGTTGGTCTTCTTGATTGATAATTGTGGAATTTATACCAGTCGAGTCCTAGTGTTTTATCCAGCAGATGTTGCATGTACAGTGGTGTTGTGTAGTATCAGTCTCCAAGTAGGAGATTGTTGAAATATGGTGTTGTGTAGTACTGTGTATGGTGGACGTAACCCATTCTGAGTGAACCACGTTAAATCTCTATGTTATCTATGTCCTATTTTATTTCTTTATCTTTTGTATTTAAATCTGCATATAATTGTTAGTTCATATTTGCTTCGGATCTGCTTGAAACCCTAACAGAAGAATATTCTAGGGTTAGAAAGGGAAATGAATATCAGTCTTGATTTGGTTTCTCTAGATACAGAGCAATTATTTTATGTGTTTTTTTTTTCTAGATGAAACTGGCTGCCCTACTATTAAACAGTCACACCACACCTATCATGGTGCAATTAAAGGGTCGCTGCTTTCACATGAGATGCCGAGCCTGGGTATCAGTGTTATAATTGTTCCATCTAATTATGTGAGAGTATTTATAATACTAATTTGAATAGATAAATCTCGAATAGAAGCATGTCTGTTGACACTACATAGAGACAGTTACTGTTCCGTTAGCATACCTTGCTGAAAGCTCAAATATTTTAGAGAAAAAGGAGAGCTAAAGGAAGGACATATATCAAAAACTATAGCTGGAGATTTATAGTACAAAAAAAAAGTGAGTGGGCATATTTGCAATCTTTAAAAATAGGATCAGGAGGCTCCAGCCAACCCAATTTATTCAATAAAATAAATTCATATTGTCATTGCACATAGCACTAGCTATAGCCCAAAGACATATCCAACCTATAGTTAAACTAAATTCAAGTGCAAGCCACTCCATTTCCCATTGATTTGATTTTCATCTTGTAGCACCCTCTTTGAGCTACTGCTAAAACATCCATTCCAATGCAATTCTAAAGAAAATGACAACTATTATCATTATTATTATTTAATCACAACTTTATATTGTTTAAGGCATCTACATGATTGGGGACACTAATTTTATAATATAAAACTTATAATGTAAAATAATTATTTATTTTAGGGAATTTTGAATCTTACATTATTGTGGTAATTGTTTATATTCATCACGTCTTTCCTTAAACTTGGTTGAGCTGAGATCTTTACCTCGAGTTTCATGATATCTCTTTGATTTGTCTCTGTTTATTCCGCCAACAAAACTTTATTTAGTATATTTATTGATGCACTTACATTTGGCATTTCCTTGGGTTTAAAGATCTATTTCATTGTTTGTAGTTCCCCAGAGTAAAAGATATGGCAACTTGTGTTGTCATCTCGATTTAGTTGCCCCTTGGCTCAATTCTTGTAACCCTTTTGAGCTTGTTTTGATCTATTATCCTCAAGGTAAGAAGATGAGCCCCATGTGTAGTTTTCTTCATCATCCCCACACATGATTTGTTCTTGTTAATTTCATCTCATTTTTGTGCTTAATGAGATTGCGACACCTGCCACAATTTTGTGTTATTTCATAATATTCTTTTATCTTTAGAGTCTTTTTTGTTATTTCATATTTAGTGAGAATGTGACGTGTCACAACCCTGTAGCTCACTTTCCCTATTTTAAAGTATATTTTACTAATCCGATCTCCCTTTTAATGACAGGGAGATTGTTCATTGCTCCCTTCCAACTCACCTGATAGGAGGTTTTAATCTCTTTTTTACTTTGTCTCCAGATAATTAAGGTGGGATTAGCGTCACACCTCAGTGCATATGTTTTATGAGATATTTTGGAACCCACTTACAAAGGCATATTGTTTATTCACTCATAGGAAGAGTGACATAATAACATATGTCGTCTTTTTTTACATCATTTGTGGGGTATAATTGTTATCTTATAGGAACTGTGTCCAAGGCATACCCAACCGCAATGGCAGGCGTTTGAATAATGTCAAGTGAAGGATTGATTTGCGTAGTTTCTACCTCTGCATTATCATGACATCTTGATTCACAAATCTTCTATTCTTCTTCTGCCATTTTCTTCTCAACCAATGCATTCCCTTGGTCATTAATGTATAAAATAAAATACAAATACTCTGTCAAATAAATAATTAAAAAGTTATTTTAATTATTATATATATAGAGAAACAAATATTTTTTGAGAGTCTACAATCAATCTATAAAAAGAGAGTTTCTTTTCCTTCATTCAGTTAAATATTTTGAAAGTTTTTCTACTGATGAAAACATGACATCTATTAGTTATAAATAATATTATTTATTGTGGCTGATTCTTAAATGGCTCATTAAAAATTTGAGTTGTGGCGACTTTGTTGGACAAATTTATCTTTAAAACATATGGCTTTGAATACTTTACAATTGTACATGGAGGTGGAGGAATCATCATCTTCTCTACAGATTCTCTTGTACAAATTTTAAACTTATTATTAGACTATAACTTACAACATTATAATAGGAAACTCTATCTACTTGTGGTGTTGAAATCTTGAAGTTTTTAAAATTAAAGAATTAAATATGGCTAATATGATTTACATATTACGATTTGTTAAATTAATTAAGTTTAGTTCTTTTTGTTGTTACATGTATCATATATATCTAATTTGCAAACAAATAAGAACAAGACATATGACAATTGCTTCTCAGGTAGATTTTTTTTCTCAACAGAAAGTGCGTAAAGCATGAAACAAAAGATTTTATATATCTTAAGCTTAGTCCCTACATAAATATGTATAGAAAACTACGCAAATGCTTCTTTTTTCTTTTTTCTACTCTGTAATTAAGTTTAACTGATTCTCTCTGAATCTGCTAGAATCTATTTTTTTTGTGTTTCACAAGATTTCTGTATGTTTTACACACTATCCACATCAATCAATAAAGTTTAATTAGTGCTAATGCTTTTATATATGATGTATTTTCTAATTTGATATTTATCATTAATTCTTGCTTTTTCTATTTGTTCTCTTGTTGTAAATATATACAAATTTATCATATACATATATGCATACATCCATCATACACACAAGAAATAGAAATACACATCACAGTCTCCCATACATAATATATACATCCATCATATTCCAGTTAGTAAGCACCAAAGTCTAGGAAAGTATTGTCCTGATGTCAAATAGTCTCCCTCACAAGTTTAAACCTACAGAAAAATCTCTTGTAGAGAATGGAGAATGTGTTCCGAGGTACAGTAAAAAAAATCTACGAATTAGGGACACTAACTATAAATCCCTAAGAAAAGATGCTCTAGAAGAGCTAAAAATTATGAAATGTAAAATCATACAACTTGAAGTCAATCCAATAGTGACCAGACAGAGAAATCCTATTTTCACTTTTTTTTTCACTATAGGCTAGGAAAGTGATAATTATTTCACATCTAGGAATCATGAATAGAGTGCCTTCTTTTCTCGATTTGAAGTTACAGAGAAAAACAACAAATGTAAATATCTTATTTAAAGAAACACAATAGTCAACATAAGGGAAATAATCTGCCAACCACGATGATTCCAAGAATGGGCATGGTAACATCGACTAATAAAATCACAACTACAAATATTCCATTCAATTACTTTGACAATACAAATTTTGGAGCACTTACAAGTTAATCAATAGGAGTCTAATTGTCTTCTAAAAATCCACAACTATAAGAATTTGGTCAATAATATCTGAGTGTCATCTATATAGAGATGGAGCCAGGGGAGGGGCCATCAATAAAGAGAGATAGATAGAGTGCCCCAGATAGAATAGTCGAGGGGAGTAATGGGTACACGAGCCATCTTTGTCAAGAACTTCCATTCTAAATTTATACATACTGTATAATGCCTAAACATGTTTCAAGTTTCCAAAACCACAAATATCAATCTTGCAATCAGCAGTAACAATGCCTAGAATTAACTAAAGAAAGAGCAGCAATAAGGGTACCTCCAAATTCATTATGGAGGAGCTGGAGGAAATCAACAAGATTTCCATCTAGAAGAACAAGGAGTTGGTGCACTCTCTTAATTGAGTTATTTTATTTTGTTTTGTCTTGTTGTCTGTGCCTCTTTTGCTTTCGTGACTATTCTGGGGTGCTCCCCTATTTTGTTGTTGGTTTATGTCTGTTTGGCTGATGGTCAGCTTTTGTAAAACTTTTGGTTTCGGGTCCATGTAAAACCCATTTATCTCTATCAAAAATAATTCCTAGAATTACATAATATAATAATATCTTAAACAGTATAACTCTTAAAACAAATTCAACTCTTATTATCTTATTTTTAAGATTAATAATCTTCACAAAACAAGGGATCAAGAACGCAACATTTAGAAGTAGTACTGCAAGGAATTAGACTTGCAGAAGGTCATTCTGGATCTCTAAACAATTGTTAAATTACCATAATTTTGTGAAGCTAATATAACAATATTGATAGGAAGGGTAGATCTTTTTTCTTTTCTATGAACTACCTTCTTGATGCAAAGTACTTTGTGGCCTTTTTTTTATTAATATATATATAGAGAGAGAGAGAGGGGTTGGAGGTCCATGTGTAGATAGTAGAAGGATAATTTAGGATGTAGTTCAACTATTACTAAACTTGCTATCATTAATATTGAACTACATCCTAAACTATCTTTCTACTATCTTTTTTGAAGTTTATTAATGATATGAGACTCTTTCTTATCTTCTCCTTTGAAAACATCCTGTTTTGAAGTTTCTCACTGACTTTTGTATAGGACTACTATTTTGATTGGTTCCTTTCTTGAAGTGGTTAGTTCTCTTTGCAATCTTCATCTAGGCTACTATTAGTATTAGGTATAGATTTTGAAACATTTTACAAATTGCTTTTTTCATCATAGTCTATGCCCTAAACAAAAATTTATTGACTAGATGACAATCATTTTCCATTTTACATGTTGTTTCATTCATTGATTTGAAGATGCACAATTGTAATTTTAACAGCAATTTACCACCTAGATGAAAATCATTTTTCATTTTTTATGTTGTTTCATTCTTTGATTTGAACATGCCGGTTACATTTAGTACTTACAATTGTAATTGTACATAACATACCCTAAGTCTATAAGCCTTAATTCTATTTTATTTGCATCCAATCATGTGGTTTTAGTGGATGAGCACTCCAAATACTTCAATGACATGAGCTTCTCTTATTGCATTACACCTATAAACACTATTATTAGAGACAACAATTTGCCCACAACTATGCTAACACTATGGAAGAAACATTTGGTTTCGTGCATCATTTGCTTTCCATTTTCTGCCACTATATTGTGCAATTTAGTTGTTATTCGTTTCAAACCTTTGTTTGCAGTGGATAGCTGATTTATATTTTAACCAATTTTCATACTGTTAATTTTGTAGGTTTCTAAATGCATAGGTCCAACAAATAGGAAACCTACAAAGAAGCTCAAAATAGTTAGGAAGCATTTTGTATATGTCAAGCTTTATATTGGGCATTGTTTTTAGTACAACAGATTTTACGCAGACAAAATGACATGGTTTTAACCATCGTTTAGACAAAAATAATTTTTAGAATGTAGCTACTTTGTGTTAATTTGTGTAGTGGTTGTTTTGTGAAAAAATTGAAATCTCAATTGAAAGAAAATTCAAACCAACATTTTTGTTGTGACACTTTCATTATTAGTAAAGAGTAGAAGAAGATTTGGATACTGCCAGGGCAGCAAATATTATGTATCATTAATTCATAGTTGTAGTATTTTTTAATTATATTATTCTGTATGTATTTTTTTTTTCAATAAAGTACAAATTCCTTTTCCTTTTGGTAGATTTGGGTAGATTAGGATAAAAATATGTGATTTGTAATTATATCAGTGTTGCATACTATCACCGAGTGACATACAAATTATAGAAAGATGTGGCAAGACAGTCTTTTTGGTAATGCTAGCAAATTTAAAAAGTTGGATGCTTATTGAGAGTAAGTTTCATCCTATGTATGGTTCACATGCATGCTCTTCAAAGTTTTTTTGTCTGGGCATTCCACATAAATATTTTCTACATACCCACATACCTATTGGTGTTACACATTGGACCTTGACATGTCCAATAGCTAGTTAGTTTTATTTTAAAGAGGGCATTTATATGAAAAGAAAAATAATTTATCAACATTTATGCAAGAGTTTATGTAACTAATTTTAGAGTAAAATAATTTAGAAAATTATAAAAAATAATTTGTATTGATCGTAATATTAAGAATAAAGTATAAATTTGAACACTTATAAAAGGGAGTTTGTCTAATTATAGGCAAAAAATAAAAATTATGGTTAACTTTTTCATTATTTACAATTTTAAATTAGCTAGTTGTATATAATCTTTGATTTAAATTGTAATACCCCTACCCTGTTCAGACCCGTTTTGACCTCATTGACCAAGGTTGAATTTTTTGTGGCTAACATGGATGGTTGATTTATTGTGATTGTGGTGTGTTATTCTGGTGTTATGCTTGGGAATGTGATTAGGTGCATATGATTATGCATTATTTTACATTGAGGAATAGATATTGAATTTACATTATTGCTTATTGATGAGTAGTTGTAAACTCTACTTCTGCATTTTACTTTATTAATGATTAAGTGTTGAGTTTATTTATGCGTTATTAATGATGGACTAACACATTTACTTTACATGTGAGTTGCTTTATGTATATGTTGGCGTGTTGTGTGAAAGTGTATGGGGTGCGAGGAGATGATTTTCCTTCACTCGCTTTGGTGAGACAGGGAACATCACGATTCTCCTTCACCGGTGTGTCTATTGTGTTTGTATATATATTCATACGTGGTTCGTTGATGCAGGAAATTGTAGGTACAAGTACCGTATAGGTACAAGGTATCGTCTCCACCTGGCTCCACAGGTCTGAGCATACCTAATTAACCTAATGAAAGTGGAGGAGATAGTTATAAGTTCCTAATGTCGTCCCTAGCCTTGCTCAATTGTGACCGTCGTCAGTCTTTTGTTTTCTCAGTTGGTTCACCAAGTAGGCCACTTTTACAACATTGGTATGTGGGTCATGTTCTATTTTGGTTTCAGTTGACTATTGTGTGTTATGCATTTTTGTGTTTTTTATTATTCTCTTCTTGAGTAGTTAATGAGAATTTAATATGTGTCATGTTGATTAAAGGGAATTGAGAATAAATTATATTAGAATCATTTTTGTGGTTAATTAATTAATTGATTATTTTTAATTGTCTAAGTTAGAGTGAATGTTGAATTATTAGTGAAAGTTAAATTATATTTGGCTTGAGTAATTGTTTAAAAAAAATAAAAATAAGAGCATTGTTTTTATAAATTGATAAATAAAATTCTATTAAGCTAGCAAAATTAGGTTTATTACCATATGGTGGAATTAAATATGTGTTATGATTTTTGGAACAATTAGTATTATTTTCCAAATTTTGGAGATTTCGAACCCTACAATGGATATTTGAAATTTTGATTGGGAAGGATTTGGTTGGAGAGATTTTGTGGGTAGGAGCTTGTTGGCTTCGAGCGGGAAGACTCTTGTTGCTAGTCGATTTTTGTGAGTTCTTTCAGAGTCTTCCTATCTGTGTTTCATTTTGAAAATCTTCAACTTGAAGGTGAGTTTATTTGATTTCTCTCTTGATTCTTTACGAAATTGTATAATTCTTGTTGCAAATGGATAGAAAATGGATTTAGAACCTTACTCCCACTTGAATTTTGGATTTTAGTTTAGGTATGAATTTCTATGTTTCAACATTTTTTGAAAATGAGAGTTGCTTTGGGGAAATGTTGTGCCAATTTTTATATATGCCTAGAAAGTGAATTTTATTTCAAAAGTGTAATGTTTTTGATTAAGTAAAAATAGGTTTTAAGGGACCCGAAACCCGATTACAATCAAAAGATATTCAAGAAGGAAACAAAATAAGACAGCTACAAAAGACCAGCAAAAAAAAACTAGCAGCAGAGAAAAGGACAGCAAGAGGCCAGCAAGAAATTGACCCCAAGTCCAGCATTACAAGAAAATTAAAAACTCTTCATAGTTTCCTCAGCATTCTATACCAAGAGCATCATCGCCTTGGCCACTTCCCTCAGGTCGTTGTTTTCTTGTCCAATCTGACTCTCTTTCATTTTGGTGTCCTTCTCAACAGTGGTTTGCCTAGTTCTGCGCCTAGGGTTCTGGTGGGTAGGGCTGGAAGTTGGAGCATCTTCTATAATTACCAGGTTCTTATCTTGAATTTTCTTTTCCAAATGATCCACCAACACATTCATATTCTGGGAAGAAACTTTAAGGACCTAGAGGCTATGGTTCATAAGGCTTTTCAATGCCTTTTCATTACGGCAATCTGGGTGTTGACGTTGTCTTTGTCCTCCTCCACCTGCTCTTTCATAGTTCTAATAACATCCACCAAATGTTTCAGGTCCCCTTTAATCAGATCTTTCTCCAGCTAGTCCTCCATCTCCATTTCCTCCTCTGCTTCACTGTTTTCCATAACCTCATTCTGTTTCCCAGAGTCAGACATCTTAATCAGCTTATTGATCTTATATTCAAGCTCCCTTTGCTTACCCTACATACTGGTGATGTTTTCAACAACCCATTTCTGGAAATTGAATAATTCAAGAGTGCAGTTGCGGGCGGTGTCCAAGATGGTTTCTACAAAGTCCTTGCTCTGTTCAGTCTCCTCAGTGTTAGGGTTGTCATACTCCTTAGGATTCAGAACCTCATTCTCGCTTTCCGAACCCTTAGGGTTAGAGTGAGGGTTCTCAAAATTACCCCCTTCCTCCCCTTCACCATAGTTCTCATCCTTGTTTGGATCCATTTCAGTATCAGTGTCCTTATCCTTTTCCTCTCCTTCATCATAATGCACCTTCTTTTCTTCATGCTTTGTTTCAACTTTCCTTTTTTTATGGGTAGGGGTGCTAGGCTGATCCCCATTCGAGTAAGATTCTTTGCATTTCTCAGATATATGAGCATTAATGATCAAAGGATCATCCTTGGTTGCCCTAGCCTTATCCTTAATATGTTCATATATTAGCAGAATGAGACCCTGGTGGGCTAAAGGATAGGAATTAGGCTTTTTAGCATAGTCGGTAAGGCTCTTGTTTAGAGAGGATGCTAAATAGAAGGGAAGGGATATTTTAGCCCCATGATGGAAATGGTTCAGGATAGCGAAATGATAGTTATAAATTTTTGTAAATCTGCCATCCATAGTCAAATATTCCATTAAAGCCCTAAGAACTTTTTGCCAGAAAGGCTTTACCTGTTGGGGAGTGTAGTAGGAGATGTTGTCCTTCGCAAGCTTTCCCTTCTCATCCTCCATCTTCAGGAAATTTTTGAATGCCTCTACTACATACTTCCGACCCTTGTAGAATTTAGTCCCCTCCATCTTGAGCCCCGTGACCTCTGCAATCAAGTTTTCATCGATTTGCCAAATCTCCCCAAACAGGGTGGCTCTGTTGTTACTCTAGCTTTGAGCAAAACTGTAAGACATAGAGTTTCTTCTTCCGTGAAGCTTTTCCAGATAGTCAGTGAAGCCGTGTCTGTGGAGCCTTCTCGAGACCTTTCTTTCACTCTTCCAATTCTCACATCCTAGAGGCTCGTTCCTATTTAGGTTACTGCCCATTTTGAGCTCCAAGTAAAGATACCCATTGCTGCAGTTCTCAATCCATAGATAAAACTCTGAAAGCTTGTTATTTCTAGATTTCCCGTGTAAACACTCTTTCGTAGTTTTGAAGTTGCTGCTTATGTCCGCACAAACCCAACTATTATTACTATAATCTTTCGCACACATATGATCTTCGATATGATGCCGAGAAACACTCATAATCTGACAGTTAATCCACCCCCAAAATCTATCTTTGGAACTTGTTCCCCAAAAATTAATCATGAGATAAACTTGACCCATTGATGCGATCAAAGTATAATTGCTCTTTAACCTCCCATTTGATGTGAGTTTCTCCAATGTATTTGACATCCTTCTCCAAATTGACCACTTCATTGGCTAGGATATCCGCAACCTTATTGCCCTCTCTAAAGGTATGAGTTATACTAATGCTAACATAGTTATTTAGAATATCTTTAGCATTTTTAATTAAATTGGTAATATTCCAGGAAACAGAACTTGTTTTTTTGAGGGCTTGTATGATGTTTGAAGATTCCCCTTCAAGCTAAATTTTTTTGAATTTGAATTCCTGAGCTAGCTGGAGGCTCTTTAGCATTGCCAGAGCTTCAACCACATGGTTATTTTGGACCCCAAAAGGAGAAGCAAAAGCAGTAATGCAAATTCCTTGAGCATTTCTAATAACTCCTCCTCCACCAGCCTTTCCAGGGTTCCCTTTAGCAGCCCCATCAAAATTAACTTTTATCCAGTCATATTCAGGAAACCACCAGACAATGTTATCTCTCTTATTCTTATTTTCTGATCTGTAGACCTTATGCATTAGGCTCCATTCGGTAAGGATGTCTCTTTCCATATCATTCATATCAGTAATAGACCATTGCTAATTATTCTTGTGAGGAATGTTGATGTTCTCCTTTATAGCCCTGCATATTTTTTCAAAGACCACCTAAGTATTATACTTATCTTCCCTAAATATCCTATTATTCCTTTCTTTCCAAATGCCCCAGCAGATCATTGGGAGGGTCAAAGACCAAAGGTTCTTGATGATTTGGAATTTGGTTGGAAAATACTATTGCCAGATAATATCCTTGATGCTCTTGTTCATGACCCAATTAACTTTCCATTTTTCCCACATTTTGCACCAAATATCCCAAGTAAAGGAGCAGTGAAAAAAGAGATGATCAACTGATTCCCCCTCCTTCTGGCATAGCTCACATCTATTAGGGAATTTGAAACCTCTTCGGATTAAATTGTCAAGAGTTAGGGTGCTATTATGAGAAGCAAGCCAAAAGAAAATGTTGACTTTAGGGATCAGAATGTTGTTCCAAACTTTACTCCAAATGGGATTGCTAGTTTGAGAAAAGGTGTTTTTATAGGCGGAGGCAACCGTAAATTCACCTTTAGGATCACTTTTCCAGAGGAAACCATCATCATAGCCTTTGTTAGGGGAAAAGGACAGAAACTCCTTCTGGAGAGAGAAAAATCTAGAATGGATGTCATCAAGCCTAACCCACTTGTCCTCCTTCCAGTAGTCACATACCATAAGCCCAAGCCTCCTTTTACACTCAATAATTTGACTGTTGTTTTGATCATAAAGGGCTTCATTCTTCATCTAGGGGTCTTCCCAAAACCTTATTCTATCACCTTTTCCAAGGACCCATCCACCCATCAAAAGTGTAATGTTGTTCACCCATCAACCAATGGGTTTTAAGGAAGTTTTTATTTGGCAAGTTTTAATTTTTTGATTTTTTGGAGGTCCATCAATGGTGGATGGCCTCCAAAACCTGGTTATTGGTCTCTTTAGATTTTAAAAAAATATGATTATGATGTTTTAAATGTGAAATTATTACATGGAATAGTGATATTATATATGAAAATTTCATTTGTGGATTAAATCAGATCTATTCTCCTAACGTTAGGGCCAATTGAGTAGTTGAATACATGTGCTGGAAATACATTGTTGCCATGACTTTTTTTTGTGTAAAAAAAATAAAAAATCAGTCAAAACAAAATCACAGTAAATGCTATTTCCTATCCAATACGTAATATTTTATATTATTATTAAGTCGATTTAAAAGTATGTATATAATTTGTAATTTTTATTTGGAAAATGGTTGTAGAAGAAATTTGGTTTTTAAAAGAAATATCAGTTTAGTATTGAATATATAAATATATATTTATACTATGTATTTTGAATTAGCAATATGAAGAGATTGTTAAATTTCCTTGGATATAATAGTAAATGATTTTGTGAAAACAAAGGCTATAGGAATACCCATCAATTTTGTTAGTCGAAATGATTTTAATTTGGAAATGATTATTTTGATTTAAATATTGAAATTAGTTTTCAAAAGTATTTTAAATTTTTAACAAGGGGTGAGGGCAAGCTTTGCGTTAGGACATGAAACAAAGAATATTATGGATGGATTGTTCGGAAGGAAGGGAGACTAGATTATAATTTGAAATTCAAATTCAAATGGCATTTGTTATAGCCAAATTGGCTTAAATTGAAATGATTATATATGTGTTTATAAATGATGTTTAATTAGGTTACAAGTTCTTATTCCTTTAAGGTGTGTAGTTTAAAATCAAGTATTGAGTAAAGTTATTTGGGGTGTATGTTTACTTGGACCCTTTTGATGTGTTATTACCTAATGTGGATTTTATTATCATGAAAGAGTCAGTTATTGAAATAACTACAATTAGTTGACATTGGCTTTTAAGTATATTTTGAGTGATTGTTATGATTCCTTAACATGGTTGATTTAGATTAGAAGTATATTCATTTGAGTTTTACTCTGCTTGGTGGATTTTTGGTGCCGATTCATAACAGTGATTTTTGTGTCATGATGGCATGTTGTTGAATGTCATTTTATGTACAAGCTAATTGGGTTATTTTGGTTGTGGTTGTACTTGCCTTATTGTGGTTTTGGTCTTGTTTTGTGAATAGACCAATTATTCGATTCACACCTCCAATTGATTTAACCTTGGTAGAAGGTTTGTTTAATCAGGTTGTCCTTCAGTTTTTCTTTTTGAACTCCTTATGTTGGTTGGCCTTTGTGATTTCCCTTGGGGTTCTTTGGAGGTTGTGTGTTGTGATAAGGAAGAGTGGCTTTCGAGTGGGGGTCGCACCCAAAGAGGTAGCATGATAACCCATCAAAATTTAAGTAATAAGTTATAAATTAATTAAAAAATGGGGGGTTGGGTTCTACAAACATTAATAAAGATAAGTTGTGCCTCGCTTATGGTTGAGTACTAGTACAAACTCAGGATGTAGTGGGAAGGAATGAAATGGAAAACCAACTACCTTGTCTTCACGAAAGGTTTGTTGGGTCCACATGAGACATGGATGGGGCCCGAAGGTTCAGGAGAGGCTACCAAGGTAACCCTGGATGGGGGTCGGGGCTTATGGAGGCCTGCTAGGGTAACCCATACCAGCTATGCGATGATACTCTTCCCTTGTGTTCACTAGTGTATAGTGATGTGTTGGCTTTACTTGGAGCACTCTTGTGAGAGTCGTGCTTGTACGCTTATGCCTTGTGTGAGTACCTGATGTACATGTGAGACCATGTGATCCTTTATTGTGGCTTGTTTGAGGGATTTAGTACTATCTCCTAGCATGGAGGTGTGCTTCCTTTTTGGGCCACATGGTCGGGTGGTAGTGAAACTTTCCATTGGGTATTTTGATCGTGCCTTCTTGCGATGGATTAGCCTTGCAGGTGCTTTAGTTGTTATTTTGTATTTACTTCATTCCATGTTTCAGATGGACCCTTTTGTTCATCTCGGATAATTCATGTATCTCTTGAACCCTATGTGGTCATATGTATCATTTTTTTATATATGCCTTGATGGAAGGTTGTAGTTGATAATAAACTTTATGAATTTTTCATCTTTTATTTATTAGAATGGTCTTGCACTTGACGCAAATCCAGAGATGTAGCCCATTAGGGGTGAACTCTAATATCAGTTTGTGTTTTATGGTGTATGTGTTCATTTGGTTCCTTTTAATGTAATTTAGGTGATATTAATCTTAATTGGATGTATGAAGTTCTAAATAAAATATAATTTTGACCTCATTGACCAAGGTTGACTTTTCTGTCGCTAACTTGGATGGTTCATTTATTGTGATTGTGGTGTGTTATTTTGGTGTTATGCTTGGGAATGTGATTAGATGCATATGATTATGCATTATTGTACATTGAGGAATAGATATTGAATTTACATTATTTCTTATTGACGAGTTGTTGTAAACTTTTCTTCTGCATTGTACTTTATATATGATTAAATGTTAAGTTTATTTATGCGTTATTAATGATGGAATAACACATTTACTTTACATGTGAGTTGCTTTATGTATATGTTGGTGTGTTGTGTGAAAGTGTATTGGGTGCGAGCAGATGATTTTCCTTCACTCACTTCTGTGAGACAAGGAACATCATGATTCTTCTTCACCGGTGTGTCTACTGTGTTTGTATATATATGCATATGTGGTTCGGTGATGCAAGAAATTGCAAGTACAAGTATCGTATAGGTACGAGGCAATGTCTCCACCTGGTTCCACAGGTCAGAGTGTACCTAATTAACCTAATGGAAGTGGGCGAGATAGTTCTAAGGTCCTAATGTCATCCCTAGCCTTGCTCAATTGTGAGCATCGTCTGTCTTTTGCTTTACTTATTGGTTCTCCAAGTAGGCCACTTTTTTGACATTGGTATGTGGGTCATATTCTATTTTTGTGTCAATTGAGTGTTGTGTGTTATGCATTTTGTGTGTTTAATTATTCTCTTCTTGAGTAGTTAATGAGAATTTATATATGTCGCGTTGATTAAAGAGAATTAAGAATAAATTATATTAGAATCATTTTTGTGGTTAATTAATTAATCAATTATTTTTAATTGTCTAAGTTAGAGTGAATGTTGAATTATTGGTGAAAGTTAAATTATATTTGGCTTGAGTAATTGTTTAAAAAAAATAAAAAAATATGACCATGGTTTTTATAAATTGATAAATCAAATTCTATTAAGCTATCATAACTAGAGTATTTATTTATTACCATATGGTGGAATTAAATATGTGTGATGCATTTTTGAACAATTAGTATTATTTTCTAAATTTTGGAGATTTCCAACCCTACAATGGATTTTTGAAATTTTGATTGGGAAGGATTTTCTTGGAGAGATTTTGTGGGTAGGAGCTTGTTGGATTTGAGCAGGAAAACTCTTGTTGCCACTTGGTTTTTGTGAGTTCTTTCAGAGTCTTTGGCTCCTTGTTTCATTTTGAAATTCTTTAGCTTGAAGGTGAGTTTATTTGATATCTCCCTTGATTCTTTATGAAATTGTGTAATTTTTGTTGCAAATAGATAGAAAATGGATTTAGAACCTTTCTGCAACTTGAATTTTGGATTTTAGTTTAGATATGAATTTGTATGTTTCAACTTTTTTTTTTAAATGAGAGTTGCTTTAGGGAAATTTTGCCCAAATTTTTAAGTATGCCTAGAAAGTGAATTTTATTTCAAAAGTGTGATGTTGTTCACCCATCAACCAATGGGTTTTAAGAAATTTTTTTTTTTAATTTTTTGAGTTTTTGGAGGTCCATGAATGGTGGATGACCTCCAAAACCTGGTTATTTGTCTCTTTAGACTTTTTGAAAAATATGAATCTAATGTTTTAAATGTGAAATTGTTATGTGGAATAATGATATTATATATAAAAATTTCATTTCTCGATTGAATCTAATCCATTCTCATAGCGTTAGGACCAATTGAGTAGTTGAATACATGTGCTGGAAATGCATTGTTGCCATGAGTTTTTTTTGTGTAAAACAAAACTCAAAAAAAAAAAAAAAGAACTCAGTTAAAAGAAAATCACATTAAATATTATTTCCTGTGCAATGCATAATATTTTATAATATTTTTAATTCGATTTAAATATATGTATATAATTTGTAATTTGCAATTTTTATTTGGAAAATGGTGGTAGACGAAATTCGGTTTCTAAAAGAAATATCAGTTTAGTATTGAATATATAAATATATATTTATACTATGTATTTTGAATTAACAATACAAAGATAATGTTAAATTTTATTGGATATAATAGTAAATGATTTTGTGAAAACAAAGGCTATAGGAATAACAATCAATTTTGTTAGTCGAAATGATTTTAAATTGGAAAAGATTATTTTATTTTGATTTAAATATTGAATTTAGTTTTCAAAATTATATTAAATGTTACTGTCATTAATTTGAAATTAGAATTCAAATGGTATTTGTTATAGCCAAATTGGCTTAAATTGAAATGATTATATATTAGTTTATAAATGATGGTTTAATTAGGCTATGAGTTGTTGTTATTCCTTTAAGGTGCGTGGTTTAAAATCAAGTATTGAGAAAAGTTATTTGGGGTGTATGTTTACTTAGACCCTTTTGATGTGTTATTTCCTAATGTGGATTTTATTATCATGAAAGAGTAAGTTATTGAAATAGCTCCAATTAGTTATTGGCTTTTAAGTATATTTTGAGTGATTGTTGTGATTCCTTAACATGGATGATTTAGAGTGCAAGTGTATTCATTTGAGTTTTACTCTGCTTGGTGGATTTTTGGTACTGATTTGTAAGAGTCATTTATGTGTCATGATGGCATGTTGTTAATTGTAAGTTTATTGTGCAATTTGATTGGATTAAGTTTTGGTTGTGGTCGTACTTACCTTATTGTGGTTTTGGTTTTGTTTTGTGGATAGACCAATTATTTGTTTCACACCTCCAATTGATTTAACCTTGGTAGAAGGTTTGTTTAATCAAGTTGTCCTTGAGTTTTACTTTTTGAACTCCTTGTGTTGGTTGGTTTTTGTGATTTTCCTTGGGGTTCTTCGGAGGTTCTATAGTGTGATAAGGAAGAGTTGGTTTCGAGTGGGGGTCGCGCCCAAAGAGGTAACATGATAACCCATTGAAAGTTTAGTAATAAGTGATGAATTAATTAAAAAATGGGGGGTTGGGTGCTAATAAAATTAATCAAGATAAATTATACCCTGGTCATGGTTGAGTGCTAGTACATACTCAGGATGTAGTGGGAAGTTCTAGAATGGAAAACCAACTACATTCTCTTCACGAAATGTTTTTTGGGTCCACATGAGACATGGATGGGGGCCTAATGTTTGGGAGACGCTACCAGGGTAACCCTGAATGGGGGCTAGGGCCTATGGAGGCCTGCCAAGGTAACCCATACCAGCTATGCAATGACACTCTTCCATTATGTTCACTAGTGTATAGTCATGTGTTGGCTTTACTTAGAGGACTCTTGTGAGAGTAATGCTTGAATTATTATTCCTTGTGTGAGTACTTGATGTACATGTGAGACCATGTGAAGCTTTGTCGTAACTTGTTTGAGGGCCTTAGTACTATCTCCTAGCACAGAGGAGTGGTTCCTTTTTGGGCCATATGGTCGGGTGGTAGTGCCACTTTCCATTGGGTATTTTGATCGTGTCTTCTTGACATGGATTAGCCTTGTAGGTGCTCCTATTGTTATTTTGTATTTATCTCATTCCATGTTTTAGATGGATCCTTTTGTTCTTATCAGATCATTCATATATCTCTTGGACCCTATGTGATCCTACGTATCACTTTTTTATGTATGCTTGATGGACGGTTGTAATTGATGTAAAATTTATGTATTTTTCATCTTTTATTTATTAGAATGGTCTTGTAATTGAAGCCGACCTGAAGATGTAGCCCATTAGGGGTTAACTTTGATATCAATTGATGTTGTATGGTGTATGTGTTCATATGGTTGCTTTTAATTTTGGATGTATGAATGGTATTATAGTTAAAATATATAATGCAATTTAGGTGATATTAATCTGAATTGGATATATGAAGTTATAAATAAAAAGTGGTAATATGGATTATGATGAATATAGCTTTAGTGATGTAATGAAACTAATGGTAGTTGTGTATATTCAATCATGCTTAATTTAATCTCTTATGGAATTTATTTACTATGTTAATATGGTAATCATTCTATCTTGAGTAGGTTTAATCAATCTCATTGTTAATCAGGTTAATACACCTTAATGTTCATTGGATTAATCGAGCAATCATTGTTGGAAACCCTTTAAGAGTTTTTGTTAAGTCTTCTGCTTGTGCAACTTCTATTGCAATGTATATCTTGTAAAAATCAAAGTTAGAATTCACTTAATTTAATTTATTTTGTACTAATTTTATTTTAATTTTGATTTAACAAACTACATTTTAAAAAAATTAAAATTCTATCAAAAGATACTTGTTTCAATAGTAAGTTCATGGTGTAGGCATGTACATGGTGTGAGTCTAAATCTCCCTTTTAAAATATAAAATAAAATAATACAAATATCTTCTTATTAAAATATAAAATAAAATAATAAAAAATTCTTTCATTTCTATAAATTAGTAATTTTAGAAAGTAAAATTTTTAATCTTAAAAATTTCTTTAAAAATTAATCAGTTTCATATTTTGTTTATATATATGAAAAGACACATATACATATATATGAATAGACAAAATATAAACTATACACAAACAATTTTAAAAGTTTAAAATACAAATGAAATAAAATTTTACTTTCAAAATTTTAAAAAAGAATACATAATCTTAATAAATGTTGCATATGTATTGTTGATTTTTTCTACAAAAAAAATATCTATGCAAGTGAAATATCACTACAATTCCTTGACATCCTCTACTCTGCTATCAAGACCACTGTTTGGCACATTTCTGGGCTCAGCGAATTTCTTCTCTATTCTGGCTAACCTTCAGGCTGAAGGTCCCATTAAGGCAGCATCACAGACTCACGAACAACAAACCTTTTTTGTGAAAACCAAATATGCATTGATTAAAATAGATAGGGCTCCCCCTCCCCATGAAGGTAATGATCAGATTTGGCTGACGATTAGACGCAGAAAGCCCAAGCATTCAGCTAGGTGGGCGCCGAGTCATCCAATAGGCCATGCCTGAAGATCTCAGCATAGTCAGGAGGAGGGTTTTGTAAAACCTAACCATTTAAATAGAACCATTAATCGGGATATCATTCCTCCATGGAATTTTTCAGCAAAATTGGCAAATGGTAAGGAAACCCTTGGTCGTCATTCTATTCAGAACTGCCAGAATGCAATGGGTGTCAACCATTCTGAGGTAGACTGATCAAAGAATCCTCCAACCACTATGAAAGGGTCGGTGCTTGAAATTGACAATCAAACCCTTTCTAAGAATCAAAAGAATTGCAAAGAATGTGCTATCTTTGCCCGATGGGAAGGTTTGGGTATTCCGACCATGAAAATTGCTGATTGCTTATCTTCATCCTTTAAGGACTAGGTAAGTATCGATTTCCTTCCTGATAATTTCCTTGCAATTGAATGCGGCAACCCGGGTTTGAGAAATAGACTACTGTTTGGGGATATCTTAACATACAAGGGTTTTAATTTAGAATGCTAGAAATGGCAGCCCCTCTTTTACCCATCCTGGTTAAAGCCTTTCATGTAAATTGAGAAATTTGTAGGTGTTAAAAAACATCTCTTAAATTCTCTAGCCAGATGCTTATCATAAACATGGATATCAACATCAAAACTTTAGAAAACATAATGCTAAAATTTAATAACTTCAGTTTAACCCTAGAAATATCCTTTTATGTTAGTCTCATTAGAGAAGATATCCCTAAGATATACTCTCCTGTGATGTCATACCCTAGGTTAGATCAAAAGAATTCCGACGTCTCACTTAAATTCTTGGAAGGAATTGGGGGTTTTACTTTGGAAGGCCTTGAATCTAAAAAGAACCCTAAGCATCATCCCTCTGATCTTATAGAGGACCGATGCTTTAAATCCTTTCCCAAGGACCCCCTCATCAAGAATTCAAGCTCCCTATCCCTCCCATCTCTAGCAAAGGGAATTACACCAATAGTTGACTCAACGATTAGCGATATGGATTTAGAAGAAGTTGAGATTAGGGAGCCTCCTCTTTAGAAGGACTAGACAAATTTGGTAAATAACACAACCTCTAGTTTTTACAGTAACCTAAGGATGATGAGCCCCCTAAGGTCTCCATCAAACAATAATTTATCCCCCTCTGAGCAATCATTGGAGAAGGAAAGTTGGCCCCCAGTTGGAGTTAATGAATCTAGGTAGGTTCAACCAGCAACTCTAGTTTCAGATAGGAGGGCTAAGGAGGGGGCAGAGGAATCTTCCCTACCCTTGAAGAATAACTCTACAATGATTGCAAAGTCTGAGAATGAATGAGTAGCTAAGGAGATTAATATCATTCCAATTTTATAGGGGAAGAAATAGTTAACAACCTAATGGAACAATTTGTGGATGAGGTCTGTGATTTTGAGGAACTGGAGAGATAGAGGGAACTCTATGTTAAAAATTTAATGGATAATGCCAGAGTCAATTTGGAAACAAAAGAACTTTTTGTGGCCTTGGACAATCTGGAAAATCATAACCCAAACATTCTAGGCATCCATATCTCTGAAGAAAGAAAACACTCTCCTGACTGTGCCAAGCTCATTAAGAGAAGAGGCAAAAGATCCCTTGTTGATCTAAGAGCCAAGGATGTGGAAGCTAGGGGTTAGCCTAAAATATCATCTCTTTTTAATGTAGGGTAGAAGAAGTTCCTCCCCATAGAACCATGAAAATCATATCATGGAATGTTAGGGGCTTGAACGCCCCTAATAAACAATGCATCATAAAGCATTGTATATCTAAATCAAAACCAGACATAATTTTAATTGAAGAAACTAAGATGAACTCATTTGAGATTTACCTTTTTGAGAAGAAATTAGGCTTTAGAAAACTGAAGCATTCCTCGTCCATGGGGGCTTCAAGAGGCTTGGCAATCATCTGGGATCCTAGATTCTCCTCGTTTTCACCATTAGAGATAAAACATAATTGGATAGGTGGAGTAGCAGCTTGTTATAACAATAAGTTAAGATTTAATCTAATCAATGTATATGGTCCTATCCAAAATAGGGACAAAGCCCTGGTCTAGTTGGAACTTAAGGCCATCCTTGGTAATCACCCGAATGAAGTTTGTATCATTGGTGGAGATTTCAATGCCATCACTAAGGCAAAAGAAAAAAGGGGATCTAGTATCAAGCTACCCCCAGCAGCTATGGACTTCAATAACTGGATCGATAGGAATTCTTTGCTGGAAATTCAGACGGCAGAGAACGCCTTTACATGGAACAATAGAAGGATAGGTTTCTGCAATATTGTAGAAAAACTTGATCGATTTTTTATCCATGAAGAGCTTTCAAAGATCAACTACACCATGGAAGAAGAGATCCTACCTTTATCTGTCTCTAACCACTTTCCACTTCAACTTAACATCTCAACAGACTACTCCCCTAGAAATTGCCCTTTGAAATTTGAAAGCATGTGGTTCAGGGATGACAACATCATCAACCTAATTGAACATTAGTGGAATGATTTGGTTTTCTCAGGCTCAGAAATGTTTATTGTGGAAAACAAGCTGAAGCTTATCAAAAGGAATCTCTTGGAGTGGAATAGGGAGAACTTTGGGAACATCTTTGACAAGAAACTCTTAATAGAAAAGGATCTTAAGGATGTTAACAAGGAACTTCTGGAGAAGGGGATGAACGAACATCTCTTCCTTAAAGAAAAATCACTACTTTCTGAGTATGAAAATATTCTGTCAAAAGAAGAGATCTTTTGGAGAGAAAAATCCAAGGAATCTTGGCTGAAATATGGGGATCGCAACACCAAGTTATTCCATAATAGCACCAAGCAGAAGAGATGGGTTAACCGGATCTCAAACATTAAGAATAGCCAAGGAGCTATCCTGGCAGACCCTACCAATGTTGCCTTAGAAGCTGTAAGGTTCTTTGATGATGTCCTAAACAATACTGATGGCTCCAACCTTAGGGGCCAACTTAATATTATTAACAATCTCCCAAAACTTATTAATGAAGAACACAATAAATGATTTCTTAATAAATTCTCTGGGGAGGAGGTTAAATATGCCCTCATGAAGATGAATCCAGATAAGACCCCAGACCTAAATGGACTCCCAACTAGCTTCTTTTAAAAATGCTGGGATTTTATGGGGCCGGAGATCATGGAGGCCTTAAAGGGTGTCAGAAACTCAGGGAAGATTCTCAAGGAGATCAAAAATACTTTCCTAGTTTTGATTCCAAAAAAAGAGAACCCAAATAGCTTCAATGATTATAGGCCCATAGCCCTGTGTAACACCCTTTATAAAATCCTTACCAAAACCTTAGCAGATAGACTTCAGAAACTTCTCCCTCTCATCATTAGCGAAGAACAAATAGGCTTTGTGGCTGACAGATTAATCTATGTTGGGGTAATAATAGCCTAGGAAGCTATCCACTCGGTCCAGCTTAATAATGCCCCAAGCATGTTAGTCAAATTAGATATTAGTAAAGCCTACGATAAAGTTAATTAGTGCTTTTTATGCAAATGCTTGGAAGCATTTGGCTTCTCCAAAACTTGGATCAACCTAATTTTTGAATGTATCTCCACACCTAAATTCTCTAAAATGATCTATGGCACTCTTGAAGGTTCCTTTAGCAGCTCGAGAGGGCTTAGGAAAGGGGACCCCATATCCCCCTTCCTCTTCATTATTATGCTAGAGGCCTTAGGGAGGTCCATCTCAAAGGCCAAAGAGGAGGGCAGGATCCAAGATATTCCCATTACCAGTGGTCTCCCCTCCATTACCCACCAGTAATTTGTTGATGACATAATGATTTTTGGACAAGGCAACATCAGGGAAGAAAGAGCCCTCAAAGGCATCCTCAAATCCTATATGATAGCATCGGGTCAAGATGTCAGTTTGGAGAAGTCAGCAGTATTTATATTCAACATTGACCCCACATCTAGGGAGGAGATCTGTAAAGTCCTGGAGATCAAGCGGGGTCTCCTCCCCTGCAAATATCTAGGCATTCCCCTAGATAAAGGTAGTAGGTCTTCAAAATTGTGGGATCACCTGGTGGATAAAATTAAATCAAGGATTAACACTTGGAAAGGAAGATGGTTGTCATCTGTAGGTAGGGAAACCTTGGTTAAATCAGTCTTGGAAGCTATGCCCATTTACCAACTTTCCTATCAAAATTTATCATCCAAAAATAGGATGAACTAAACAAACATCTTAGGACGTTATTTTGGCAAGGCACCAATGAAGACAGGAAATTATCGCTCCTATCTTAGGATAAGATATCTTGGGACAAGATATACAGACCAAAAGAAGAAGGAGGTGTTGGCATTAAAAAATTTTGTGATCAAGGTAGAGCCCTTGGGGCTAAGTTAGTTTGGAGAATGTTCAGATACCCCCACCTATAATGGGCAAGGTTATTGCACCATAAATACCTTAATGGAGGCAACCCTATTCAAATATTCAGAGAAAAAAACCCACTCAGAGGATCTCGCATTTGGAATTTTATGCTGGAGTGCAGAAGTATTATTTCAGACAAACTCACTTGGAACCTTGGTTCTAGGGATGAAGCTCTTTTCTGGTCTGATTTGTGGGGAGGGTATAAGGCTATCGAGAAAATTTATGACTTTGGGGCCTCTTGAGCTCTCCTTGAATCACATAGAGGAACATTGTTAAGGCACTACATCTCCCCCTTAGTCGATGGGGCAGGGTACAAATGGATTGATAGAGAAAATGAGGATATCCCTGCAGGGGATAAATGCAAACTCATGGCAATTCTTAGAACAAGGAACATCTCCTTTGGCCTAAACAAGGATAGGCTTATATGGGATGGATTCTTGAGTGGGTGTATAATTCTAAGGAAGAGTACTCTCATATCACCAGAGCCCACCTTAGACCCTTGAAAGAGTTACCTTTGAAACTCTATTGGGATAGGTACTGCCTACCCAAGGCTGGAGTCTTCACTTGGCTGGCTCTCCAGAATAATCTCCTGATGGCTAATGAATTCAAAAGGATGGGGTATGAGGGACCTAGTAGATGTCCTCTTTGTGAGATGAATGAAGAAGACACCAACCATCTCCTCCTAAATTGCACCTATGCAAACCAATGTTGGGTCTGGTTCACCAAGAAACTTAACTAGTCCTCTGCCTTTTCGCATTCTATTTTAGGGATGCTCAAGGCCTAGCCTCTCCTTAGACAAGGCTGTCTTTTTGAAGGATTATGGATCTCTATTCCATCTTCCATAATGTAGGAGTTGTGGAAGGAGAGAAATAGACGTCTTTTCAATAATGAAAAACTAGAGGTGCACCAAGTAATCAATAAAATTGAGGCTACTATCATTGAACTCATAAACAAATGGATCTTCTCTGGTATGAAGAACAATGTCACTGTAACCTATTAGGATGATAAGATGAAAGGTCATTGGGAGGGTCTATCTATCCCACCCTTTGTGGGGGATGGTCCCGAGGGAAATCTTAGAAGAAGAGATGATTGTAGATGGCATCCTCTAGGCAAGGGATGGCTTAAGTTAAACTTTGATGGGCATCTCGGGGCAATCTAGGAGTGGCAGGAATAGGATACTCTATCCACAACTGGGAAGATAAAGAAATAGCCTTTCGGGCTTCCCCTGTAGGAATCAAATTCAATAACTGGGAGGGATTGATGGCCTTGGTGGAAGGCCTGCATCTTTGTAGGAAATTAGGAGTGAAGAAACTGGATATTGAAGGGGATTCTGCTATAATTGTCAATGCTCTCAGAAAAGACAGCATGCCCAATTGGAGACTCAACACCTTGCTGTCTCGGGCCATTGATTTATGCCGAGGGTTTGAGAGGTTCACGGTCAATCATATCTATAGGGAAGGTTACAAAAGGGCGGATGAGTTAGCTAACATGGGAGTGGATGGCATCCATCTCCCCTCAGACCTAATCTGAATCTCTTCATTCATAATTATATGCTTATACTTACCCAATTAATCTCGCAAACCCAGTCAGACTTCAACACTTTAAAAAAAATATTAACAACAAATTAAATAAATATAAACTCTTATTTAGTCTTACCTAATATCCTACCTTTATAGATCCTTATACACACACACACACACACAAATATATATATATATATATATATATATATATGTAAATATATAAATATACATATATATATATATACATATATTAACATATAAATAAATAGGTTACTAAAGGAATAGTTGTGTATATTTACGTATATAAATATACATGTATATATATATATATATATATATATATATATATATATATATATATATATATATATATATATATATATATATATATGAGATACATGTATATATATAGACATACACCAATCCAGCTTCATATATAATCTTGGCAAACTTTCCAGCATATATCCTATTTTGATTTATCGGTAATAAAAAATATGTAAGTTTTAAGACTATAGGCAATAGTATACATGAATAGGCATAGGTATATAAACATGCATGCACATTTCACCACATCAGAAATGTGCAGACATGGGTATATAGGTATTACTATTCATATATACATTGCATTCTATTTGCATTAAAACTTACCTAGCCATTTTTCTTCTATATGCCATCTAAATTTAGTAAACCTCAACTGTTAGGAGAACTGTGCCTTGTCGGACATCATGCGTCAACATATCCTCCTTGATCAGGACCACAATGAGGACACCCTAGTAATGTTGAGGTGACGCTCCCTTAGTGAATTGAAATTTGGAGTACCCTCAACTTGAAGGCTTAAGGCGGTGGTAATTATGGCATAGATCTTCGGAGATCACAATCCTTGCATTGTGACCCTCTGATCTTCGACTAGACTAGTTGCACATCAAGCAGCATTATTTTGCTCGCACTATTTAGGCTGATAAGATGGTTTCCTTGTTTATTTCTTATTTAGCTTCGATGGATACCCCTCTGAGGCTTCTAGGGCTGAAACGATAGACGAATTTTGTTGGAGAGATCAAAGAGGAAAGAATGAAAGGAATTCTAGCCCAACAAAATCCATTGATCACTGGGGCCGTGATGAAAACTCTGGGGAAAGACTTTATCCTAAATGAGGACCAAACTAGAGAAAACCCTGACATTGTAGCAATGTTCCTAGCTATTGCCGTGCATTTAGGGAAAGATAGAGAAATAGTGGTGAAGCTATGTAAAAAGGTCTTAAAAAAGGATGTCTTGGGTGAATTAGAAAGGGTAGTGGTCAACATTGATGAGGAGCTTACGGCTCCCAAGCACAGGGACTATGATGTTATTATCAAAAAGAATAATCTAGTCCCTCGATTCCCTATCTTAGTTATTGAGGATCTCGCAGTGTTTGAAGCTTACCGCCCTGTCAGAAGTAGAAAATTCCTCTTCCTCTCATGGATTCTTTAGGTCAAAAAACCTCCTTGGGAGAAATGGTTGATTAACTATCTTGAAGTTGAGAATATCACGGTCATCTCGGATAATATGCCAATTCCTCCCTCTCCTGCAGACCTCTTAGTGGTAAAGCCAAAGAACTCTGGCTCTAGGTACCCTCACAAGCAAGCAAGGAAAGTATGAGGCTCCTCTAGTATGGAAAGCCTCCTAGTTTTTGGCACTCCGAGCTTTGGGCTGTCATAAATGTTTATGTGGCCACTAATGGGGGTTTGTCTTTGATGTTTCTTTTTGTCTTCGATGAACTCTCTTTAATTTTTATTTCTTTCAGGCTATACATGGTAAAAAGACTTGTGGATGTTTTATACATACTATCGAGATCTAGTTATGCTATCACTTATTTTTGAATGATGGGTTTAGTTAATTCTCTATTCATTCCATTGTCTATCACACTTTTCAGGTAATATAGGCTCAACATGATAGATACACACACACACACACACACACACACACACACACACACACACACACACACACACACACACATATATATAGATATATGTATATATATATAGGTATGTATGTATATATGTATATATATATAGGTATGTATGTATATATGTATATATATATGTATATAAGTATATATATAAGTATATATATATGTGTATATATATTATAATATATATATACACACACATATATATACTTATATACATATATACATATATACACACACACACATACATATATATATATATACATATATATACATATATAGATACATATACATATATATATACATATATACATATATATATATATATATATATATTATTCAGATATCATAGAATTACAAAGAAGAGGCCTCAGGCCCACCAAGACAACAAAAACTAAAAGGAACCACTAGCACCACCACTACAAATTCCAGTGACCACAGAAATAGATCCGACTGTCGGATTTCCAAAGATAATACCTTTTTGCAAAGCCCTCAGAAAGATGATGTGCCACAAAGTAGGGCCGAAGGCTAGCTACTTGGGAATTACATAAAAAATAAGGCTCATCTGGAGCCTTGAAGGGCCTCAAAAATGACAATGAAAATGAAACAAACATGAAAGGGAAATAGATCCTACACCACAGGGTGCTCTTGCAACATCCTGTCTTCGAGCATTAACCTACCTAAAGTTTCCATATAATCTTGAGGTATACCATCCCTTCCACTAAAATCCCAACCATCAACATGCTCTAAAGCCCACTTGGCCAAACAATCAGCCACTCTATTCCACTCCCTGGGAATATGACAAAAGGAGACAAATTCTAATGTGTTACACATTTGCAAAATTTGTCTAGCCACAGAAGCTAATTGCCAGCTCACATCATTCAAATTTTGTTTGTTCAACATGTCCACAACAATCTGAGAGTCTGACTCACAAATAATCTTCCTCCATCCTAAAGAACAACCTTGCTCAACAACAGTCTTAATAGCTAGGGCCTCCATAAGATTGTTGGAGTGCTGCCCTGTATAAATAGAGAAGAAAAAAACAACACAACCATCCTCACCTCTACCTATACCTCCAATCCCTGCATGTCCAGGATTCCCACGAGAAGAGCCATCAGTATTAATTTTTAAGATTCCCACAGGAGGGGGAATCCACCTTCCAACTCTACTTATCCGTTGCTTTGCATGATGAGATCTATTTCTAGCAGCACAGTCAATTTTAATGTTTTCCAATTGCAGATTCCTTACAATAGCATAATCACCTGGATCAACATTTATAGACAAATTGCATTTAGCCGAGATTGTCTCTTGAAGCCTATTAACTATCTTCTGCCAAAGCTGAGAATTCCCTATATGTGAATCACAAAAGACCCTCCGATTCCTTTCCAGCCATAAATTCCAGATAATAAGAGCTGGCCAAATAGCCCAAGCCACTTGAAGAAAAGAGGTCTTTGTTGGGGGTCTACCCAAGCTATCCCAAAATTCAATTAAGGAGGTACCATGAAAACAAGCATGTTGCCAAGCCTCCCACCACTTGTGCCAAATATCCCTAGAGAAAGGGCATAGAAAAAACAAGTGGGAGCAGTCTTTCTCATTATGCATACAAAGATAGCAGATAGATGGTCCCCGGAAGCCTCTCTTACGAAGATTCTCCCATGTGAGGCATTTCCTCTGAGCAACCAGCCATATGGAGAAATTACATTTCGGCCAAGAAAAGCTATTCCATACCTTCTTCCACCAGGGAACATCCGTCAGGCCATGCAATTGCCTATCAAGCTGAGCATAACCTTCAACAATAGAAAACTTGCCTTTTGGATTAGGACCCCAAGCCAAAATATCTCTCTCCTTGAGGGAACTTCATAACCTACCCTCCAAGACATTAAACAACACTACACGATCTTTATCTGAACCACCCAAGGGCCATTCAAGAGGATTTTTCCAACAAGTCATCTCAACCTGTCCAATGTGCCTAACCATTTTGAAATTCTCCACCTTAACCCATCTAGCATCAGTGAAAATGTTGGAAAGAGGCTGAAGCTATGGATAACTAGACAAAATAGGAGGGTGACCATCCCAAGAGTCCTGCCAAAAAAGAGCTTCAGAGCCTCTATTACAAATCCAGAAAAGACCATCTTTAATAAGTTGGGCACCTTTTTTAAGAGTATCCTAGATACAAGAGCCCCTTCCCACTAAAGTAAGACGAGGCACCTCATGATCATTAGCACCAGGGAGATACTTGTGGGTTAAAAGCTTGGCCCAGTCCTGATCCTGACTGTTACACCACCTCCACTACAACTTAGCCGCAAAGGCCTTGCTAACCAATGCAATAGATCTGAGGCCAAGACCCCCAGCATGTCTCGGTCTACAAACAGAGTCCCATTTAACTAAACTCCACTTAGAAGAAAGAAAACTACCAGACCAAAGAAACTGACGAGAAAGAGAATCAAACTCTCTCACAAAGCTAGAGAGGGGAGCCTACACAAAACACCTATAAATGGGAAGTGATTGCACCACAGTCTTCAGAAGAATCACTTTCCAACAAAGGATAACCACCTGTAGGTCCAATGATTAACCTTACAATGAAATTTATCCAAAATTTCTTGCCAAAAATCTCCGTGCTGACCCCCCAAATCTAAAGGAATCCCAAGGTACAACAAAGGAAGAGACCCCATCTGAAATCTAAGGATCCTGGCAATCCTATTCTCAATAAGATGAGGGGTATTAAAGAAATATATGGATGATTTATCTTCATTAATTTTCTAACCTGAGGCTTTACAATAGATATGCACAGTTCTCCTGAAATTCACCACCTCAGTGATTCTGGCCCTGGCCATCAGACCTGTGTCATCCACAAACTGAAGATGGGAGTAAGGAGGTAAAACATTATTCCAACTCCAGCCTTGAATAAGACCATGTCTCACTTGGGAAGTGAGAAATCTACCAAGACCTTCAGCCATGAGAATAAATAAATAGGGAGATAAAGGGTCCCCTTGCCAAAGCCCCCGCGAAGCGCTAAACAATTTTGAGGGTTCCCCATTAATAAGAACAAAGAAAGAGGTAGAAGTCACACAATTAAGAACCCAATTCACCCATTCTTCTCCAAAACCAAAAGCCAAAAGGATCTTTTGTAAGAAATCCCAACTCACCCTATCATAAGCTTTGGCCATGTCAAGTTTAATAAACATAGCCTTCTCCTTATAGGAAGCCATCGAATGAATAGCCTCCATTTCTATCACAACTCCATCAAGGATTTGTCTTCTATTAATGAAATCACCTTGCTCCTTAGAAACCAAAGTGCAGAGGAGAGGTTTGAGTCATTCAGCAATCAATTTAGTGATTATCTTGTAGACAACATTACATAGAGGAATAGGCCTATACTGATCCAAGCTATTAGCCCCCTCCTTCTTATGAATGAGAGCCAAGAAGGTAGAATTCATAGATTTGAGCATTTGTTTATTCCTATGAGATTCTTGAACCACATCTAGAAGATCATACTTTATAATCTCCCAAAATTCTTGAAAAAACTCAATAGGAAACCCGTCAGGGCTAGGAGCCTTGCCTTTTTTCATTTGAAACACAACCCCCTCAAGTTCAAACAACAAAATGGGGTGCAAGAGAGAATCATTCATTTCAATGGAGACAAGAGGGGGAATACAATTCAGGATGGCCCTCTCTTCCACCATAGCTTCAGGATCCTCTTTGGTAAACAAATTAGAAAAAAAACTGACAGCTTCCATAGCAATTTCTTCTTTAGATGAAAGATGAACCCCTTCTGAAGAAATGAGAGAGGTAATAGAAATACCATACCTATGAGCCTTAACAGAATTATGAAAAAAGTAGTGTTTCTATCACCTTCTTGTAGCCAATCCACATGAGTCTTTTGTTTCCAGAAAATCTCCTCACGCAACTCCCACTCTTCTAAGTCCTTTAAAGAAAGGGACTCGGCCATACTGAGCTCCACAGTCATCCCTTGATCCCTTATTTGATGCATAGCCTCATCCATTTTGGATTGAGCTTCCATCTTGTGTCTATGCAGGTTCCCAAAACATTGTTTATTCCACCTTTTCAGCCTATATTTTAAATATTGTAATCTCCTCCCAAAGGAGTACATAGCCCGCCCATGGGCAGGCACCCCTTCATACCACCAATCAACGATAAGCTCCCTCAACAACTAATCATGAAGCCACATTAATTGAAATTTGAAAGAGGGATTTTTGGAGGTTCTAAAAGATGTAATAGAAAGCTTAATAGGTGGTGTAGGAGCACCCTTTCAAGCTCTCTCTCCTTCTTGTTTTGTTGGTATTATGCTTCTTATGAAGCCATTGTATACAAAATAATGAGCCAAGTGCTCATAGGTCCTAGGTAGGGTCCTACAGGAGATCTTAGGGGTCATAAGTCAAAATTGTGATTTCCTTGAAAATGGAGGATGTGTGTGTCCTGGAGGTGTTTAGGTGTTTAGGTGTCCTTCCTGTCATGGTGGTGTCCTTAGGTTGGCCCATTGTGGGTCTAGGAGTCATGAAGAGCAACATTGGGAAAGTTGCTCAAAAGTTGCATGACAACTTTTAAAAGTTGTCAGGCAACTTTTCCACCATGATGTCAAAATTGTTAGGTTGGCATGGACAACCCTAAATGTGGCACACCAATTGAGGTATGGGTAGTATAAGATGTTACAAACCCTAAGGTAAAGGGTTGGTTGTCAGAGATTGTACAGCTCAAGCAAACTGTATTGACTGTGACTATTTTTGTGTTACCGGATTTTTTGAATGAAGTTACCGAGCAAACAAATGGATTGATTGGTGAACAAAAATGTGTGAAATGTATTCTTTGGTGTACATATCTTCATTGTGAGTGATTATATTAGCTTTTTGTTTACCGGTTGAGTGTGTTTGTAAGTAGTTTGTAAATTGCAGTCTTACTATCCAGTTTTGGACCGGTTTGAGTAAATGAAGTCTTAACTCCATTACCCGTTGTGGAACCACCATGAAAAAATTGGGGAATGGATGTGTAGACCCTATATTATAGTCCCAAGAAAGCAGGGCCCTTGGAAATGCAAGGAGGCCAAGCAAATACCCATTCCTAGGTGAGACTGGACAGTGCCCGGTTAGGAATGGCTATTGGTGCAGAGGTCTTAGAGAGAAAGGTTGATTAGTGGAGAGTGCATCCTTTGGAGGAAGTGCAGAGGAGTGAGTGATGCATCATTGGTCTGAAGGAGGAGCCTCCACCAATCCAAACAAGGTGGCTAAAACTTAAAACACTCACTGTGACCCAGGTAGACCCTAAAAAAACCCTCACAAAAACCCTTAAAAACCTTAAAATCCACCAAGGATAGAGTACGGACACTTGGAGGCCTAAAACCCAAAAAATACTTGAGTCCTTGCCAAATGAGTGGTAGTCCTTTTTGGGAGATTGGGTTGTTTGTGCATCGTTTGTGAGAGGGAGCCCTAGAAGACCGGTTAGGAGGCCTAATTGGTCCTAATCCTTGTAGCCCTTTTTGAAGGGAAAAACCCAAAATTGTGGAATCGGTAAGGGGTTAGAGTCTTGAAACCTCTTGGGGGCTCATGAATGGGTGGATAGACCATAAAATAGACCTGAAACAACCTTGCTAAGACCTTGGAAGGTGTGGAACAAGACTAGCCCTTATTAGCCATTGTAAGGGGTTTGAGTCTCATGAGTAGGTGAGACCTTAGGAGTAGTATTGCAACTCATTGGTGGGGGGATTGGGTATAGTCAGGGGATTCCTTAAGTAAAGGGAAGTCCTAGAGACCCTAGGGTGTGTAGAGAACACCAGGTGATCCATGGAAAGGATCCAAGAGCATAGACTAGGCTAGTCTATCCCTAACCCCATCCCATCAGATTGGTATTAGACCCAAGCAAAAGACTTGTTGGACTGTTTATGTCTCTATATACTGGTGAATCAGTAGGGGAGAGTAGAATGGTTACTAATGCAGAGTTGGCTAGAGAGGTGGAAGAACAGAAGGAGAAAAATAGACTCCTTGAAGAAGCTATGAGTGAGATGAGGGATAAACTACAGGAAGTGGTGGATCAGACGACACAAAGACCTTGGGATGAAGACACCAAGGGTAAAGGCAAGAAGACTATATACATATATGACATTATCCCTGAACCAGATCCCTTGTTCAATGAAGAACCTTTTGTGAAAGCTATTAAGGCCTTGAACACCAAAGCCTTTGAAGGATTGCCACATTTCATTGGAAGAATGGATATAGACACTGTTATGGAATGGATTGAGGGCATGGAAAACCACTTTGAGTGTGAAAGAGTGACAGAGTCTCAGAAAGTTAAAGTTGCCAGATCGATATTAAGGGGAGTAGCTTTGACATGGTGGAAGTACCTACAAGAGGAAAGAGTTAGTATGGGGAAGCTACCTATTGCAAATTGGAAAGCTATGGTGGGTAAGATTAAGGAGAACTACTTACCAGAGGATTATGAAGTCCAACTTCATAAGAAGAGACAAGGATTGAAGCAGAACAATCTCGATGTGGCCTCCTACATAGAGGAGTTTCAAAAGCTATGTCTTAGGTCGAAAGTCCAAGAAGATGAATCCATTAAGGTGGCTAGGTATCTAAGCGGCCTAAAGTGGAACATTCAAGAGGAGATAAGCCTATGGACTCCTACTATTGTCCAGAAGTGTCATCAGCTTGCTGCCAAGGTAGAAGAGAGGAACAAAAGAAAAGGAGACTCCAATAACAGGGGTAAAGGTAGAGGTAGAGATCAAGTGAACCACCGAGGTGGTTAGCAAAGCAAGTCAAGTGAGCAAAGGAACTAAGGAGAAGCCAAGTTGACTGAACATGGCAGTGAAACAAATCCTAGAGGAGGACATTCTAGAGGAAGAGGTGCACAAGGTGGACCAAATAGGGGTAGAGGTACCAACAGAGGTAACTCCTATTTTGCAACCATGAAGTGTTATAATTGTGGACAATTGGGACACCCGACATATAGATGCCTTGACAAGCCTACATCATCAAACAATGGAAAGAGGGTTGCTTATGCACATTAAGACTCTTCATGAAGCAAGACACCTGAGGTGAATCATATTGAATCAGAGAGTGGAGAAAATCTGATGTTCAATAGGGTCTTGATAAGATAGCCAGTCAAGAGTGAACCTAAGCATAGGAGAGCATTGTTTAGGGTAAGGTGCAAGATTCTTGGTAAAGTGTGCAAGGTGATAGTTGATTCAGACTCAACTGATAATATCATATTAGAAGAGGTAGTTAGGAAGTTGAAACTCATAAGGATACCTCACACTAACCCATACAAGGTGACATTGTTGAATCATGAGCAGATTGTGTTGGTCAATGAAAATACTTGGGTAGAGTTTTCCATTGGAGGATACAAGGACAAAATCCTTTGTGATGTGTTGCCCATGGATGCATGTCATCTGTTGCTAGGAAGACCCTGGCAATTTGATAGGAAGGTGATCTATGATGGAGAGGAGAACTCCATTTCCTTTAAGAAGGACAGCAAAACCTTCAAGATTCAGTCTTTGACAGAGAATAAAGAGGGAACTTCAAAGACACCTAGTGTCTTAATGGCTACTGGTAAAGAGTTTTTGAACTTGCTACATGAGGAGGAGATAGTGAAGTGTGCCATCTTTGTGAAACCAAAGGAGGAAGAAGACAAGTTGCATACATAAGTACCTAAGGAGGTGAAGCACATGTTGCAAGAGTATAAGGACATAGTGAGTGATGGGACACCTGCAACACTCCCACCTAGAAGGTCTATAAGTCATCAGATAGACTTTGTTCTTGGTGCATCCTTACCTAACAAGGCTGCATATAAGCCCACACCTGATCAGAATAAGGAGGTAGCAAGGCAAGTGCAAGAGTTATTGGAACAAGGACTGATTAAGAAGAGCATCAACCCATGTGCAGTCCCGATAGTACTAGCATCAGAAAAAGGAGGTAAGTGGAGACTTTGCACTGACTCAAGAGCAATAAATAGGATTACCATAAGGTATAGGTTTCCTATTCCTAGAATAGAGGATCTAATGGATTGTTTAGGAGGGTCTATGTATTTCACCAAGCTAGACCTTAAAAGTGGTTATCACCAGATAAAAATTAAGGAGGGTGATGAGTGGAAGACTGCTTTTAAAACCACAGATGGATTGTATGAATGGCTTGTAATGCCATTTGGACTCACAAATGCTCCAAGAACCTTCATGAGGTTGATGAATGAAGTGTTGAAGAATTTCACAGGTAGATTTGTGGTGGTGTATTTAGATGACATTCTCATCTATAGCAGAACCAAAAGAAGAGCACCTTGAGCATCCGAGGTTGGTCTTAGAGAGGTTGCATGAGGAGAAGCTATCCATCAACCTAGAGAAGTGTGATTTCTTGAAGAAAGAGTTGGTTTACTTAGGATTTGCGGGGTCTAAGGGAACCTTGAAGATGGATCCAAGTAAAGTGGAGGCAATCTTGAATTGGCCTGCACCTAAAATAGTGACTGAGGTAAGAAGTTTCCATGGATTAGCTCAATTCTATAGGAAGTTTGTGAGGAATTTTAGTGGTATATGTGCACCAGTCCTTGACACCATTAAGGGAGGTCTGAAAACTAAGTTTAAATGGACTGAGAAGGCAGACAAAGAATTTCAATTGTTGAAACAGGAAGTAGCCACAAAACCTATCCTTCTCCTACCTACGTTTGATAAGCTATTCACTTTGGAGTGTGATGCAAGTGGAATTGTTGTAGGTGGTGTGTTGAGTCAAGAGGGAAGACCTGTGGCATTTTTCAGTGAGAAGCTTCATGAGGCAAAGAAGAAGTACTCAGCCTATGACCTAGAGTTATATGCATTAGTGTAGTCTCTAAAGAAGTGGAGACATTACCTACTCCCAAAGGAATTTGTAGTGTTAACAAAAAATCAGGCATTGAGTTACATCAACACTCAAGAGAAGCTAAGCAATAGAGATCTAAAATGGATGGAATATCTCCAATCCTTCACCTTCACCATCAAGCATAAGAAGGGACAACTTAACAAGGTGGCAGATGCATTGAGCAAGAAGTTGTTGACAGTTCAAGAGTTATAGTTGTAGAGCATAGGCATAGAGGGTTTCAAAGACCTCTATGAAGGAGATGAAGACTTCTCATCAGCTTACAAGGTTTGCAAAGAGTTTGAGAACCATTTCCATGGTGAGTATGCAGACTACACTCTCCAAAATGGTCTCTTGTTCAAGGGTAACCAGTTGTGTGTATCTAGAGGATCTATGAGGGAGAACCTCATCCAAATGAAACATAATGGTAGTTTGAGTGGACACTTTGGGATTAATAAGACCCTAGACTTAGTGCAGAGGTACTACTATTGGCCAAAGTTGCCAAGAGATGTGAAGAGGTATGTAGAGCAGTGTGGTGTATGCCAAAGAGCCAAAGGTGGATCAAGCAATGCCAGTTTGTATCAACCATTGCCGGTCCCTAACAGACCTTGGGAATGTATAAGCATGGACTTAGTAGTAGGACTTCCCAAGACTAAAATAGGTATGGACAACATATATGTGGTAGTAGATAGATTTTCCAAGATGAGTCATTTCATACCATGTAAGATTACACATGATGCTAGCTATGTTGCACATCTCTTCTTCAAATAGATTGTTAGGATTCATGGACTCCCTTTAAGCATTGTTTCAAATAGGGAAAGCAAGTTCATGGGTCATTTTTGGCAAACATTATGGAGGAGACTAGGAACTAACCTGTCATTTAGCTCAGCTTACCATCCACAAACAGATGGTCAAACTGAAGTCATCAATAGAGTGTTAGGCAATTTGTTGAGATGTCTAACTAAGGAGTATGGTCAGACATGGGACCTTATCATTCCTCAAGCAGAGTATGCATATAATGACAATGTGAATAGAACCACTGGTAGAAGCCCTTTGGAGGTTGTGTATGGTAGACATCCAAGGGGAGTATGTGAGTTGAGAGATCTTAGTAGTTTGGAGATGAAGAGTGGACAAGTAGAGGACTTCACCCAAACCATCAAGGAAGTACAAGAGCAAGTTAAGAAGGCCATCCTTGAATCCAATCACAAACTGAAAGCCAAAGTAGATGAGAAAAGGAGAGAAGTTCAGTTCAAGGTGGGTGACTATGTGATGGTCCATTTGAGCAAAGCTAGGATGCAAAGTGGTAAGCCTACCAAATTGCAGATGAAGAGGGTAGGACCTTGTCAAATTCTGGCAAAATATGGTGAGAACACCTATAAGGTTGATTTACCTTCAGACTTAGCCATTTCACCAGTCTTCAATGTTGCTGATCTGGTAATGTACAAGGGAGAGATAGTAGAGCAAACTGAGAACCAAGCCAAGGTATTACAAGACTTGGATGTGAATACCTTACCTCAAGTGAAGAAGCCTAAAGCAGTGGAGATCTTGGAATCAAGATTGAATAAGTCTACCAGACACTAGGTCTACATGGAGAACTTAGTGAAATGGGCAGATCAACCAGTATCTGAAGCTACATGGGTGGAGGAGAGCAAGTTCAAGAAGCTTGGCATAGACTCGACTCTCATATCTTCTCCTTTTTCTTAATTGTGTCTAGAGGGGGAGTATGGTGTAGAGCACCCTTTCAAGCTCTCTCTCCTTCTTGTTTTGTTGGTATTATGATTCTTATGAAGCCATTGTTTATAAAATAATGAGCCAAGTGCTCATAGGTCCTAGGTAGGGTCCTAGAGGAGATCTTAGGGGTCATAAGTCAAAATTGTGATTTCCTTGAAAATGGAGGATGTGTTTAGGGGTCCTTCATATCATGGTGGTATCCTTAGGTTGGCTCATTGTGGGTCTAGGAGTCATGAAGAGCAACATTGGAAAAGTTGCTCAAAAGTTGCATGACAACTTTTAAAAGTTGTTAAGCAACTTTTCCACCATGATGTCAAAATCGTTAGGTTGGCATGGACAACCCTAAATGTGGCACACCGATCGAGGTATGGGTAGTATAAGATGTTACAAACCGTAAGGTAAAGGGTTGGTTGTCAGAGATTGTATGGCTCAAGCAAACTGTATTGACTGTGACTATTTTTGTGTTACCAGTTTTTCTGAATGAAGTTACCGAGCAAATAAATGGATTGATTGGTGAAAAAACCTGTGTGAAATGTCTTCTTTGGTGTATATATCTTCATTGTGAGTGATTAGATTAGCTTTTTGTTTACTGGTTGAGTGTGTTTGTAAGTAGTTTGTAAATTCCAGTCTTATTGTCCAGTTTTGGACTAGTTTGAGTAAATGAAGTCTTAACTCCATTCCCCATTGTGGAACTATCATGAAACCATGGGGAATGGATGTGGAGACCCTGTACTATAGTACCAAGCAAGCAGGGCCCTTGGAAATGCAAGGAGGCCAAGCAAATGCCCATTCCTGGGTGAGACTGGACAGTGCCCGGTTAGGAATGGTTGTTGGTGTAGAGGTCTTGGAGAGCAAGGTTGATTAGTGGAGAGTGCATCCTTTGGAGGAAGTGTAGAGGAGTGAGTGAAGCATCATTGGTGTGAAGGAGGAGCCTCCACCAATCCAAACAAGGTGGCTAAAACTTAAAACACTCACTGTGACCCAGGTAGACCCTAAAAAAACCCTCACAAAAACCCTTAAAAACCTTAAAATCCACCAAGGATAGAGTACGAACACTTGGAGGCCTAAAACCCAGAAAATCCTCAAGTCCTTACCAAATGAGTGGCAGTCCTTTTTGGGAGATTGGGTTGTTTGTGCATCATTTGTGAGAGGGAGCCCTAGAAGACAGGTTAGGAGGCATAATTGGTCCTAATCCTTGTAGCCCTTTTTGAAGGCGAAAACCCAAAATTGTGGAATCGGTAAAGGGTTAGAGTCTTGAAACCTCTTGGGGGCTCATGAATGGGTGGATAGACCATAAAATAGACCTGAAAGAACCTTGCTAAGACCTTGGAAGGTGTGGAACAAGACTAGACCTTATTAGCCATAGTAAGGGGTTTGAGTCTCATGAGTAGGTGAGACCTTAGGAGCAGTATTGCAACTCATTGGTGTGGGGATTGGGCATGGTCAGGGGATTCCTCAAGTAAAGGGAAGTCCTAGAGACCCTAGGGTGTGTAGAGAACACAAGGTGATCCAAGGAAAGGATCCAAGAGCATAGACTAGGCTAGTCTATCCCTAACCCCATCCCATCAATAGGCCAATGATCAGAACCCCTCCAATCAAGAATTTCGGAACTAGTGGACCACCTATCATGCACCCAAAAGAAAAAAACCAAAAATCTATCAAGCCTTTCTGAGATAGCCTCAACACCACTCCTCCTATTATTCCAAGTAAAGATACCATTAATTGGCTTCACATCAACGAGATTCAAGAGACCAATATTATCTCTGAGTAAATTTGAGGAAGGATCAAGCCCGAATAACCCACCTCGCTTTTCCTCCAAACTAGTAATAGCATTAAAATCTCCAGCCAAAACCCAGGGTAGAAAAGGATCCTGAGCCCAAACAAAATTGATGTGAGCCCAAAGATTAGACTTACCCACAAGATGTGTAGGAGCATAAATATTAGAGAAGAGGCATCTTTCTCGTGTCTCAAAGCTAGAAGCGACCATAGAAATGGAAGACCTGCTAGTAAACCACCACAAAGGGGAAACTTTCCTCGGGTTCCAGAAGTAAGCAACCCGCCCTGAACTACCATGAGAGCTCACTCCCTACCAAAGGCCCTGTGGCCTGACACGGCAAGCACAACTGGCCAAACCATCCACTGAAAGCTTGGTTTCTTTAATAAAAACAACATTAGGAGACTCAGAGTCAATTAATCTGCAAACAAACTTTTGTCTAGGGATGCTATTCAACCCCCTTACATTCCATGAGAGCACAATCATTTATGTGGTTGAGAGAAGTGAGAATCAATGGGCTTTATAGACCCCAACTCAACCAAAGTATCACCAATAAGCTTAACCTTTTCCTGATCCGTCTTTCATCCACTCCTTAAAGGTTTGTCTAAAGAACCCTTTTTGAGGATCTTTTGCTGCAAGCCTAAAACAGGTGGGGTTTTGTTATTCTTCACTGAACTTGAGGCCACAATAGTGGAAGGAGGAGTAGACGCCATGACCACTGCATCTTCAAGGACCTGTGACTCCCTAAGATCTCTGTTGTCTTGAACATGGGAAGGCAAATCCGTAACCATTTGAACATCCTGTTGATTCTCCAAAGTTAGGGCCTGACCCTCTTTCTTGGAATCCCCATCCAACACCTCATGTTGAAACTAGGCACCCAAGGATATTTCAACTAGAACTCCTTCCTCTTGGACCAAATCCTCTAGAACCTCAAACCTATTTAGGGTGACATCATTTTGCATATCCAACCATTTTCTCTTCTTTCCCTTGTCTTTATTTTGAGGTTTCATAGGAATGAAGCCATCTTTATCAGCAGAACCATTAGGCATATGGGCTTTCCCCTTATCTTCCCCTAGAACAGTGTGAGGAGGATCAGAAGCAGTTGGTTTAGAAGATTTATTTCTAGGGCATCTCCGCTGTAAATGACCATATTCATGACAAATTCTACATCTAAATGGTAGGGTTTCATAGTCCAACTGTTGGATCCAAGAAGATGTCCCCAAACAGATTTCCATAGAGTCTGGCAAAGGATTATTTAAATCAACTTCTACACATATGCGAGCATAGGAGATTACCTTTCGATCTTGATTTTGTGAAGCCGAACCCACAGGTTTACCAATAAGCAGTGAGATTCAGTGAAGAATATCTTCTCTCTAGAACTCCAGCGGAAGCCTCGGCAATCAAATCCACATGGGCACATGAGAGGGAAGCTCCTCAAAATAATTAAAGCCAATATGACAAGGTTTGATAAAGAGTCCCACCTAGTTGAAAAAATAAGGGCCACCTTCAAATGCTTTGTTCCTGTCTGCCAGGTTGGAAAAAATAACCAGAAAATAGTTATTGGCTGCCATAAGTAGCTCCATGTCTCCTTCAGGATTCTAGACATGATGTGCCCAAGACTGTAAAATAGGTATAGAGAGGTGAAGACCAATGAATTTGCATATGGGAGCATGGTTGCACCAATATTCAACATCCTCTAAAATTTGCTCCGGTTGAATAACCAAAACTGGACGATCTTGGGATGTCTCCAAACAACCATTCACCTTTTTCATGCGAAAAGGCTCTTTCAAAGAAAAAGTGCCAACCCCTGATTGGGAATGACCAATGTGTTCCTTTCCACATGCATACATCAAATGAAACAGATCTGCCATATCCAGATCTCTAGAGACCATTTGAGAAGAGGATACTCCTCGATTCTCCATGGATCAGAGAAAATACCAAAAGAAGAAAAATAAAAGGGGCGGAAAACCCAACCCCAAAACCCCACAAACCCCAACGACAATCCAGAGCAGAAGAAACAGAAGAGGGTTGCAGGAAAACCCTACGATAGCCCAAAAAACCCAACCACAGGTAAGCAATAGTCAACCCCCAGCAAGAAAGAACTCCCCCCCATGGAACAAAGCAAGCAGAGTGCAAATCACAGGCTAGGGCACTTCGGCTCTAGCAAGACATCCACACACATGTAGATCCATGCCTCACCATTAAATATCTAGAAGAACTATATATATATATATATATATATATATATATATATATATATGCTATCTTTTAGATTAAGCTCATCTATGGGCATTAAACACTTTCTAGCATAGTTGGTTTTGTCTGCTTTCAGAAGTTTTCACAATCCCTTGAGAATTATCATATAAGTAGTCACTCTCTTTAGACATTTCTGAGCCTTATGACAGGAAAGTGATTTCGATTATTTTTAAATCTATGATGGATGGCAGGTCTCCTTGTTCTATGTAGAATTGGTTCCGGAAGGGCTATTTTTTGGTTGAATATGGTTTTCTCCAAAAATCCTCCTTCAGAGGTTTTGGTACTAGTCGAGCATTATGGTTACATGATTTCTTTGTTGGCTAACAACTTGAGTTATTATGATATTACAGGTTGGAAATCATGGTAGGTATGATCAGTTGTGAGAACTAGTTAAGTTAGCTTGAATATCTAATGAAGTTTGAAGTTTGTGTTTTATTCTAACATCGTGCTGGGTTGAAAGGTGTTATGAGGATATTGTGCAGTTTAGGGGTGTGGTCAGCTCCATTCATGCATTTCAGGTAAACATAGGGCTGTCACTCAAGATCGAGGAGGTCACTTGCAGAGAAAGGGCATCTTGCACCTCTTGTAAATTGTGATGTTTTTACCAGCTCTCTCTTGTAGACCCCCCTGGACATATGGTCCAGAGATTCTTGCATCATCTCCATTATTGTAATCTATCTCTTGTATATTTTTGTGATCCATTAATGGTTCTGGGCTAGACCAGAGTTTTTCTTTCCTCCATTCTTTCCTACCGGTGCCTACACTGAATGGAGGTGTATTTATAATTAATTATTAATTAATAAAATTTCTTTGGCTTTGGCCTTTTATCGGTCAAAAAATTTAAAAAAAAAAAATTGCATATGTTTTGTCACTATTTTTATCATATATATCCTGTATTACATTAAAACAAAAAATTGTATATACATGTAAAAAAGTTAAGAAAACATTTACATAGATTTTCAAATAGAAATACACACGACATTTACACATTCTCAATTGCATCATGACCCTCTGATCTTTGACTAGACTAGTTGCACATCAAGCAACGTTATCTCGCCCACTCTATTTAGGTTGATAAGATGGTTTCCTTGTTTATTTCTTATTTAGCTTCGATGGATACCCCTCTCAGGCTTCTAGGGCTAAAACGATAGATGACTTTTGTTGGAGAGATCAAAGAGGAAAGAATGAAAGGAATTCTAGCCCAACAAAATCCGTTGATCACTGGGGTCGTGATGAAAACTCTGGGGAAAGACTTTATCCTAAATGACGACCAAACTAGAGCGAACCCTGACATTGCAGCAATGTTCCTAGCTATCACCGTGCATTTAGAGAAAGATAGAGAAACAATGGTGAAGCTATGTAAAAAGGTCTTCAAAAGGGATGTCTTGGGCGAATTAAAAAGGGTAGTGGTCAACATTGAGGAGGAGCTTACGGCTCCCAAGCACAGGGACTATGATGTTATTATCAGAAAGAATAATCTAGTCCCTCGATTCCCTATCTTAGTTATTGAGGATCCCGCAGAGTTTGAAGCTTACCGCCCTGTCAGAAGTAGAAACTTCCTCTTCCTCTCGTGGATTCTTTAGGTCAAAAAACCTCCTTGGGAGAAATGGTTGATTAACTATCTTGAAGTTGAGAATATCACGGTCATCCCGGATAATATACCAATTCCTCCCTCTCCTACAGACCTCTCAGTGGCAAAGCCAGAGAACTCCGACTCTAGGTACCCTCACAAGCGAGGAAGGAAAGTTTGAGGCTCCTCCAGTATGGAAAGCTTCCTGGTTTTTGGTACTCTAGGCTTTGGGCTGTGATAAATGTTTATGTGGCCACTAATGGCTATTTGTCTCTGATGTTTCTTTTTGTCTTCGATGAACTCTCTTTAATTTTTCTTTCTTTCAGGCTATACATGGTAAAAAGACCTGTGGATGTTTTATACATACTATCGAGATCTAGCTATGCTATCACTTATTTTTGAATGATGGGTTTAGTTAATTCTCTATTCATTCCATTGTCTATCATGCTTTTCAGGTAATATAGGCTCAACATGACAGACACACACACACACACACACACACACACACACACACACACACACACACACACACACATATGTATATATATAGGTATATGTATATATATAGGTATATATATATGTATATACACACACATATATATACATATATATACATATATATATACATATATACATATATATATATATATATGTATATGTATATATATATATGTATATATATATGTATATGTATATATGTATATATATATGTATATGTATATATGTATATATATATGTATATATGTATATGTATATATGTATATATATATGTATGTATGTATATATATATGTATGTATGTATATATATATATATGTATGTATATATATATGTATGTATGTATATATATATATATATATGTATATATATATATATATATATATATATATATATACAACATATTCTCGGCTATCCTTTAGAATAAGCTCATCTATGGGCATTAAACGCTTTCTAGCATAGTTGGTTTTGTCTGCTTTCAAAAGTTTTCACAATCCCTTGAGAATTATCATATAAGTAGTCACTCTCTTTAGACATTTCTGAGCCTTATGATAGGGAAGTTATTTCAATTATTTTTAAATCCATGATGGATGGCAAGGCTCCTTGTTCTATGTAGAATTGGTTCCAGAAGGGTTATTTTTTGGTTGATTACAGTTTTCTCCAAAAAACCTCCTTCGGAGGTTTTGGTACTAGTCCAGCATTATGGTTACATAATTTCTTTGTTGGCTAACAACTTGAGTTATTATGATATTACAGGTTGGAAATCGTGGCAGGTATGATCAGTTGTGAGAACTAGTTAAGTTAGCTTGAATATCTGATGAAGTTTGAAGTCTGTGTTTTATTCTAACATCATGTTGGGTTGAAAGGTGTTATGAGGATATTGTGCAATTTAGGGGTGTGGTTAGCTCCATTCATGCATTTCAGGTAAACATAGGGTTGTCACTCAAGATCGAGGAGGTCACTTGCAGAGAAAGGGCATCTTGCACCTCTTGGAAACTGCGATATTTTTACCAGCTCTCTCTTGTAGACCCCCCTGGACATATGGTCTAGAGATTCCTACATCATCTCCATTATTGTAATCTATCTCTTGTATATTTTTGTGATCCATTAATGGATCTGGGCTAGACCAGAGTTTTTCTTTCCTCCATTCTTTCCTACCGATGCCCACACTGAATGGAGGTGTATATATAATTAATTATTAATTAATAAAATTTCTTTGGCTTTGGCCTTTTATCAGTCAAAAAAAATAAAAACAAATTTTGCAGATGTTTTGTCACTATTTTTATCATAAATATCCTGTATTACATAAAAATAAAAAATTGTATATACATGTAGAAATGTTAAGAAAACATTTACATAGATTTTCAAATAGAAATACACACTACATTTACGCATTCTCAATTATGATATTAAAATTTATAATCATTGGGCTTTTACCAAAAACATAGTAGGTAGAAGTTTTTTTTTAAGGTGTATGAAAGACAAAATAGTCGTTGAAAAGTGGTTTTATGAAACTACAAGTTTTCTTTTATTTTGTTATTTTCCAATTTTATGAAACTACATATCTACCAATTGTGTTACTCATGCAGTCACTTTCTACTCGCAATTTCTAGTGTGAATACACAAATAAAACCACATGAGTTCTAACTGTGGCCTGTACCCTAAAATATTTTATCTTTTTCTTATTCTTATACTCTCTCCACTCTCTTTTCTTTCCTTTTCTAAGCTCCCTTCAAACACATGCGGTTCCCTTTTCCCTAACTGGACTATCAAAATTAAATTTCAAAGTATAATTATTTTATTAGCACTATATATTCATTTCAACTCACAAATGAGTCTTAATAAGATTTTTAATTAAATATATTTTCACAAAAAGTGATAATATATATCAAATATTAGATTGCATGGAGTCTCTAAAAAATGCTATTGCAGTTGAAGATAGATATTTATTTACATAATATATATTTCCATTATGTGTATATACAGAATATATACCACCATATAAATAGTTTTGTATGAAAAATAAGAGCTTTAGTTGTCACTTTATTCATCTAATATGTGGAAAGATATTAGAAGTTACTTCAATGAATTTATTGTTGGAAATTGATACTCATCAGATTCATTTTGTTATCATTGATGGCAACAAGATCAGATGGAAGTCATATACTAGTATTAGGAGGTGCATTTATCGACATACACCAGCATTGGAGTATCCAGGGTTACATAGGCACCAGCATCGACACCGACATCAAGTACTTCAAGGAAGCCGACATCAAGGAAGATTTATTTAGAAAATCATTTTGTAATTATTGTCAAGGCCAAAATTGAATATCTTTTGTAATGTATTGTAAGCCTAAATAAGGCATATTGTTTGTAATGGGTATATAGGTCAGTGTCTTAGATCATTATGATATATCATGATTTTATGTGAGGATAGAACTTGTAGATGTGGAATGTGAATGCGAAGATCATTTGTATGCAAATATTGTATCATGCAATGATCTGTAGATATTTTGTAAGACATTCTTGGATGGAAGGTGATACTAGTAGTAGTGTTCAGGGTTTATGAACCAGTATAGAGCAGAGCTAGAACCGGAGCTCTATTTGGCATAGAAGATCCATTTTGTGAGTTCATTTTTATTATTTTGTAACTTCAACAGAAGCTTGTAGTCGGTGAGACTCTTTAGTGATGAGAAGTGTGCTCTAGGTAGTGTGCCTTCCTACATGTGCAGGCCCCCATTATATGTAATATCTTTTATATGGCCAGTGAACTGATATTGTGGGTCACAAATCCCACCGTGGTTTTTCTTCTTTGAGGTTTTCCACGTATAAATTCTATGTGTTATGGTGTTCATTAATGTGGATGGTTTATTTGCTTCAAGTTATATGTTTATTTGTTTACTGGTTTATATGTGTATGGTATAAAAGGATAAAATCTTATCTTACTGGAAGAACACTTATTCACTCCCCCCTCTCAGTGTTCTTGAATCTCAAACATTGGTATTAGAGCCTGGTACCTTAGAAGAAGTTTAACAGCTTGAGGAAAATGCTGAAACCAAAATATTTGAACATGGCTATGGAAAAGCAACTTGAGATGGCTCTTGAGGATTATGATGTTGAAAGGATGAAGAGCTTGAAACTACAAGATGAATTGAATTCTACAAATGAATTCATTCTTTTCCTGCAAGAAAGGTTATCATTAGCTCAAGCTAGAAGGAAGGAACTTTTGCAAAAACAAGATGATGGTAATGCTCTCAAGGAACAATGTCAAAAACTGAGTCAAGCAAACATGCTTAGGCAAAATAAAATGCAAGACCTGACTATGAGGATATCTAAGGATATTGAAGACAAAAAGAAGAAGGAAGAAAATATTACTGTATCTGTGAAGAACAAATTTAGGGAATGTGACAGATTGGCTCATGAGAATGATATGTTGAAAACTAGTATGGTGCAATCCTAGAATAATGAACAAGAACTTGAAAGACAAGTAATAACATTGAGGGATGATCCGACTATTGCAAGTGAGTACAAAGAAAATTTTAGGATTGGTGTTGCACAATTGGATGACTTGTTGAAAGGATAAAGGCATAGTAATTATTCTAGAGGACTTGGATTTGTACAAGGTGAAAGCTCTGGTACTGTAGATCAGACAATCAGTGTGCAGAACTCATCAGAATAGAAGAAACTGGTAAGACAATCTAATGCTTATAAATTCAATGGTAGATGTTTTATTTGCAATAAATTTGGGTATATGGATAAACAATGTAGAAATAGAGTAAATCAAAACTACAATTATGTTCTTGGTCAATGCACATATTACAAGAAGTATGGTCATAAGTCAGAAAATTGTTGAATGAATGTTAAAAGTCATGCATGTAGAGAGTTTGGACATTTTTCTAATAATTTTAATTCAAGGAATGACACCGAATATGTCAAAGCAATTCAAAAGAACAATGTTACATGTTATGCATGCAACAAAATAGGTCATATTGCTAAGTACTGCAAAAGAAAGACTTAACTAATTAGCAATGATAAAGATAATGAGAAAGGAAAATAGAAGGTAGGTGAAATACAACAAGATCACACCAAGAGATGGGTTAGAAAATCTGAAGAACCAAGTGGAAATGTAACAACATTGGTAACTCCACTGGTAGAACAGAGTATTCCTACACTAGCAATAAATTCCACTGGTAACTGAGGCATAGGCCATAGGCATTGGAAAATTCATTACAAATCTTGCATATTCCCCTAGAGGAGATCAAAAGAGATCTAGAGAGTTGAGTTCATCATTGTTAAAGGTTCACTTAGCATAAGACTGTGAAATTGACATCTGGTAGGGTAGATCATGAAGCATTTATGACAGAGAAAGATTAGGGTTTATTCACTGATAAAAGGGAAAAGTGGATTCATTTTCACCCACCCTACATTCAAGAAGTCAAAAAAAAGTAAAGGCAAATTTCAGGTGAATTAAGAGTGAGCAAAGACATTCTGAAAGCATTTCGAGCAGTTATCTGAGAAGCACTCAATCTTCCACTGGCGTTTACTTTCAGGTATTCTTTGAAAATGGCATTTGTATCTTCAACTCCTACTTTTATTGCAAATACAACCATTGTCAAAGTTAAGGATAGGATGAGGCCCGTATTGAAGGAGGTTCCCCTAATTACTAAGAAAGAAGACTCTATGGGAGCATTTTGTAGGGTTCCTGATGGCGTGATGTATGTTGAAGATGTGAGGGCATACATTCACTACACCCTAGAGGATCTAGGCACAAAGAAAATCAAACTCATGTATCAATCTATGATACAGATACATTTTGAATAGGGTTCACAACAAGTTCATCTAGCTAGAACGGCCTTACATGATCACCAAGGAGGCTATTCAATTAGTCACCAGCTTACCCAAAGTTGGACAAGGATTTGGCAGGAAAATTTCCAACAATGAGGTTGAGAAACTCACCGGTGCAACTCATGATAGCAGATCAATGAGGATCAACACAATCACCGACATTGATGTGAAATTTGCAAGCATGATAATATGTTATAAGGTAACTCAATCTAGCCAATTGAATTCTATTGCTAGTTATTGCATTCATGTTGCATATCAAATGCTGAGCAATGATGCAAAATATGATTTATGTGAATGGTTGAGGAGTGAATTGATGTTGAAGAGTGGAAAGATCAAGGGAGTTAAGAAAGGAACTTTTAGATACAAGAATTTGATTGTTTGTTTAATGCTTTACTTTCAGAATGAGCTACCTAGTCTAGGGAAGAAGCGTTGGGCTCATGACATATCGGTAGGTATGCAGATCAAGGAAGAAATCACTAGTCTTGGTACCGATAGAGATGAGAAACTTTGGGGTTATTTTAAAACATTCCAAAAAAGTATGAGGCAGAGTGAGAGGTTATCTAAGAACATTGTGAAGTACTCCACTGATATTTGTTTCATGGTGAAGACCGATGAAACCCTCATGGAAGCAATTGAACCAAGGACCATATGGGTTACAAAACTTGGATATGAGGTGGATGATAACATTCTGGACCTCTTTGCAAAAATACTAGATGCCCCATTGGATGACAAAATAGAGCATTTTGGCATGACAAAAGAGAAGGCCTTTGAAGTCAAAACTGGCTTCAATAGGAAGAGAAGGGAGAAGAAATTAGAAAAGATGTCTACATTTTTGTAGAATTTCATTCATAGAATAGATACAAAATAGGTTTTGGATCCAAACTGACAGCAGAACTGACAGTGGCTAGTACTGTAGAAGTAAAGAAGACTGAAGCTTATATTTCTACCATCACTTCTGATTCTGACCCTAAGGATAATGAACCTATAGCTTTCATAAGGGTACAAAGGAAGAAAGTAGATTAGCCACTGGTAGAGTAGAAGAAGGTGAAGCCTAGGAGCAGACTTGTTAGAAAGGCAACTAAACCTACTGTACCACCACTTTCAGCAAGGAAGCCTATACAAAAGAGAAAATTAGTTACATCTACTCCGGCAACCCCAAGCAAAAAGAAGAAGAGTGATGATATTGATTCTGGTAAGACCAAAATGACCAGTGCTAAATTAATTGATGAAATTATAAAGGATGGAATTTTGAAAAATGTATCTATGTATTATGAGGATTTAGAAGAAAGTGAGCAAAATGAGTTAGAAGAGGCAATTTGATTGCATATAGATATCTATAAGAAAGCCTTAGTAGAAATTTTGAAGGAAATGCCTCTGTCATTGTACAATAAACTAGATGCTAGAAGACTTGACATAGTCAAGAGAGACATGGAGATCAAAGAGGTAGAAATTTTGACTTTATGTGGTGCTATTGAAAATGATGAAATGAAGAGATGTATTGATGTTGTTAATAGGACAATTTTTAGTAGTAAAACCCAACAAATAAGCCTAATGATGGGCATAGTTAATGAGGTGATAAATGAGACCAGTAAGGGTTGGGAAAAATTATTCCAGAAGAATCCAGACTTTCTTACATCTCATGAAGAGTTTTTTAAGGAAACAACTTCCACCATTCTAGATAAATCAAAAGGGAAAGGTATTTTGGGAAGTTCAACTCCAATTTTGAATAAACTGGTAGTAACTATAGATATACAAACACAATCGGCAGTAAAGGAAAGTGTACAGTCTGTACTGGCACAAACTATTTTTGAGCAAGGCAATGTATAGGATACTGTGAATATTATGGATAATACTTCATCGACAGTAATTGACACTGCACCAAGTGGCAAAGAAACCGATGCTAAAGAAGATAAGGTAAAGGAAATTGAGTCTACACTGACAATTCATATTGATTCCCCAACAAAGCTTTTGGCAATTGACACTTCTCAAGTTTAGTCACTCACTAAGATGAGTCCAACTAAGTTAATGATGATGGCTACTCAGAAACTATTGAAAGAGGGATCTGCAATAAGGGAATAATAGATCAATCAGTTATAGTGTTGCATAAATTAATCCCTAATTGTTATATTGAGAATGATGTAAGCCCTTCTGGCAAGCTTAAAACACTAACAGTGCACATATCTAACAATTTTCAAACACTGCAGTAGATATTAGACCAACAGGCATTATAAAGTTTTACTGTGGCTAAGAAAGCCACCTTTGACTAGATCATTGCAATAGAGAAAAATAAAATTGAAGCTAAAATCATTCTTATTGAGAATTGTTTGAAACCGTATACAAATATCTACAGGGTCTGTTGTAACATAGAATTTTTTACAACAAATATAGATAGGAGATTAAAGGAATTACATGATAAGGTAGCTAGCATTGCTAATTCTTTTGATGGATTAACCTCACTGACAACATCTCTTGATGGACAAATTTTTTCCTTGGAGAACCAATTTTTTTCTTTTGAGAAGAAGATAGATAAAATCATTCGGAGAGTAAGGAGTCTTAGAGGATTGGTGAGTCCCAGATTGGATTCACTAGGTGTACATAAAAGAGAGTGTATGGACATGATTTCTAAACCCACACTGACAGAAGTGAAAGAGAAGGAAACACTAGCACACTTACTAAGTGGACTAGCATCCATATCTGAAAATTTCAAAACTAGCCAGGATACATACCTATAGTTGTTGGGTAAGGCTTACCCATAAATTTTGAAGTTAGTCAAGCTTCGGTGAAACAAACGGTATTTATTCATTCTCTTGTTCTAAATTCTTTCAATTGTTTCACCAGTGTTTGGCATTGATGCCAAAGGGGGAGTGTATATATGTGAAAAATATCAGAAAAATATCATATAGGAACATATGGGAAGGACATTAGAATATCAGAAAGAGTGTACTTCTCAAGGGGAGCATATTTTTGTTGAACCGACACAAAATCCATTTTTCACATGAGTGTTGCCATCAATGCCAAAGGGGGAGATTGTTGCCAATTGACACTCATTAGATTCATTTTTTGGTCATTGATGGCAACAAGATCAGATGGAAGTCATATACTAGCACTAGGAGGCATTTACCAGCAGACACCGACATTAGAGTATCTAGGGTTACATAGGAACCAACATCAATTACTTCAACGAAGCCGGCATCAAGGAAGATTTATTTAGAAAATTATTTTATAATTATTGTCAAGGTCGACATTGAATATCTTTTCTAATGTACTGTAAGCCAACATAAGGCATATTGTTTTGTCATGGGTATATAAGTCAGTGTGTTAGGTCATTATGATATATAATGATTTTATGTGAGGATAGAACTTGTGGATGTGGATTGTGAATGTGAAGATCATTTGTATGTGAATATTGTATGATTCAATGATCTGTAAATGTTTGGTAAGACATTCTTGGAGGGAAGGTGATACCGGTAGTAGTGTTCAGGGTTTATGAACCGGTACAAAGCAAAGCTAGAACCAAAACTCTATTTGGCATAGCACATGCATTTTGTGAGTTCATTTTCATTGTTTTACTTAAGCAGAAGCTTGTAGTCAGTGAGACTCTTTAGTGATAAGCATTGTGCTCTACGTAGTGTGTCTTCCTACATGTGCAGACCCCCATTATATGTAATATCTTTTATATGGCTAGTGAATTGATATTGTGGCTAATACATTTGGTAAATGTACATGTATGTTCTGAATTTAATATCCATGTGATTGATTTCTCAATGCACCATGATTAAATTGATACATGTGTGACTTAATTAAATATTTAATCAAGTACTACATTGATGATAGGGAAGAAATATGCATTAAGTCTAAGAATCATATAACTAACGTGATTTAATTTTGAACTTAAACACAACATGATATGATTCTACTTAACACATAAAGACATTGTATAATATGCTAGCATAATGGAAATGTAAATCTTTTACAACTTACATAAATGAATTCAAGACAAACTATGAAGTAAGGAAACATGCTTGTCAAGAACGAAGCAATATAGATTAAACATCATAACATTTAATTCTATTTTTCTCTAATTAGGAGATACTAACATATTACCCAATGTTGAAGAACTGAAAAGAAGATAAATAAGGAATGAAGAATTAAGCATAATATCTACGCAAGTGCATAGCATTTATAGGTTCTTTAAGAGGCGTACCGTCTACATCCGCTATTTTGTAAGCACCTGATCCATAATCCTCAATAACGATATATGGTCCAAGCCAATTAGGTCTAAATTTTCCCTTTTCTGCAGGTAAGGCATTCACATTCCGCTGATTCTCATAAAGGACTAAGTCACCTACTGAGAAGGAACGTTGAATAACCTTATCATTATAGCTTCGCTGTAGAGTTTTGTGATACGCTTGAATATGCTCAAGAGTGTTTATACGCTGTTCATCAAGCATCTCAAGCTGTTGAAGTCGTTGTTCTCTATAAGAGTCACCATCTACTATACCTTTGAGAGAAACCCTAAGTGATGGAATCTCTAACTCTAAAGGCATAATAGCATCAGCACCATAAACAAGATTATAAGGAGAAGTTCCCATAGCAATTTGCACACTCGTTCGGTAGGCCCAAAGAGCATAGATTAGCTGGTTACTCCAATCCTTACCATGCTTATTCATGGTTTTGCGAAGAATTTGTTCGATTATTTTATTGGATGATTCAGCTTGACCATTTGACTGAGGATAGTATGGTGTAGAAAATCGATGTTTGATATGATACTTCTCGAGGAATTTCTTCACATCCTTGTTCTTAAATGATGTCCCATTATCTGAGATTATAGTAGAAGGTATCCCAAATCGAGAAATGATGTTTTCTAGAAGAAATTGACAAATCACTTTAGCAGTGGTAGAGCGAAGGGGAATAGCTTCTACCCACTTCGTAAAGTAATCTATTGCGGTTATAATGAAGGTGTGTCCTTGAGATGAAGGAGGAGAGATTTTACCAATAAGATCCAAACCCCATGCGGAAAAAGGCCAAGAAGCTACTTGAGAACGGAGTTCTTGGGCAGGAGCATGAATCAGATTATTATGTTGTTGACATTGATGACATTTCTTAACAAATGAAAAAGAATCCTTCTGCATAGTTTGCCAATAGTATCCCATATGAAGCAATCTATGAACCAAGGATTTGCCTCCAAAATGCCCCCCACAGGCACCTGAATGTGCCTCTTCAAGAGTAGCGGGGATTTCTGATTTGTTAAGACAGCGAAGGAGAAGACCATCATAACCCCTTCGGTAAAGGACATTAGAAAGAATGATATATCTAGCAGACAACTTGCAGATTCTAGCCCTAGTGTTTCTATTGGCGGAATCAGGAAAGGTATCATCAATCAAGTATCTTACGATATGTGAGTACCATTCATCTGAGTCTATAAAGTCACAACATGTTACCAAACTAGGATCGTCTACAATAGCTGGAGAAATAAGGTTGTGAATAACAAATTTAAGATCAACCACAGGGTCCTCTAAAGATACAAGAGAAGCCACACATGCCATTGCATCGGCATGTCGATTATCTTTTTGAGGAACAGGTTCCATGGTATAAGAATCAAATTTTTGTAATAAAGAGATGGCAAGGTCTTTATATTGTGATAATTTGTCTTGTTTTGCTTGATATATTCCTGTTACTTGTCTTATAATCAATTGCGAATCTCCATAGATATGTATGTGTTTTATGTTCAGAGCTAAGGCTGCTTTTATTCTCGCTATAAGAGCCTCATACTCAGCAATGTTATTGGTACACAGGAAATTTAGACGATAGGATAAGGGAATGGGTTTCTTTGTAGGAGAAATCAGAACAACACCTACCCCCGATCCCGTACGACACTTAGAGCCATCAAAGTATAACTCCCAAGTTTCATCTTTCTCTATAGAAAGAATGAAGTCGTCAGGAAAAGACTCAGGGTTAGGGAAGGAGAAAGGTGAAGGGGCCTCAGCTAGGTGATCGGTCAACGCTTGCCCTTTAATTGCTCTTTGTGAAACAAATTTAAGGTCAAATTCAGTTAACATCATAACCCACTTAGCTAGGCGTCCTGATAAATCAGTTTTAGAGAAAAGATGCTTCAACAGATCAAACTGTACCATGACGTGGACTTCTGAGTTTAAAAGATAATGTCTCAATTTCTGAGTCGCAAACACCAAGGCCAAGCATTGTCTTTCTATTGCAGAATATTGGGTCTCATAATCGAGTAAGGTACGACTTATGTAATAAACCGGACATTCCTTACCATCTTTATCATGTTGTGCCAACAATGCTGCGAGAGCATGAGAGGAAGCATCTGTATAAAGAAGGAAGGGTTTAGAAGGTTCAGCCAGTCGAAGGATAGGAGGATTAGCCAAATACACTTTTAAATCTTCAAATGCTTGCTGACAATCCTCATTCCATTGAGAAGTGATATCCTTTTTAAGGAGTTGAGTAAAAGGAAAGGTACGATCCGCAAGTTGAGACACGAACCTACGAATGGCTTGAATCTTTCCTTGTAAGCTTTTAAGTTGAGACACATTTCTAGGAGGTGGCATGTTGACAATAGCATCTATTTTCTTAGTGTCCACCTCAATCCCCCGATGCGAAACTATGAATCCTAATAGTTTTCCACTATCCACACCAAAAACACATTTTCGGGGATTCAAGCGCATGTGATATTTACAAATTCTTTCAAAGATTTGACGAAGGATTTTAATATGATCCATGCGAAGAAAGGATTTGGCTAAAATGTCATCAACATAATCCTCTAAAATCTTATGCATATAATCATGAAAGATAAGGGTCATCGCTCGTTGATAAGTTGCACCGGCATTTTTAAGTCCAAAAGGCATCATTATCCAACAAAACGTACCCCAAGGAGTGGTGAAAGCGGTTTTGAATTGATCTTGAGGGTTAATAAAAATTTGATTGTATCCTGAAAAACCATCCATGAAGGATAACAAGGCATGTCCTGCCGTAGAATCAACTATCATGTCAATGTTTGGAAGAGGAAAATCATCTTTTAAAGAAGCCTTATTTAGATCTCGAAAGTCGGTACACATTCTTATTTTGTTATCTGGTTTAGCCACAGCGACAATATTTGAAATCCATGGGGAATAATCAATAGGGCGGATAAATCCAGCCTCCAATAACTTTTCAATCTCAGCCTTAACAAGCAGAGCCACTTTAGGATTCATTTTTCGAATCTTTTGTTTCACGGGCTTAGCATCAGGAACTCAGACAATGTTATGAGTAACAATCTTAGGATCTATACCAGGCATGTCAGAGTATGTCCAAGTGAAGATCTTGGGGAATTCATGCAATAAATCTTCATATTGTTTTTGTTCCTCTTCATCCAAACATTTTCCAATTTTAATAACTTTCTCTTTATTGCAAGGGTCCATCTTAACATCAGTGGTGTCACCTATGAGAAGATTACTTTGTTGAGGAGTATCCTTTAGCTGAGGGAATTCTTTCACAATCTCATCATTATCCGTCTCTTTTCCAAAGTAGGCTTCAGTGTTCAAACAATAAGGGAGTCCCCTATTGTGATGATAACGAGGAAGAGTGTCATAGGCTCCCAAAAATTCAGCTAAAGCGTCGTTGGTAGGAAAGACGTCCAAAGCACAGTCACCCGAAGGATCCCCATCAATATACTCAGGGTGTTGCATTGATAGAGATGTAGAAATAACATTAACACTAATGCATGGTCTTTTAGAAGCTTTAGTGCGCTTGCAGGGATTATAGGCAAGTCCAAAGGCATAATTGTGAAAATTAGTCTCTAGAGGAACTTTTATCCCTTGTTCATGAGCACTGCAACCATTTCCATGATACCCATGCTTAGCAAAAATGTGAAAACCACGACCATAACGATCAGCCATTTCAGGAAGAGAAGGTGGTTTTTCATAAGACAAAGAATCAAACTCTTCATAATTAGCGGTGTGAGGAGAAGAAGTTTGAGAAGCGGCCACAAAATTATTACTCATAGATTCAGGTAAGATTGATCGATTTTTAGCTTCTTCCTTCTTTTCAACTTTAAGCTCTCTAGAAGGAACCTTATATTCACCTACAAAGGTGGGATTAAAATCAAGAGATCCCCAATCGTCTTCTTCGAGGATCTTCTCAGGATCAAAATCCTTCTTATGTGTAGTTTCAAGTCGAGAAGAATCTTCTTCAGGAGCTCCAGACTCATCCAAAGAATTTTGATCATCGGAGAGCGAGGATTCATCGATAGGTATCTTATTTAAAGAGTCATCACTAGATAAGGACGGCTTAGAAGAACCTCCCTTGGAAGTAGATGTTTGCAAACAAGCTTGAAAATTAGTATCACCTATCAAGGTATATGTCTTATTGTTATAAATAAATTTAACTTGTCTATGCAATGTAGAGGGGACAGCTTGCATACTGTGAATCCAAGGTCTCCCTAGTAGCAAGTTGTACATTAGATTTCCCGACATAACATGGATAGGTGTAGGCAAAGTAACAGGCCCCACTATGATGGGTAAGGTGATAGTACCTAATGAAGTTTTAGCCACATTATCAAAGCCTCGAATAGGATGAGAGTCCAGCTCAATTAAGGATGTATCCACATTCATCTTATGCAAAAGATTAATGCTACACACATTGAGACCAGAGCCATTGTCCACTAGTGTTCGTCTTATAGCAGCATCTTTCATGATAACCACAATCATCAAGGGATCATACTGATGTTGGATTTCACTAGTAGGCAACTCATCTTGGGTAAACACAATTTGAGCTTTAGGATTCATCACAGAGTTAACCAAAGATGCTATATTACTAGATGTATTTGGTGGAGGAACATTCAAATCTTTCAAGGCATCTTGTAACATTCCATGATGAGCGGAAGAAGTTTGAATCAAATCCCAAAGGGATATCTTAGCAGGGGTAGCTTTAAGTTGTTCTATGAGATCATATTCCTTACTAAGAACTTGTGAAATATGGGGAGCTTGTGGAAAAATCGGTTGAGGATTCGGAAGAGAAACTGGAATAACAGGAGGAGGACTAGGCTGCCTATTATGTCTGGTATGATAAGTATGGGCAACCACATGATAACTCTCTCTAGTTATTTGCTTGGCATAACTATAAGGGCTTATAGGTTTTCTTCCTTGCACAATGATGATTGGTTTATTCGGAGTACGAAAGGAATCATGATCATACCCTCCTTGGACAGTAAGGAGAGGTGATTTAGGAACTTGAAAGGTGGGAGAAGGATAAGCTCCTTGGACTTCAAAGAGAGGATTTTTATGCTCATTCAAGTCTATCATGTTAACTAATTTAGAAGTCTTGTTCTTGTTTAAAGATTTCGATAAAGCCACAAAGTCATCAAGAGCATCATCCAACAAAGCATGATCATATCTATTAAAAGTTTTATCTTTTGATTCAAAAGGAGACATCTCCTCATAGAGGGGATTGTTGAAAACAACCATGTTACTAGATTTAGTGGAAGAGTTGATAGGAATGTACCCTTGAGAGGACTCATTCAACTTATCTTTCTCATCGCAATGAAATGGCATAGTAACAAGGTTTATGAGTTTTTGGTAAAATGAAGGTTTGGCATCTTTAGGGTTCAAAAACTCATATAAAGCTTCATCTAATTCATCTTGGCTATACTCATAATAATCATCATAAGCATGAACATTTTGCAAATAAAAGTCTGACATTTTGAAATAAAAGTTGCATGAAATTTAAACACACAATGCAAAAGGAACACTCTCTTTTTTTTTTTCTTTTTAATGAAAATGAAATGAAAACACACTAAATCTAGATCTAGATCTAACAAATGCAATGCAAGAAGAAGCAATGATAGTTTCACGTCAGGTTCACCAAAATGTGTGGGGGAAAAAGCGAGACTAGGTTATCATGCCCTAATCCTACCTCTTGTCACACACTACGGAATACGAAAGAGCCTAGAGGTATCGCACAATTGGCTACTTCTTTTTGTGAAAGAGAGAGCCACGGGCTACCTATTAGGATTTCTATTCCTTTGTTGTATTTGAAAGGTAAGATTATGCAAGTCCAATTCCTAACCCTAAAATGCAAGTATGAACTAACAACAAGGTTGCAGAATTGAACTTAAACAATGGAAAGCTGTAAACACTAGGATAAAACAAGAATGCAAATGCGTACCCGGAGTCAAAATCGGACTAAAAATGCTTGGGACGGGGGTGCGGGTGCCACTGTCCTAATTCTGTCCTGAAAACTGCACCGGAAACTGCTGTTTTGCACTCTGGAACACTGTCGAAAACTGTCGGCAATGCTGTCTGTCCGGAGGACCACAGCGCCCAGCGCCTCTGTCCCAGGGACCAGGGCACCCAGTGCCCCTGTCCTGGTAGGACCAGGGTGCCCAGTGCCCCTGTCCCAGTCTTTTGCTCTGCAATTTGATGTAGAGTGCTGTCTCGACCTGTTCTCTCTGGATCTGTATCCTGCGGCATCGTCCGAGTCCTGAAACCTGCACTGATATCTGAAAAAGGGTGTATGGGTGGCTATATAGGGTTTTGCCTTAGTCAAACCCCCACTTCAGTGATTTCCACCTCCACAAATATCCAAGTTGTTTTGTAAAATGTATTGTGTGTGCAGACCTAGTGTGTGTGCAAGGTCCTAAAATGCAAGAAAGCAAACTAGAGCAACCTAGAAAGTAAACCCTAATTGCTTGTAAATGATAATGTAAATGCTCCAAATCAAGATGCAAAGTGATCTAAAGCATGAATGAATGATATATTGAAGCTTATGTAAAGACATGAAAACAACATGAAATCATACCCAACCCCCAAGGGAGAGGTACAAGCCAATCTTCAGTCGGTAATCTCCTATTGTTCTTCAATGTCTTCCAAGCCCTAAATGGATGAATGGATTTGATAAATGCTTGATAGAGGGATGTTGAAAGTTGTTGAAGTCTTCAAAGATCTGCTCTTTTGCTGCATATGAGGTTCCTGAAAACAAAATTCCCATCCCTTCAAATGAAGAGAGAGAGCTCTTATGTATGAAACCCTAGGTCGCAATTTCGTCTTTTGGCGGACCTAGAGATTGAATATCCCGCCAATTTCTTGGGGTTAAGCTTTATTTTATGATTGGATCGTGCTCCTAAAATTTTGGGAAAAATGTTCGGGACCGTGTGCACTCCGGGCGCCACGGTCCTGACAACTTTTCACCAAATTTTTAGGGCCGTCAGATATGATGATTTTAGAGAGAATCCCGAAGTTACAGGTGATTTCAAGATGTTTTGACCCCCAAAATCAAGCCCCCAAGTTCAAAATAGGACTTAATTAGGGTTTTTGATTAGATGATGTATTGGAGGAATAACATGAAAAGGGGCACACTTTAACGAAAGGGCCTGACTTTATGATATGAAGGATGATGAAATAGGACCTTAGACCTAATTAATTTGATTAATTAAGTGCTAAAGGAACAATGCAATGCAAAATGTAAAATGCACTAAGGCGGGTGCTAAACTAGGTGTGAAATTGTACCACCCTAGCAAGTGCGTACAATTTACGACGCTACACTTTTATATGGCTAGTGAATTGATATTGTGGGTCACAAAACCCACCGTGGTTTTTCCTCTTTTAGGTTTTCCATGTATAAATTCTATGTGTTATGGTGTTTATTCATGTGGATGGTTTATTTGCTTCAAGTTATATGGTTATTTTTTTACCAGTTTATATGTGTATGGTATAAAAGGATAAAATCTTATCCTACCAGCAGAACAGTGATTCAGCCCCCCGCCTTCCCAGTGTTCTTGGATCCCATAATTTATCAATTTCATTGAAATAAATTAGTTTCTCTTTGAATTCCTAGGTCCCTTTTTAGCGTAAGTACCATAGGTTTTTGTTATGGCCAAAACAAGTTTAGAAGGAACCCAAAACCCTTTATATAAAGCTACTTATACGATAACCAATACTAACCAGCAACAAAACCAAGGAACACAATGTTACAGAAAGATAGACACAACAACCCATAGTAGAACTAGAGAACAAAAGCTACCTCAAAGAATGAAACAATAAACTGAAAGCAAAAAAATGACAAACATGCAACAAAAACTAGATAAACAACATAGACAACAAGAACTACTTTAACAATTGAAGGTACTATCAACTTGAAGCTCTTGCTGGTATATCTTCTATGAAGTTCATACAAGTTTTATATGTTCCTTTTTTCTTCCATAAATTTATTCTTGCCTCGAGTCGTAGCATATATATACATGCACCCATGTGTGTGTGTGTATGTGTGTTTTTCTAGATTGACATAGCCCTAGCAACCAGTAGACAATCGGTGTCGCAAGTAGCATGAGTTAGACTGTTGGCCACCTCTTCAACATCCCACATGTCATTCCCATGGCACTCCTCTCTCTATCCCAATAGAAGAAAATCTTGTTCCTCATCCTAAATATTGTCCTCCTCCTCATCTGCCAAGGTGTCATCAATATTTATTAAATTATCAAAACTGAAATTAAAACAAAATAAATTGTAATCGTTGTTCAACTTATTCATAATTCTAGTATGAATTTCTTTGTAGTAGATTTTTTTTTGTTCCCCTAATCTTTCAACTCAACACATAACATTTTCTATATTTCTTTACCAAAAAGAAGTCAAGGAAAATATGCCTTAGTGTTTCAAGTTTCCTACAAATGTTACAAACTTCAATATCAACATATTAGACAATAAAACATAAAATTTTCTTACTCTAATATATAATGCTATAATTTTATTGTATAGGTTACTAAATGTTAAATATGATTATATTCTAACAAATAAAAAATAATTTAAATAAAATTTAAATTTAATGCTAAAAATATTGAAAGTTGAATTATATAATATAATTAAATGTTTTATTTAGTCTACTAAATGTTAAATATGATTATACTCTAACAAATAAAAAATAATTTAAATAAAATTTAAATTTAATGCTAAAAATATTGAAAGTTGAATTATATAATATAATTAAATGTTTTATTTAGTTTTATGATAATTTTTTGTATGTAAGTAATTGTATTTCAATAGATTTTTATTTTTTTATAAGTAGTTGTGTTCGGTTAGTATTATTGCAATTAGTTTAGTTTAATTAACAAAAATAAAATGAAGTAACTTAACATGTCACTATTACTAATACAAAGAAAAAATTAAATGATATGATAATTTTTATTAGTAGGAAAGCATGAGGGAAATATAGTCATATAAAATTGAATTATATAACTTTTTTTGTAGAGAAAATTTGATGCTTATATAACTTATATTTATACCTAATCTAGGTATTGTTGCTTTAATAACCCATTCTACGATCCTGCTAGTTTCAAAAAAATGACTCAAGTATATCACCCTTAATGAGATATACACATCATTGGGAGTTCAACACATCTACTGCATATGCCGCTAATACCTTGAACAATGTTAAAAAATGTCACATCGATAAATGGTGTGATAATGCTTTAGAATGAAAACTTCTTATGCTCAATTGTGATAGTATTAAAGAAAAGGGAAACTAAGAGTCAAAACAATATTGTTGAGCTATATGCATGAAAAATTTATGTTCAAAATAATACTGATTAATAATAGTGACCATGTCTCACCTCTGCATGAAGTCGGAAGTTTGTCTACTTGGCATTTATGGCATTTAATGATGTTACAAAACTCTATAGTTGGATTTATCACAATAGGCTGGCAAAAAGAAATCTGGAATAATGATCCGAATTATGGATTCAAATGACAACACCTAAGTGAAAACCTATAGTGTTGTGGATGAACAAGATAATACAGAATTGAAGCAAGCCAAAAAGTAATCTATTCCATTCGAAAATGCAACATATAGAAGTTCATGAGATTCCAAGGGTCACAAAGACCCCTTGAGAATCAAAGTCCAATAGTCACATTTGTTTATTACATAATAAAATCTAAAACTATGTAATTTTTTAAAAAACTATATAAAATTTGTCTTAACTTTAACTAGGCATAACTTTCTGCATGGGACTCAAAATTACGAGCCACTTAACTTGTTGGAAAGGTGTCCAAGAGTTGTAGATGAGATTTTGAAAGAGTCACTTGCAAGGGCTAAAAATGTCCCGAAGGCCTTCAAAAATGCCATTTACTAACATATAGAAAAACTCAAAAAATATATAATAATATTTTCAAATTTTATTCTGATCATTACTCCCCCCTTGAAGAGCAATGGGCTCCATTGCATCAATACTCTGAATGAAATGAGGGAAATAGAACTGAAGTTGCTCCTTGGTAACCCACATTCCTTCTTGAGTGATTTGCCCTGCTTGAACCACTTTGTATAGATATTACTCCCCCCTTGAAGAGAAATGGGCTCCATTGCATCAATACTCTGAATGAAATGAGGGAAATGGAGTTGAAGCTTCTCCTTGGTAACCCACTTTCCTTGTTGCGTGATCTGCCTTGCTCGAACCACTTTGTATAGATAAATCTACTATTGTTTGAGTGCTTTCACCATGGTGTCCACAATCTGATCACATTTGAATGGAGAAGCTATACCTGGATTCAATTCTGTAGGGGAAATTATTTCTGCAACATCTAATAGTGGAGGAAAATATGGCTTCAAGAGTTCCTTCTGAATATGCAGCCACACCTTGTCCCCGACTTGAAAATTATGAGGAGTGCGATACTCATCATGTCTCTCCTTATATTTCTTATTGGTATGCTCCAAGATTTCATCCTTTTTCTTTGCCAGAACCATGGGACTGCCACAGGGTGATGCACTTTGATGAATATGTCCTTTCTAAATTAAATCTTATATTTGCCTCTTAGTTTCATCATTTCCTAATACTAATCTATGATAGACTGGTTCATTAGGCAATGCAGTTCCTGGTATCAAACCAATAGTGTGTTTTAATTGGCAGTGTGTAGGTACCCCAGTTGGGAACTTAAACAAATTCTCATATTTTATCAAAATTTGGTCTATTGACCTTTTCTGCTGTGCTGTGGTGTTTGTGATGTCATTGGAATTATATATAGACTTCCTTTCTTCTTTACAATGAATCATTAATAATATGAATGGTCCTATTTTGACCAGCCTCCTACCTTGTGTAGCACTAATCAAAGAGGTAGTGTATGCAGGGCTTACCTCTGGTATTCGGTATTTCTGCTCATCTAATTTGATTGTCACACTGCGAGGTAAGGATTCATAGATACCATGGTGCTGGTACATATATGGTTGTCCCAAAAAAACATCACAAACATCTAAAGGAGCTGCATCACAAATTACTTCATCTTTGAAAGGCTTTATAGAGTAGGAAATGTGACACTATTGGTGCACTTGGATATCTCTCCCTTGACTTACCCATCCCATAGAAAAGGGTTGTGGATGTGCTGTTGTTTTCAGATTCAATCTTTTCATAGTCTCTATTGATATTAGGTTCTTTTGTCTTCCATTATCAATAATAAAGTGTAGGGCTTCTCCTCCGACCCACATTTGTGAGTGAAACAATCTCTCCTCATCCTCCCGAGGCAATATCTTTGTAGTAGCTACCATTGCATATGGATAAGCCTCAATGATCTATTCATGACTTTCTTTTGGACAAGATTCTGCCACCTGAGGTTCTTCCTTGTCCTCATGTGTCTCCTGAAGGTCCCGGGGACAGCTGAGAGGGGGAGGGGGGTGAATCACTTGTCTAATAAATTCACACCAAAATCTTATTAACCAACTTAATGCTTAGTACTGGTAAGATAGTTAAGTATGCTGGTAAACAGTGTTAACAAAAAATTGCTATACCAGTAAGAATTAATGCATGAAACATAAACATGAAGTCATCCACAACACATGACACAAATATTTGTACGTGGAAACCCTATAAGGGGAAAAACCATGGTGGGAAACCTTACCCACAATCAGATGATACTACTGCAGATAGTAAGTGTACAAAAATGGGTCTGCACATGCAGAAAGGCCAACAGCCTAGAGCTCACTGCTCAATCACAAATGGGAGTCACACTGACTACAGTTGGATGGTTAAATCCAATGAGAATGTACTGCACAAAATAGCATCTTCATATGCTGGATTCAGTACCTGTGTAATGCTGATATGCTTCTACAAAAACCTAACTTCACCTTCAAATGATGTTTTCATGTATATTCCTACTTGATCTCGCATATACCCTTCCTTAAATCTTTTTCACATTCCACACATGATCTTACAAATAAGATCTTACATTTATACCATACCCTAAGACCAATTTTAGTAGGTCGGCTCTACAAGATATTACAATAAAACATTTACAAATAATATAATATCCAATGCAATAACTGATTGAACATGTCAGCTTAATGCATTTACAACAATAATAAATCATTTCCATAGCGTGCCATGCTGATCTAGAAAAGATAAACCTGCTGGTGTAACCCTAGATAACTTGGACCTATATGCTGGTAAAAGAAAATATGCAAATAAAAATATGCCAATGATTATTACTTCAAAGAAAGGTGTGCACAAGATGTCTTCGACATTACTAGGTGTCTTCCATGTCAATGCAGGTACCAGTGAACATTATATCCTACCGGTTAAGCATATACCGGTGACTATTTTGAACAGTTTACTGATTGCCGGTGAATGTTACTAGATCTCCAAAGTAGGTGTATTTAGTAGGTGTTGAAATCAATGACAAAACCATACCCAAATACCAACAATCTCCCCCTTTGGCATTGATGGCAACACAAGATGGAAAAACCATCAAAGTGTCAAAACAAAAATGTCAAGTACAGAAACCAATTCTCCCCCTAGGAGTAATTATACCAAATTCTCATACCAATCTCTCCTCAAAAAGATAATGCAATTTTCAATATATGTTTCCTTTTTCTGTATATTTCCATATATCTCTCCCCCTTTGACATCAAATGCCGAAGTCACAAAAGGTCAAGTTCATACAAAATACCAATCAATTCAATATACCAACTACTCCCCCTGAGAAGTAGCTTCCTCATCAAATAATGGAATAAATGATTTGTCCATTTAATTCTGCCGGTTGATGACAATCATTAACTGTCCTAGTCTCTACCGGTGGAGGTAAGACTCCGAGCTAATCTTTGAGATACTCAAAAGTTTCCTTAGGCAAAGGTTTTGTAAAAATATCTGCAAGCTGTTCTTTAGTATTCACACAAACCAGTTTTATTTCCTTTTCTTCAACTTTTTCCCTTAGAAAATTTAGTTTGATAGAAACATGTTTTGTTTTAGAATGTAATATTGGATTCTTAGATATATCAATTGCTGCAGTGTTATCACAATATATAGTAATAGGTTCCTTGCATTTTACCTTTATGTCTTTCAACATTTGCTTAAGTCAAAGTACCTGTGTACAGTTTGTTGCTGCTGCAACATATTCTGATTCTGCTGTTGATAAAGATGTACAACTCTATTTCTTACTTAACCAGGAAACTAATCTCTTTCCAAGAAAGAATGCTCCTCTAGTGGTTCTTTTTCTATCATCCACATCTCCTGCCCAATTTGCATCTGTGTATGCATATAGATCAAAATTTTCATCTTTAGGACACCATAATCCAGGATTTGTTGTGCCTTGTAAGTACCAGAAAATCCTTTTTACTGCTGATTCATGATTTTCCCTAGGATTACTCTAAAATCTAGAAACTATACATACTGCATTCATAATATGAGGTCTGGTTTGTGTCAAATACAGTAAACCTCCTATCATAGATTTGTATCTAGTTGGACTGACAAGTGTAGATTCATCCATTTGAGATAATTTGTCATTTTTAGTCATAGGTGTGCTTACCAGTTTAGAGTTTTCCATCCCAAATTTCTTAAGTAGTTCTTTCAAGTACTTAGATTGACTCAAAAATATGCCTTTATCAGTCTGTAAAATCTGCAATCCTAAAAAGAATTTTATTTCTCCAATCATAGAAATTTCAAATTCATGCTGCATTTTAAGAGAAAATTCTCTGCATAATCCATCTTCTCCTCCAAAGATTATATCATCAACAAATACTTCCATAATCAAGATGTCATCATTAGTTACTTTGTAATATAAATTGCTATCTGCATTTCCTTTAGTAAAACCAATTTTTAAAAGATACTTATCCAATATTGCATACCAGGCTCTTGGAGCTTGTTTTAGTCCATACAGAGCTTTTCTTAATCTGCAAACCCTATCATTGTTATCTGTCAAAGAAAATCCATCAGGTTGTTCAATATAAACTTCTTCTTCAAGATCTCCATTCAAAAATGCACATTTAATATCCATTTGATAAACTTTGTAATCCTTGTGAGCTGCAAAGGCCAAGAATAATCTAACTACCTCAATTCTGGCTACCAGTGCAAAGGTTTCATTGTAATCAACTCCCTCTTTCTGAGAATATCCCTTACACACTAGTCTTGCTTTATTCCAGACAACCTTACCATCTTCATTGATTTTGTTTTTAAATACCCATTTGGTTCCAATTACATTTTTATTTTCAGGCCGGGGAACTAATGTCCAAGTATTATTTTTCTCAATTTGTCCTAATTCTTCTTCCATAGCTTTAATCCAGAATTGATCTTCACATGCCTCATTGATAGATAATGGTTCAATTTGAGAAATAAGACATACCTCTTCATTTGCCAATCTTCCTCTTGTCATGACTCCTTTAAATTTGCTTCCAATTATCTGATCTTTAGAATGATTTAGTCTTACATACCGGGGTGTCTTAGTTTGTTGTTGTTCTTCAATTATTGTGGTATCCTCTGATGATACCAGAGTAACTGGATCATCATTCTGTACTGGTGGGTTTACTATTGATTCATTTGTCATAATTTTTGTTACCAGTTCAGAGTCTATATACCTTGAAGTTCTTCTGAATTGTTCATCAATCTTTACATTTGTACTCTCAACAATTTTTTGTAGTCTTTTATTAAAACATCTATAAGCTTTACTCTTAGATGAATAACCAAGAAATATTCCTTCATCACTTCTAGGATCAAACTTGCCAATATACTCATCTCTTCTAATATAACATTTACTTCCAAAAATTCTGAAATACTTAAGAGTAGGAGTATTACCAAACCATAGTTCATGAGGGGTCTTATCGGATTCACCTTTGATGTGAACTTTGTTGAATGTATAGACAGCAGTGCTTACTGCCTCTCTCCAGTACACATGTGGTAGATTTGCTTCTGATAACATACTCCTTACTGCATCCAAAATAGTTCTGTTTTTTCTTTCAACAACTGC